>NC_028648.1:27646400-27812383 GCF_001406875.1 Solanum pennellii | reverse complement strand
ATATATATATATATATATATATATATATATATATGAAATATAAGAGTACCTACATTCTTTATCCGTTTTTTTATAGAGGCCTTCCCGACCAAGGGCGTATTTTTAAGCCGAGATATGCTTGTATGTTTTCCTAACTATGTGTGGCTTGTTTGTGTCATTAGAAAATGGCTATATAGGGTCGGCTCAGGCCCAAGTTTTGGCATTATGTTCTAGTTCGCCCCTTGAGTTTGGGGCGTGACAACCCTGGATATGGTTGGTATTTGAGAACCATTGTTTGTCCCGAATCAAACCCATATCCTTCAGGACGAAAATAAAAATATTAACTTAAGCATACATAAGAAACAAATTTAAATAATTGTTTAAAATAGTTTCCGAATCCCAAAACTAAATTGAATATATTGTGTATGAAACATTAGTTTTAAATAAAACATGTAAAACTCAAGAAATCCCAAAAATATTCTATAAATGAAGCCTCTACGGTATAAATAATAATGTCAAGAAAAGACCCACAACTCCTAAAAAGAACTACTACTAACAACTCATAAAATTGGGGTACTTTGAGAGCAAGGTGGTCTCACCTATAAGAAGACGATCAAATCAACTGACATCAATAGAATCTTGTTGAAGATTCTAAGAACCTATTTCTATATCATTAAATGATGTAGGTCGAACAACATCAATAAATTGAATGTACGAGTTTGAAATAGAGTCGAGTAACCAATAACTTAAAGAAAATACTTGAAAAGAGAAAAATGTACTCAAGCGGAATTTGATGAAATACAGGAGTTAAATCATTTCAAACTTTTAAAAAATACATTATGATCTCTGAACTCAACATAATAAGTGATACATAAATAAACACCTTAACTTTATTGGGACACTCTCCAACTGGAAACCATTACTATATGTTACTTGTTGATCAAGTGATACATAAAAATACACTTTATCTGAATCTTGTCTTTCTTCTTCAATAGACCCAACCTCTCAAACACAAAAGTGCTTGTAGTCAATTTTGTAAGTAGATCAAAAATAAAAAGCCTTTTGTTTGGAAGCAATAGATTTATCATCTATAGTTGTATGTTATTACTTAAGCTTCTTACGGATATACGAACTAGTGGTGGTTGGATAAACATCAAACCTTTGTTGCTTTCCTCTTTGTATCTTTTGATGTGAGTTTCTCTAACTTTGATACTTTATAAGGGTTTTATATAACCTTCACGAATAACTTTTAAGAATTTGGATCAATGGCTTCTCTTGTGCAATTCATAGGATGAGCCACGTCCTGCACTTGATTTAATGATTGAATTCCTAATAGCTTTTAAAAAATCTAATTTCATCAACTCGTGTAATACGACAAGTTAGTCTGCTTAGTTTATTTCTTTTGTTATTAGATAATACACTTTCCTCCTTTCTCTCTTTTAGAATGTTGAGAAATATTAAGTCAATATATTTTATAAAGATATGATTTTCCATTCATTCACAATGGGACAAGGTTTTATTGTGTCAACTTTGACCTTTTCGATAGCTATGTCAACTCTTATGCTTTCGAGATTATCAAACTTAATTGAATTGATGTAGTAGGTTTTCCCATTCCAACCATAACTCTTTAAATAGAATTTGTCATCAGAAAGTATTTCTCAAATTCGGTGAAAGGAATATCATCTTCAACTATTTACCTCTAAATTCTGTTTTTAAGATACTTCAAATATGAATAGTAAGAAGATTAGACAATTCTAATCAGATGTAGCAAAGGCATGTCAAGAAATATGTTGTATGAAGTCATTGCATCGATCACATGCATCCATGCACTTGGTCGCAAATAGTATACGTTGATTTCTAACTTGATAGATCCTATGGCACTCTATCCCCTTTTATTGATCTTTGTACCAATTAATGACTTTCACCCAAAATCTTCAGTCTTTATGACACGTTTCTTCAATTTATTAATAGGAATAATGTTGATTCCCTATCCTTTATCTATCAAAATTATGTTTATCATCTTTTCTAACACGTGATGCACCCTATATAAAGGATGATTATGTAGTGTTTAATTTAACAAAAGATCATTATTTACAAATGTGATTTTCGTATCAAATCATGTACTTCTTGGAAGAAAGCTCAACTGACTTTTTAGAAGGTGGTAGGGACACAATTGATTAGATTCCCCTATTTTTTCTTTTTTGTCACTAGGAGACACCTTTGGTGAGGTTTCACTCATTCATTTTTCCTATCGACATTAAAATATGTCGTCTCAAAATTGTCTTCAGTAGACTTTGGCAGAAACATCTTGGTAAGAATTCTCATAGAGTCATAAGACATCAGGATTTTAGGTGATGTACTTCTGCGTTTGCCCTCATTGGATGCTTCATACATTCTTGCTTTTCAATGTCTTCACCCTATCTTCTTTCAGATTGGTTGCTCAGATGACTCATTTTGTAAACCTTTCTTGTTGCATTTTTCGTAGTCACAAGAATTCAGACTTTATCACAGTCTATGATACTTGAAATAGTTTGGGTCATTAGTTTTCATGCCCCGAGGATACCCCTTTATTGTAACATGTGACCAAGGATCACGAATGACCCCAAGCTACCACTGTTTGGAAGATAAAAAATACTTACCTGAAACTACATAGAACCCAACTAGTCTGAATATATATAAAACATATTAAGAGCTTTGTGATCCTGAATAACAACTCAAAAACTAAATCTTAATCTTCTACTATATCTGACAAGCCTATAAATGAGTAAAGTTGCTGGGAGAATCTCCCCAGCTAATTCTAATAAAAAATCAAAATTGAATAAAGACTAAAAATAAATGCATGTCTTTTGTCCTTGGATTATGAGGACTCACCATTAAAGATGCTAAATACATATTAAGAATTAATCTATGTGTTATCTAGATGGTGAGTACTGGAACCTACATCATGAAAGGATGTAGCGCAGAGTATGCGTCAGTACTTAAAATGTACTAAGTATGAATTATTTAAAAATAGCTAAACAAATCATATAAGTTCAACAAGGCATAAATTATTAATGATATAATGTGAACAAAAAATAAACCCTTAAATATAAATGAAAACTGAGTGGAATGCATTGAACAAATACTAATCATGAACATAACATGTTGAGACTGAATACTAAAGTATAACCCTAAAATCTGGTAAAATTAATTAGAATCTGACTGTGGGAGCTACTATTACCGGACATAAAACCACGTGAGATAAACATGGAGTCCAATGTATACATCCCATAGAGAATACACAACATTCTCGATCAGGGTTATAAAGATATGACCTGCGTGATCAGTAAATCTTATACCCAACAAAGTGTACTTACGATCCTACAGGGACACTTAGTTCAGGGTCTATGAGGGTATGTTAAATCGTAGTCCAACTCGGTGCTAAGTCTCACAACTCAATATATATATATGACTGAAATTAAATTGAAATACTAAATAATTTGAAATTCCTTCATGCTAACAGAGAATGAAACATTTATGTCGTGATAATGTAACATTTGAAATATGGAGCATGATAATTTACTTAACTGGCCTAGAAATTATAATTCATCAACTAAAAGAATTTAAACAAATAGGGTTCTTTGTTCATGTAAAGAACTAAGAAACTTATCATTGAAACAAGATAATTTGATTTAGGATACTACAAAAATAACTTACATCAATTCTCTAGTGTATTATAAACCCTAGGTATAATCTAGATATGGAGAATGAAGAATCTGAGTTAATTCTAGGGACCTAGTAGAGTAAAGCAACCCACTTTTGAAATTCCACATACCCGGTGACGAAATTCAAAGAGTAACCTTCTGAAACATAAAGAACACCTCACAATTATTCTTGGGAAACTAATGCCCCTTTCGTCTCTTTATACTCTATGTTTTGGTGAGTAATCGTTTAGGGTAGGTGCTAACTAGAATATTAGACTTAAACTAAATAAAATAATGTAATTTATGGATAAAATAATTAGGAAAAGACCTAAATACCCCTAGCAAAGTACCAAACCTACCAATGACAGGCCCTGATTGACAGACCGTAGATTGACCGATAGACACTAAACCACAGACTGCCAACCCACTTACAGTCCATAGGTCTTGTCATGGGTCGTGGTTCACAGAGGATTATAGGGCCTTGAACGACGAGCCATGGTCTGACAAATGGTTTGTTGGTCATACCATGACTTTCTGGGAAAATGGTGAGGTGATCAACCATAGACTACACCTACAGTCCATGGTCCCATCCACGGGCCGTGGTTGGCCTCCGTAAGAGACACCTGCAACAGTACATGGTCCCATCCACGATCCGTGGTTAGCCTCCGATAGAGACACCTGCAACTTCTGGAGGAAATATTCATAATCCTTTTTTCGAATACAGGGTGTTACATTATCTCCCCTTTGGAACATTTGTCCTCGAATGGAGTCTAAACACGTTGAGTATGAACAAAGTCATGCAATCTGTACCAATTAGTACTAAAAACTAAAATATAATTGAATAAAGTTCCATGAATAAGATACTACGACTGAATTTATGCAAGAGTAAATTCAGAGGCTGGAGAGGAACTATTAAATGAAGAAGAAATGAAATCAGAAGGAAAGAGGTGAGGATACTTGGCCTTCATGGATCCTTCTTATTCACAAGTAGATCCATCTATGGACTTACTCCTCCACCAAATCTTTACTGAAGCGGCTTCCTTGTTTCTCAACCTACGAGCCGAACGATAAGGAATTTCAAGTGGAATATCGTCATAAGCGGGACCATCCTTCACAACCACTCTTTTCAATGGTACTATTGATGCTCTATAGCCCATACACTCTTCAAGAAGAAAATGTGAAAGAGTGGATTGACAACTGCTAAGTGTACCAGCAATTCTAACTCATAAGTTACATGACCCCCTTCATAGGGACACCTTCTAGAAAACCCAATCATAGACATTAAATTCTAAGTCCCTTCTTTGTACATCTGCATATGACTTCTAACTTCTGAAGTATATAAGATGCCTTTAGTCTATTTCAAATGAGATTAAATTTTTCGTATCATCCTGAACCGAACCTGGCCCAAATAAAGCTGCTTCACCTATTTGAAACAAACAAATCAAGGGACCTGCATCTACGCCCATATAATGCATCATATGGGGCTATCTGAATATAGGAATTGTAGCTATTATATTTGGCAAACTATATATATAAAAGGTACATGATCATCACAACTACACATAAAATCAAAAACGCAAGCTCTCAACATGTCCTCCAGGATTTGAATAGTATGATCTGCATGACAATTCATATGTTGAGGAAATACTCTACTGATACTTACCTAGGTACCAAGACCTTTCTTGAATAATTTCCATAAATGATAGCTAAAGTGAGGAACTCTATCTGAGATGACAGACAAGGGAACCCGATGAAACCTAAATACCTCATAAATTTGGAGTTTAGCATAGTCCTTCGCTTAATATATAGTTTTGATGGCCAAGAAGTGAGAAGACTTAGTAATTATGTCTATTATAACCTAAAGGGAGTCATGATGTGTGTGTACAAGGTAAACCGTAATGAAGTCCATCTTTATCCCTTCCCACTTCCCTATAGGAATGTTAATCTCTCGGGTCATACGTCCATGTTTCTTATGTTCTACCTTACCCTATTGACAATTAGGGTAGTTAGACACAAAATATGTTATATCCGTCTTCATATTGTTCAACCAAAAGACTTCCCGTAGATCACTGTACATCTTAGTAACATTTGGTTGAATGAAATACCTTGATATATGAGCCTCGAAGGATCTTCTACCTTAACTCACGCACATTAGGAACACATAATTGACCCTGGTAACAAAGGACATCATCTTCCCATTGGGAGAAAACCTCCACATTCTGCTGATGAATGGCAAGCTTCAATTGAAGCAATATTGGAGCACTATCTTATTTTTCCTTGAACCCCTCTAACAATGACGATTCTGATCTATTCTGCACTATCACACTACCATTTGATATGTCCGTAAGACCAACTTCTCGAAAATCAAGTCGGTGAACATCTTTAGCTAATTCTTGATTTTCTCTTCGGCATGTAGTACACTACCCATAGATAATCTGCTAAGAGCATCAACCACTAAATTGTCCTTAATAAAATCGTAAAGCAAATTCATGTTAGAATCTTTGAGCATTTCAAGAAATCTCATTTGATGAATAGTCAACTATTTATGGGTGAACACGTGACAGGAAAACCATAAAAGTAATGTCTTCAAATCATTAGGGAAATACTGATGTTTTATGCTAAAGGTCATGAGTCAAGTAATTCTACTCATATGCCTTAATATTTCTAGAAGCATAATATATATAAGTTATGACCTTACATCGCTTTATCAACACACAACCTAGGGGGACCCCAGCTGAATTACAATAACTTACATAACCATCTGGTAGGGTCAAGATCGGAGCACTAGTTAGCCTAGTCTTCTATTCCGGGAAGTTTTTCTCACACTCATCTTACTACTGGAACATGACCTTTTTTAGTCAACTTTGTAAATGGGGAAGCTATGGATGAATCCTTCAACAAATCTACTTTATTAACCGGTCGAACCGATGAAACTTCTGATATCTATTAGGGAGATGGGTGTAGGCTAGTTATGTACCACTTCATTTGATTGAGAATCTACTAGGATCCCTTTGCTGGATACCACATTACTAAGGAAAGTTAAAAATTGTAACAAGAATTCACGTTTATTGAACATTATAAATAAGTAGTGATCATTGTGTGTCTAAAGAACTGTGACTCCTCATAGTCTAGAAGACTAAATAGGGCTAACTATGAGGGCAACAAGGTAAGGAATGGGTCCATGAGCTAACGAGAAAGCGTAAGAGCCAAGAGAAAGGGCCAAGGCTTCCCAACCTTCCCAAGGAACTACCCACCTTCCCAGGAGGGCCTTTACGATCTGCTGTGGTAACCACGCCCCGTGGTGGTGAGGCAGTAAGCCCCCAACGGTGGACCTATTTGGAATCCTCCACATGATCCACTTCACCACTCGTGAAGGCTTAGACGACTCATGGAAGTTGTAGTGGTCTTGCCTTTATGTTAGGGGTTTGAGGGTGCAATGTCATAGCCACTAGTAAAGGGACCACAAGCCATAATGGGCAATGTGGCCATTAACGGGCAGTGGTGCACCACATGGTACCTGGAAGCCTCACCTATGTTGACGGTTAACTGAGTCTTTTTTAGTTTTGATCCAATTAACGTGGGTTCATCATTCATCCATGGAGTCCTCTCAATATCTCCAATTTCAAAATATTAAAATCCCCTGTTACAGTTTAACTACAAAGTCATGAGTTCCTTTCAAACATGATTCTAATTGTTGAATTATGTAATTATGAACATGAATTGATTATTTCCTATGGTTTTTATGATGTATCCCATGAACCCACGAAATACTAATATTTGCAAATTCTGATCTTATAATGTTGGTCTTTGTTGATGAAAGATGAATTTTATGAATTTATGAACGAAGTGATAGAATTACATGATTTACTATGAATCCATGTCGAATGATTGTATTAGTGATGTTATGATTGAAAGTAGGTTTGAATGTTGAAAAGGGAAAAGTATGATGTTATGCATGTTTTTAGGTAATCTATGTAATTGCTGTAAGGAGCTTTAAAGGTAAAGTGTCAACGATTATATGAAGATGATGTTGTTTTAATTGAAAGGGCATTATCAGGAAACTTAATGAATATGACGTGACACTTTTTCTCACATAATGGAGATTCTTTGGTTGAAAGAATTTCTATGCTAATTTAATCTAATACTTACATGCATACATGGATGGTGAAAGGTTTTCTCACGAATGATCTCATGATTATCCTAATGAACAAAGTTGAATTGGTTGTCGATGAAATCTTTCCATGAGACATAAGTTAAGTATAACTTAATGCGTACTTCGTGGGATTTATGCTTAGCACCGAGTGGATACTAAAATGAGATGGACTACTTTTAGATTAGCTAAGTCAGGGCTTCCCATTCATGTCTCATAAGATGGAAACCTTTTACGTCAGTTGAGTCCGGTTTCTAATACCAATATTTTATCCCATAAATAATGTTCCCATGTAGGATATTAAGCTAGTGGATCAACCTAAGATAACAAACCATGTTTCTACCTTAGGCAAGTAAGACAACTCTTTTTGGTGTGGGTAACACCGGGTGATCATGTTATAGCTTACATGGTCTTATGTCGATTAATGCTTATCTCCCACAACAAGAACAGGAATAATGAATTAAGTTTCATTGAAGAGTTACATCATTTAAATGGTTATAATATTTTCACTTTCGTCGTCACGGTTATGAGTTATCACTCTTGATCTCTTATGTGATGTTTAAACATGGCGAATTCCATGCTTTGAAATGAAATGTATCTTTATGCATGTTTAAAGTGTTTGTATACATGGCTATCATATCTAGTGAATTTTCCTCTATTGCCTACATTGGCCAAAAAAATTCCCAATTGTAGGGTCCGATACTCGAGGTGATAATTCATTTAGCTAGAGCTTGGATTCGATTGTATTCCCGAGCTTGGTGATTCCTCATTGTTCAAGGACAAATTTTTTATATGTATAATTCTTTCATGTACTTTCCCTTTTGAACATGTTGTATGGTCTTCACCCTATTTCATTTACTATTGTAATAGATAGCTATGATGAGAATTCTGCTTCATTTTATGAAAAACATTTTTGACTTTGAAATGTGTTTTACTCTTATTGTTCTATTGTTATGTTATGAAAGCTAAGTGTTTTTTATGGAGTTCTTGGGGGCTGTATTTGTCATGTTACATATAAGGGGTACCCCTGGGTCGTGACAATCTAGGTTATCAGAGCACAAGGTTAATGAGAATGATTCTAGTAGAGTCTTGATAATATGTGTCAAATGCACCATATTTGTGAACGTCAGGCTAGAACATATTTAGGAATTAATTTTTTTTAATCTAAAAATATGCCTCGCCTTATCATTTTCTATGTGTTGAGGATATGAATATGAGAAGAAACGCTCAAAGGGTGCAAGGTGATAGTGAACAAGGAGCTCTTCCCCAAGATTTGATAGATACTTTTGCTAAGAATGTCCCAAATGTTGGAACAATCTTGGAATACACTAGCCAATAGAGAAGTGAAATCCCTATGAACCCAATTGTTGGTACGTACGCTTTGAGAGTTCAGGATTTTATGATAATGAACCCTTCAAGATTTTGTGGCTCTAATGTTAGGGAGGACCCTCAAGAGTTTGTCGATGATTTCTATAAGGTAATTGCTATTATGGGGGTGACTCTGGTAGAAAAAAGCATTATTGTCCGCTAACCAATTGAAGGGGGTTGCTCAAATATTGTATGATAAGAAGAGGCAAGGTTGATTGGAGAAGGTCCCATAGAGAGGGAGTTATTTATATTGTTGTTTCTTGATAGGGTCTTTCACCTTGAATTTAGGGAAGCAATGGTGAAAAAGTTTTTTAACCTTCGTTAATGAATTATGAGTGTGAAAGAGTATGCACTAAAGTTCAATGAATTGTTAAAATATGCTCCAACAATGGTTGAGGATTCTAGGGTGAAGATGAATAAGTTTGTTACGAGTATATCTGTTATGGTGGTTAAAGAGTGATGTACTACCATTCTCATTGGTGACATGGATATCTCTCGTCTTATGATCCCTGCAATACAAATTCACGAGGAGAAACTCAAGGAAAAGTATAGGAGTTAAAAAAGGCTTGATCTGATGGACATGGTTGTCCTATAATTGGACTAAGGGTTTTCCGATCAAGGTTCCTCCAATGCTCCTCTTAACTAAAATAAGGATAGAGTGTCTAACCCTAAACATCAAGGAGGAAGTGGAGGTGGTTCATCTTTGGTTAGATGTACTTGAGTGAACTGTGGCAAGAAACATGATGGTAATTGCCTAATTCTCTAGGAGGCATGTCCCAAGACATTGCTATTCCTACTTGTAAGTGGGAATACTTGAATATGGACTTTTAATGAGTCTGATATTTGGACTTATTCGGGGCTTTTTTAGATAGATTTAGTGTCCTCATTTGCTTAATTTGTGCAATAAAGTGATGATAAATCCATGATTTTAGATATATGGGTTGAGAAACAAAGCATTGACACGAACATGCAAAAATGAACAAAACAAACTAAAGATCTGGTTATACGCTCAAATTTCACCTCTTTAAAGAAGTATAAGCGATCATTGTCCAATAAAGACCCCGACAAGTATGTTGGGATCGATCCCACGAGGAATATGGTTTAGACTTAAGCTTGAATTACTATTATATTTGTTTATTCAATTTATTTCTTAGACAAGTCAGTAAAATGGGGAGTTTTGTGTAACAAATGAGAGAGAGAAAATAAGGTATAAGTGTTCCTCATAAGCTCATAACGCATTAATCCTAGAAATACTAATTATTTCCTAGTGTATCACATCCAAAGTGGTAAGTTATGTATATATAAATCCTTGGTCCGACAAATAGTTAATTTCACCCCGAACCTTGGTTCGTCTATGTGTATAATTTACTAACGCTTACCTTTAACTCATATTATACATCACATCAATGTATGGCTTAGTTTTCGCCCTCACACCAATTTACATCACACTATTAGATAGTATGACAATGAATTATGTTGATAATTCTTTGCTTATATATAACGGTTTGGCCACCGTTGAAAACACTTATAAATGATTATTAATGCATGCAACAAAACAATTGAAGAATTAGTTAGCTTCTATTCATATTTTGTTAATCACGCATGGTTCCCACAACCCTATTTGTGGATTTAGTACCCATGCTTGCAAGAACACAATTAATGATTTAAGAGGAAGAATCATGAAATTACTGAAATGTGTTAAACACGCGATCTTCAATTCAAAACCAATGAAAGAATCTTGATAAACCAATCTTAGGAAATAATATTACTAGAGTTTTCAAGTGAATTGCCAATAAAATATAAACAACCAAAGGTTAACAATAAAGTCTAACCCTAAAAAACGAGGTTTGCGTACACTATTTATAGAATACATTGTGCTAAACAAAAAGAAAATAAAAGAAGGAAATAAAGTTTCTAGATGCGTGTGTAGTCAACGACACTAACGTACAGGCTGTGGACCCTTATGTGGTTTGGGAATTAGGAAAAATCTTAAAAGCTTGGAACCTCAACTTTTGGTAGCAAATGATGGATCTTCAGGACGGACCATGACACGTTCCGCGGTCCGTGGATCATCCTCCATAACTCCATACTTAAACTGTCAAAATTAGGTATTGGATACCCTTCTCTGATTCATATGATGGAATTACAGGACAACCAATAGGTTGACCTACGGTCTGTCACTCCTAGTCATGGTTCAAAACTAAGTCATGAATTCCCTGATTTTTCCTCTATGCTTCTCTTGTATATCTACGCAATACACCTACTGACCATGACTAAACCCTACGTTCTGTAGGTTACGTCTGTAGATTCCCTTTTTTCGACATTCTTCAATTGCATCTCTTTCATTCCACGTCCGCTCTTACAACCTACGAACATGATAAAAACACATTAATACCAATACAAAATGTCTTTATACACACACAACTTTTAAGTGAAATATTTTTAGAAGACCATAAGTTCACGATATATTAACACCCTCAACTTAAATTAGTTGTTTGTCCTCGAGCGACACACTAAAACTCTAAATAACACTTGTGTAGAAGCAGATATCCAAACTCAAGCAATCATGTGGTTATTTCAGTCCATCCCATTCTCTCAATGTTAATATTTTCTCATTAACTCAACAAGATAAATCATGCGGATCAAGATATAACAACGATTGACCAGCATACACCACAACATACACTTTTCACAAGTCATCAATGTATTAACATTCAGAGAACTTCACTAGTGACCTTACTTAAACTGAAATCCATTTCACACACAAGATATAATTTTTGAGAATTTTAGCTTTCATTGAACACTCACGCTCAAAAGTGAATTCAAGTACAGTTAGTGCTCTATGCCATAGGCATGCTCTTATTTTCACTGCTTAGACTCTCCAAACTAGTTGTTAAGGTTACTATAGTACTTTATTAGCTTATTACATAGGCTAAGGGTCATGTATGCTACATTTAGGTAATTTTTACTGACTTTGTGCCCTCTTTTACATTATGTTAGGCTCTTTACCTCTTTTTCCCCTATTTTTCACATTCTACTACTTTACCTTCTTTCCCTTGACTCTTTTCACCATGGATGTGACTTTGACTTTGTAGATATTTTTTTTCACTATCTTCATTTTCTTGCATTCCCTTTTTATTAATTTTTAGCACTCTTATTTATCATCTTTTTGGCACAAATTCATGACCTATTCTATATTTTGTTTCTCTGCTCAACACTAATCTTCTTAGTTTATCACTTGCAAAGTTTGAAGCTATGTATCTCTAAATTCTCTGTCCAGAGAATAGAGAATATTATCTCATTAAGTTTATCTTGATAATTCATTTCTTATTAACTACGTCATTGGTCCAGCAAGTAGGAATCAAGGTGAGTTCTAACGTTGGCGACCATTAAAAATATTTCCAAGTGAAAGAATTATCAATGCATGCAACAACATCAAAGAATTATTTAGTTACTTTTCATACTTTGTTAATCGCTCATGGTTCCCACAATCCTAGATGTGGATTTTGTTACCCACGCTAGAAAGAACACAATTTATAATTTTGAATGAGAATTCATGAGCTTACGTAATGAGTAGATGAAAATTTTAATGTTCAATTGACAATAAAAGGAACAATCTTTATAAACCAATCTTAGGAAATCAAATTTCTAGAGTTTGCAAGTGAATTCCCAATTATCAAGAACCAAAATTAAAAAATAAATTCTAACCCCCAAAAATTATTTTTACATCCCTTATTTAAAGAAAATAATGTACAAAAGAAAAAGAAAATTAAATAAGGAAATAATTTTTTTGCACGCAGTTACAGTCGATGACACCTAAATACGTAGCGTGAATTGACCTATGATCTAAAGGTCCCTTACTTGGTTTGAGACTTAGGAAAAAATCTCAGAAGCTTTGAACCTCAACTCACAGTTATAAATGCTGGATCATTAGAACGGACCGTGACTCGATACACAATCCGTGGATCCATCTCCGTAGCTCCATACTTAAACTCTCAAAATCAGGAATTGGAATTCATTCTCTAAATCATATGATAGAACTATAGGATGTCCCATAGGTCGACCTATAGTTCATATCTCGTAGCCCTGTTTCCATAGTTAGTCAAAAATTCGCTAATTTTTCCTGCAAGCTTCTCTTGCCATCGATGCCACATACCTACAGACCATGACCGGAGCTACGTTTTGTAGGTCACGTCTATAGATGGTTTTTCCTACACAATGTGTAGTTTTATCTCTTTCCTTCTACGTCCGTACATATGTCCTGCAAACATAGTAAAATCACATTAAAACAAAAAACAAAATGTCCCTAGACACACAAAACTCTTAAGTGAAATGTATTAAAAGTCCCTTAAACTTATGGTATAACTATGATAACGAAGTGAATTTTTCGAATCGATTAATGGCTAGTTCCACGCCTTAATTTTAAGTGAACCAACCATGAGGAAGAAACCAAGTCGGAGATAAAAAGTGTTGTTGGTGCATGACCGAGTATTTCCACGAAGCAGTGAAAGATCGCCAAAGTTACACAACCCAAGTATGTTGAATGCCAATGTGAAAAGGTAATGGAAGAGATCAAAGGGCGGCTCGCCAAGTGGGTCAGCGAGCCTGACTTACTTCACTAAATTTCAATCCATAGCTTCTTTTGGAGATTATAAATTAGATTTTTGAACATTTATTTTTATTCACCAATATTTTATGTAGTATCTATTCATCACCGAACAATTTTCTAGTGAAGTATGTGAGAGGGCTTCTCTCAATTGTTTTCTTACCTTTGAAGAATTGGAGAAGTTCAGTTTTGAGAATTTGGATGTTCATTTCTAAGATAGACAATTAGGAGCATTTTAAATAAAAAAATCACACTTACTCAGTTGATGGATAATCGATTCGGTAATGGTTTTTATCTCATTATTATGTTTAGCTAAAACTCCAATTCTTTGGGTGTATTCATTTCATTATGGGCTGAATTAGTTTATGGGTATTGCTAATTACTAGTTTAAATGTTGTTTAAAAGTGATTTTAATCATTAATCGTGGTTTAATAAGTTGTAGTTGCGAAATCAATTATATGTATGTGTTCTTTACTTGCTCGAGAGGTAGGTTTTAGAACTAAGATTAATGATTAATGGTTTGTGGGTATTCTGGTGATCTAGGTTTATATTGAGAGATTAAATCTTAAATGAAATGACACAAATTTTGCTCAAGAGTGTTAATGGTTTAAGGTGTGTGTTGCTCTTCATTTTAATGCTTGTGGATCTTCGAATGAAATCACCTACTTCAGTGTTGTTCTTTGAGAAAACTATCATCCTTATAACATAGCCTACTCACTGATATCTAGCTATTTACTAGTAGTTATAATTAACCATATTCCTTTATTTTCCTATAATAGATCACATAATAAGAATTCATCTCCCTATTGTTAGTTTTAAGTTTCTTTTACTTTTTTAGTTGATATTGAAAACCAAAACCCCCATTTGACAGCTGTATCACCCATTTGACTTGATTATGTTTTGTTCGATTAGTTGTATTACTATTGCTAATTACACCACGTGTCCACTTCCTAATTGAATTTAAAGCTCGTACTTCTTCCTATGGGATTCAATCCCAACCAATTTAGATAGGGTTTATACTTAGTTATGATTGTTGAAAGCTAGAATTGGATAAGGTGTGCTTGATTTTTCAATTAAAATGGCGCCGCTGCCGAGGAGTGGTTTTGTTTGAAATTGTTTCGGTGTAGTTTAATTGTGTTCTTCTTATTTATAGTGAATATATTCATTATTATTTTTGGTTTTGTGTTTCTTGTGTTGAACAAAGGAGGAGATGAACGTTAATGGTAGTAATTTTAGCCAAGAGGACCACCATGATGATGTCGGGAACCTCAACGACGTAAATGACCGAATAAAATTGGGTGGGATTGTGGCCATTCTTTTGCCTCCAACAGAAGGAAACACTCTTTTCCCCATTATAAGCACCATGCTTGAGCTCATTCAATTGAAGGGTTTATTCGGAGGTCTCACTCATGAGGATCCCCATAAGAATATCAGGAATTTTTTTGACGTATGTTGACCATTCTCATTCAAGGAAATATTGCAAGAATCAGTTTAGTTGAGGTTTTTCCCATTTTATCTAATGGATGAATCATAAAGTGGTTGGCGGAGTTGCCAAGATATTCCATGACTTCTTGAATTGAGTTAGTCACACTATTCCAAGTGTTATTTTTCCCTCCATTGAAAATGATGACGCTTAGGGATATTATCTAAAGATTCAAGTGCTTGGAGGGTGATTCAATCAATGAGAGGTGGTTGAAAGTTAAGAAGCTATTGTTGTAGTGACCAAATCATGGACATCCAAATGAGGTGTTGCTTGAATGTTTAGATAGAGGTATTGATTTAGTAAACAGATGAGTGTTTGACAAACTTTTATCGGGCGGTATAATACAACAACCTCATGCAATAGCAGCCCAACTACTAGATCGCATGACCAAGAAAAAGAAAGCATGGTATACTCATACAGGTCAAGCCTCTCCTTTTACTTATAAAAGGACATAAGAACAAATCATATAGGATCAAGAGAGGGACCAGAATTTGGCCATGATGATGACCCAACAAGATATCTTGCTCAAAAATGCCATGGAATTTGAAGAGATTTACAATAAGAATGTAACTTTCTATCTAATCAATGAGGAATCCATCGTGAAAATGACCCAAGGCTGGGTGGTAACTAAGGATTAAATAGAGAGGGGGAGAAGGATACGTACGTACCTCCCTAAGAGCACCAAAAGATCTAGGATTCTTAGGGTTGTCACGTAGAAGAGATGCTCTCACATATTCTCAACAAAAACAAATGATATAACAGAGTGTTGAAAGAAATGAAAGAGAATGTAACAACTCTTAATAAGTATCTGACCTCTCATTTTGTCTCTATCAAGTAGTTGGAGACCCAAATGGGTCAGATTTCTTTGCATCTTAACTGATGAGAACAAGGAGGGATTCGTAGTGATACTATGGGAAACCCCAAGAATGATGCTTGAATGTGTACTTGTATCATGCCGCGATGTTAACTAAGGCGCTTCTTGGGAGGCAACCAATTTTTTTTAGCTTTTTGTTAGTTTTTAAATAGCTGGTATTGATTATGCCAGTTGAAAAGGGGAATTTGTTTGAGAATGTTCAGGTTGGCGAGCCAAGAGTACAGTTGGCAACTCGACGAAGAGGTTGGCGAGCTTGACTTGGACCACCGTTTGAATCACGAAAACATGAGGTGGGACTCTAAAATTTGGTGGGCCAACGGGTGAATCGGAGAATAGCCGAATAGTTTGTCAAGCTCGATATTTTCCGGCACTTTGACCCCCAAAATTGACTGGACATCCTCTAAAATTCAGCTAGGTAAGTCAGCACTCGGTGCATGACCAAGTGGTTCGGCATGGTTGATTACCAAAATGTCTGCAAACTGAAAGGTTTTAAAAGACAAATAATTTATGTTTTCAAAACCTTTTGCATTCTCTCATTTCTAACCCCGTATAATCTCACGCACGCCTTAGATCTTCTAAAATGTTCATTTTTGTCATTTTATTTCTTCATCTCGTGCTTAAATATGGATTACATTGTCGCCTAGCATATCAAATTATTAATTCCGCATTAATGGTGGTTTTTCTGAACCCCAAACTCTTTAGTAGTGGTTGAACTCAAATGCATGTAACGACCCTAAAAAAGAAATAGGACGATCTACAACCCTGCATGAGGTCTAATAACATAAAATGGTTGAAATCATTTTTATAGACCTAATAATCCCATTAACTTAGTTTTGTAAAGCGTCAAAGGACGACCAAGACGTCCGATAACTAGCCTAGTTGAACTAGTGTGATGTAGGGTCTTGTAATTTAGTTTTTAAGTGTGGCATTGAGGTGAAATTGAGTATAAAGGGTTCATACACCAATATGTACATGTTTAGGGCCAAAATGTTTTGGTATGATTACCCGAGTACCACCCTATGGGTCCTCGAGGAGGACCCAAACGATTGGATAAGAAGCTTCCTAGGCAGCCTTGGGTTGTAGCTCAAGGGAATTGCTCCTCGTCGTGGACCAGTTCCCCCGAGGAAAATTTCTCCCTCCGCGTCGCGGAGGCTATAGCAGAATCCTCTTTCCCACACTCCTATTTTGTGAAGGTAGGGAACCCCTCCGCATCGCGGACTTGTTCCACGACGATATCTACTACAGTTAAAGTTAAGTTGGACTTTTAGTTTTAAGTTTAAAAAGTGTGGGGGTGTTTTGGGTATTTTGGGGATTAGTTAGAAACGGGTTTCAAGTAATTATATACCATTTCCCCAATTAAAAACACATTTTACCCCAATTAGAAATAAAAAATTTAAAAACAGACTTCTCTTCCAAAAATTCTTCATAAAAAGAACCGCCTTTGAAGAAATAACTTTGGGTTGAAGCCTGATTCAAGAACAAAGGGTGATTTGCTTAAGGATTTTTCTAAAGAGTGGTTGAAATTAGGTAAATATCTTCATCTATGGTTCTTCCACCCATAGAGTCCTCTAGATTTCCCTATTTTGTGAAGAAGAACCCCAATGAAGGTAGGGTTGATTCCAATACATGGGAATTAGGTGGGTATGATTCCAGAGGGTTGGATTCTAACCATATATGATTAAATTGATGTTGATTCATGTTATTATGAAGAATTTAGGTTGAATTTGTGATTATCCCTAATTTCTAAATTATGTGGGTTTAGGATTTGAATGAGAAAAGGTTGATTCTTGTTAGATTCTCTTAAATTGTTGATATTTATAGGACTTAGTTAAGGATAGAATTATAAAATCATAAACTAACCTAGTTGTATGCATGTATGATAGAAAGTTAATTGGATTGATTAGAATTGGGACTTTATGATGAAATATGCTTAGAATTGTCTAATGAATAAGGCTTAGAACTAATGCATCTTGAAATCTAGACTAGTATGAGGATCATGAAGTAAAGTTTGAATGTAGGGCTTGAAGTCATATTTTTTATTACTAGGGCTTGTAGAATGAGTCTACTATGATGAGTATATTGCATCTATGTAGAATGTTAAAGGTTAATAACCTAAAATAAATCACACTTGTTAGAATAGAATAGCTTGAGGTGTAACCTATGGATTCCCTCATGGATAGTTGAATACGTAGATCGGGATGGTAGATTTCGTGGTAGCTTGGGACAGTGTAGCTCATTATAGCTTGGGATTGAAGAAGTAAGCTCTCTCGTGTTTATCTTGGTCTTGCATTTAGCATAATGTTTGTTCATGGTAGCTTTCATAATTATTAGGCAAGGTAGCCTAGGGTGGAGGATCGATACTCTCGTAGGGTTATCTTGGAGTAAGAATTACTTTATGGGATCTTGATTTCTTTACGGAAATACCACTTCATGGTAGCTTAGGATTGAGATGTTACACTCCACTAAGAATAGCTTAGGTTTCAAGATGTATGCTCCTCTATGGATAGCTTCCATCTACATGAATGGTTGCATGGTGTCTAGGTTTGTATTCTTATATCCTTTCTTTGTTAGCTTGGATTGTATGTTATGATGTTTCCGTGGTAGTAGGTCTATCATGTTAGTATGCTAAGCTCAATAGACTAGAATTAAATATACGTTAGCATGGATTATGTTAGCCTAAAGAAGTACTTAGTATGAATGGTTGTATGGGATGTCATTCATACATGGCACAAGTATGACTTGAAGCTACTTTTGAAATGACCACTTATGTGATGTATGATTAGCTTGGATAGTTTCTTTAGTTGCCTTTCATGATATAATTGACTTAGGTTGGATGTTCCTTGTCAATATGAAGTAGGTCTATAATGACACCTAAAGATTGTTAAAAAGAATAGAGTGACTTAAACATATGCTTAGTGTGTGGTATTATGGTGTGCCCCACATGCATTGCACAAGTGTACCTTGAGGTAACCTAGGGGTATAGTGTTCTTATGTCATGAAGAACTTTGGTCTTACTTATAAAAGTGGATTATGATCAAGAATGACCAAATACAGGTACTTAGCTTAGGTAGTAGTATGGGATATCTTGTGAACTACTTCACTCGAGTATGAAGGATTATAGTTGAAGTATGAACTTATGCACATCTTGTGTTGAATTACTATGTTAAGATGCTTATGTAGGAAAATGTATATGATTATGTTATTGTCTTTCATGATTATTTCTTATGTTGACTAACCATATTGAGATGTCTTATGTTTTATGTTATCTTTTATACTTAATACCATTCTACTAATGCATAGTTCCTACATTCTAACAAAATGTAGGGGCTTTTTGGAATTGAGTGCTAGTAGGCTATGTTCCTTAGTTTGGAGATGATTGAATATTGGTGAGTCCTCAAAGCATTCGAGGACAAACTACTATGTTCCGTTTATGTCTTTTATTATGTTTTAGACTTTTCTGGACAGCGTCCTAAGACATTATTACTCATGTATTTGTAGATAGTTTTGAGAGACGTGTTAGAAAGACTTATGTTGTTATGAAATGATTCTCGTACTATGTTAAAGAAATTCTTTTAAATTCTCTCCATATATGATGTTATGTAATGAAATATAAGAGGCTCGTATCAGACCTTTGAGAGGTCAAGTACGTCATGTGACACCTAAGGGGTACTCCCGGCTCGTTACAATGCTTTGGAAAATTTGTGTTGTTGTGTGTTGGGACTGTGTTTAAATCATATTTGATGTGTTGGGTTGCCTTTTGTGTATTTTGAAATTGTTCCCAATTGTTTAGAATGTTGATTTCCCGAGTTTTGTGTGTTAATACTGTTTATAAATTGTAGTGTAGCAGTAGTTTCTTGTTGTGTCTAGTTGAGTGAAGTCAGAGTAACCCTAATTAAGCAAAATGACGCAATTTGTCCAATAATGGAGAGTTTGACATCATTATTATGGGTATAAGTCGTCAAATGGACAATTTTGGCCAATATTGGCAAAGTCTCAATACCCTAGAGGCATGGGTCTAGTGGTTCTTTTGTGAATTTAATAGTGTGTGAGTTTGATTATGATTTCGACAAATGTTGGCTTGATTTCGGACACGGGGTTGAAATTTTGCGCGTTGGATATTTGGGTGAGTTGGGTCATGCTCGCCAAACAGTTTGGTGGCTGGCTGAAGGGACCTAATTATCCCCCAACTTCCATTTTCATGGAAATTTTTCAAGCCAATCCTTTCGGGAAACCAAATCTGGAACAACAAAGTGACTCGCGACTCGTTGACTCGTCCGTTGGTTTGGTGATCATTTTGCAACCTGAATTCTACAATTTTTCATGGGTAAGTTTTAACTCTTTATTATGTCTTTTTATAGATATGGCTAGACACAAAATACCCCGATGAGTCAAGTACTTCTACAAGCCGGCAAGGGAATCGTAATCAATGAGAATGCAACTGCATCCAAAGAAAAGGAAGTCGAACATCCTACCAACTGTGGGAAGGGAAACTGAGAGGGCAGGATCCCCTAGTTGAGTCACCGGATGTCAGCTCTGATAGAGAGGAAGTCTATGCTACTCACTCACAACTTCTTAGAGTGAGGTGGAACACCCTGATCCTCACGTTCACATGTCAGAGCCTAAGGATGATCACCTACTACTAGCCCAGAGAGCTAAAATGTGCTCCAAGAGGATGAATGATTTTTCAAGGATCCGGGTTCCTCAAAGTACCCTGATCCCTCCTTCTTCGGCCCTAGATCAGGTGTTGGACACATGAAACCTTCTTCAACAACTAATTCATTGGAATTCACTACAACAAAAATGATCATTAGCGGCAATTAAGAATTAAATGCCGCTAAATATGTATTTTTAGCGGCAATAGTATCTCTTTGTATATGTCCCTAAAGTCTTTAGCGACATTGGTTCAAATGGCACTTAACTAATGCCGGTAAAGACTTTATCGCTCTTTATTAGTCTCAATATTTAATGCCACTAAAAGTTGTTTTTGTTATAGTGATTGGATATTCCTAGTTTGTTTGAATCTGTAAATTCTTTTTTTCCATCTTTTCAGTTTGATCGTATATAACATTCAATAAATGTTGTTGTTATATAAAAATATGACAAAAAATAGAAATGATCGAATTATATACAATTATAAATTTAAATTTGGGGAGATAAAAAAATGTTACAAGAACATATGAAAGATGAATTGTTGAAGTCTGCTTGATCATTTATGAATTGGGATCCCTCTTTGACCACTTCAATTGGAACATTTCACAATTCTCCTTCTAAATGTATAATATTTAATTTGCAATATAAACATAAGTTTATATATTATCAAATACAAAATAAAATGTGTTCGAATACCAACCTCAGAAAACTTTTTTCAAGCTTAGAAATATTGGAAGTGTTCCGAACATAAAAAATGACTGGAATTGCAGAATTATAGTGGAGCTGTCGCAAATTTAACTTTATATATTAATAATGATTATTTCTACATTATTTTACAGTTTGTTACAAATTGAATGTTGCTATTAAATTATACAAGAGATAATTATACATATCTTGGATAGTTACTTAGTTGTATATATATAATAATAATATTTTTACAAATATGCATATGGATGTTACTTGTTTGGAAAATTTTTAACTGTATGTTTAGTTTGTTTGTATATAACAATTGACAATGTTGTCGGTTACCGAAAAGTGAAAAACTACCTTTGATTTGGGAGTGCTGAATTTGTTATCTAAAGGACTAAATTTTGATTGTCCGGTTGGAGAGTGTAAATGTGACTGGTGAATACTAACTTCTGGATTAGATGATGGGGCAATTACTCGTACAACCTTTTTGCAGAATTTTTAAGAAAAATATACATTAGATACAAAAAGTTATAAAAATTTGAATGATGTAAAATATAAATAAGTATAATACCTCAAGATCATTTATATCATTAAAAACATATTCATAGTTCAATTCAGAAGCTAAATGTTGAGAAGATTCTAAAGATTGAACGACACCGACTACTTGCACTTTATGTGTAACTTCTACAGCATCACCCTAAAAGAATAATATAAATTATGTATATATAACAATTTTATATAAAATATAAGTAATGATCTATATTAATTAACCTTATCTTCTGCATTCTTTATTGTGATAGAATCCAACACAACTTTGAAGTTGTTTTCAATTAAGTTCCTTAAATCAGTAAACAGTTTCTCGATCTGAAATTGGACATATATAGGTAAATTTAGCGCTAAATATACAAATTAAATAAATTATATCAAAAATAAATTAAAAAAATAAATATTGATATTTTGAATTGATCAAACTCATCAAACGATATGCTGAAATCATATAACTTGCTGGTGGATGGTATTTCAGAAGCAACACTTGATTTAATCTCAACATTTTTCTTAATGCATGTATATGATTAAACATTAGTAGGTTTTTTGGCCTGCTTCTTTGGAAGTGGTGACTTTGCTATTTTTGCAATGTTGACACGTTGAGGAAACATTCTTAAACAGGTCTGCTTTAAAATGCCCCAGGATGGTGTCTTGTTCTTAATAGGAGCGACTGTCTGGCTTGATTTCTTCCTAGGAGGAGATGAACAAGTATCAACTTTTTTCTTTTCCCTTGTTATTTATTGGACGTGGAGGATCCTGAAAATCATCTTCCGAATTATTTGTAGAATTTATTTATGTTGGAGATTGATCTTATTGGACATACTCATGATGTAATTCAAGAATCTTGAGTTCCATTGGAGTGGGGGTCATATTCTAAAAAACAAGTTGCAAAATATAGACACGTTCATATTGACATACTAAATGAACACTATACAAAATGTTTCCTTAATCAAATGTAATAACGTATATTTATATATACATTCGACAAACTTATATGTATAATTATACAGTTCATAAGCTTATATATACAATTCAACCTATATTTATACTGTACACATACTTATAGATCTATTTATACATTGTAAAAAACTTAATATAATTGTATATACAAGGAGTACATTTATACATATAATTTTTATATACACAAATTGGTACATGTATTTATACAATTCGATATTTTTACAATTTTATGGTATGCAAATGTAAAAACATATTTACATATACATTAGACAAACTTATATGTATAATTATATAGTTCATAAGCTTATAGATACAATTAAGCCTATGTTTTACGGTTCACTACTAATAGGTATATTTATACATTGTCAAAAACTTATATAACTTACAATACAAGGAGAACATCTATACATATAGTATTTTATAGAAACTGAAAGATCATCCATAAAAACCTCAATGGAATATTTTACCATGTCTGCAAACATAGACAACATGCACCATTGAGAATTTTTTCGTGCGTTACACAGCCCATATGTCATTCTTTTGAATGAAAATGTCCCGTAAGGGAAAAAGAAAGTGGTTTCTGTCGATCCTCTATAGGGATGGAAATATGATTGTACCCATAATAGCCATCCAGAAAACAATACCATCCACTTTATGATAACCTACCAAGATTTTGATCGGTTAAGGGCATTGGAAAATGATCTTTTTTCATCCAAGAATTTAGTTTTCGATAATCCATGCAAACCCTCTATAAATCTAGTTTGGACAAGATCCTCCGTTGTGTTATGGACCACTATTATCCCACCTTCTTTTGGGACACATTATACTAGGCTCACCCACTTACTTTCTATGATATGATAAATTACTCCAGTATCAAGCCACTTGATGATTTCTTTTTTGACAACCTTTTGCATATGAGGGTTTAATCTCCGATGATGCTCCATAGTACGGTTGCATTCATTGTCCAACCAGATTTTGTTAGTGCATATTCCTAAAGGAATAACTACAATGTGAGCTATAGTCCAGCCTATAACTTTGATGTATATTTAGGCAGAGCAGCTACAATGATTACTGGCAATGTAATGTTGGCTCCGAAAAAGGCATATTTCAGATGTGATGGTAATACTTTCAGCTCCAAAACTAAGGGTTCTTCTATTGATGGTTTAACAAGTGGACTCTTTCGATACTTCTAACCGATATCTAGTTTGATTGGATTTTGCACATGTCCACCAAAAACCAGTTAGAGCAGCAACAGTTTCGTCCTAACAATGGATTTCTACTTCATCATAATTAGAAATAAGTGACTTGAGAGGTTCACTTTGTCGCATTAGATGACTCACACTTGCAACTGCTTCATCTATAATGTCTTTAGTGGATCCACATGGATGTCACTTGGTTACTTCATGGCTTTGAAAATGTTAAATATCAACTCATCATCATTAAATTGAAACATTAACTTGTAATTTTCAACATCAACCAATGCTCTTTCGGTTACTAAGAATGGTCTTCCGAATATAATGGGTATTTCGTCATTAAAATCTTAATCCAAAATTACTAAATCAGTTGGGAATATGAATCAATCTACTTTCACCAAGATGTCATAGAGGATTCCAACCAGATGCTTGATGGATCTATCCACCATAAGGAGTCTCATTGTAGTGGATTTTGGTTCTTCTAATCCAAGTTGCTTATAGATTCCGTAAGACATCAGGTTGATACTTTATTCAAGGTCGCATAGAGTTTTCGCAAATTGTATCATTACAATGGTTCAAGGAATAGTAAAAGCCCTTGGATATTCTTTTTTATGGTCAGCTCCTTAGTCATTATCGCGCTGAAACTATGAGTTATCTCAATTGTTTCATAGTCCAGAGCTTTCTTGTTTGTGAGTAGCTCTTTCATGAATTTGGCATACCTAGACATTTCCAACAAAGTGTCCATAAAGGGGAGGTTGATAGATAGACTGATAAACACCAGTAATTTGTTTTTTAAAAAAATCCTCTTCATTCCTCTTTTTTAGTCATTGAGGAAATGATAGGGGTATTTTGTGGCATCGACTTTCGTCCCTCCTAAGTTTTCCTTATTAAGGTTTTGGCGAATTGGATATTCTGCTTCCTTTCATGCTTCTTTCCCACCTTGAATCTCAGAGTAGTCTTGGAGTTTTTCTGCTTCAAAAATTTCCTATCGCTACCTTCCCGTTGTAGGTAACCACTACTAGCTCTTTGTCAATGTTTTCCATCCTTGTCTTGCATCCTACTTGTGTTGCAAAGGAAGTTAGTTGACCTTCTAGTATCTTAATTTCATTTGCATGTGAGTTCACTTCTCTATTAAGTGAAGAAAAATCACTCTCATTTTTTTTAACAAATTGCCAAGGCCTTTAACTTTGTCAGGGATTCTTTATAGCAAGTCGTTCTCTCTAGGGCTATCTGCATATACCCTTGATTTAAAACTATTGCTCCGTTGGGTATGATATTTTCATGATCATTATACTCTGCCCAATCTTGATAGGATTTCCTAGGTTCTTCTCATTTTAGGAAGTTCCGACCTTGATTACCACCCTGCTATTGATAGCGAGGGTTAAAACCCTCCTCAATCCTTCTGCTTTTCCAACCTTGATTCTCCATCGATCGCAAATAACTGGAGTAGAAACCTCCTCAACCCGAAATACTTCACCTCATCCCTTCATGGTTCTTGTAATATCTCTATTTGAGTCAAAATTTTCTTTATGTTTTCATCTTTCCCTTTTACTTTACCGAGTTTCTCTGGTGTCATACTGAGACACAATGGGGAGACTTGATATTTTTAGTTGTACTAGACCTAGTTTACTTTGGTCATGTTATATAAGAGGAATGATGCCAATGCAAAGGTTTGTAACATTATTATGCCCTGCACTAATTTATCATCTATCCCTTTTTTAACTAAGGCTAAGCTTCGGTAAAAATATTAGGGTAGTAGTTCACTTGGCAGCTCATGTGTAGGAAATTTTCGCAAACATCTCTTGAATCTAACAAACAACTCATGGACTGCTAACTTTCCCTCTTCCTGAAGTTTTTTATATCATATCTTAACTTCATCATTTTCGAGGGAGGAAAGAACCTTTTTCTAATGCTAAGATCAATTTTCCCCAAGATTTGATGGAACTTTTGGGAAGTTCGGACAACAATTTGGTCCCCTCTTTAGACAGTGATAACGGGAACAAACAAAGTCTGATTGATTCCTATGACCAATATTTGAGGACAAGAAAGTGCACACTTTCAAAAAAAATTTAAGTATGTTCATATGAATCTTCATGATCTAACTCTCCATACAAATCTTTAGAATTTATGAGATGGAGTGTTGTGCTAGTGACTACAAAAGACTCATTTCCTTCACCTTGAGGAATGGACATTTTACCCGTACTCATTAGGACTAGATTATACACATTTTTTTTCATTATCTATGTCGTCGCAACGTTGATCATCGGCCACTGGGATGTTTGTGTGGCAAGGAGAAAACTCATGAGCATTCATCGCTCTTGTTCTCAACATAAACATGTGAACTATGATGTAGAGTTAAATTAGTAGAACCTACAGTACAAAGTACTAAAATTTAAAAGAAACTACATTTTTACGTGACACCACTCCCCGGGAGCGACACCATTTTGATGATTCAATATGTCTATCTTTTATATTTTATGATCAATGCTACTGACCTACAATTTGAGTGTCTACGAATCTAAGCTAGTAAAGTAACCCATCCAAGGGTTGGGGTCATACCCCAAGGGAGTTGAAGTAAAAGTAGTAGCTACTTAGAATTCCATTCTAAATAGTGATAGCTCCCGATTTTTTCGAGTATTAAAAAAAATTAAATTCAATTTTTGACACCAAAGTATAAAATATCAAGAAGGGGTTTTGTCACAAGTAGTAAAATAGAAAAATAAAGGAGAAAACACGTATGGGAGAGAGCTCTTGGGGTGTGACCGCAATATATGTTGACACAAACTAATGGGTACATGCTTCTAATAAAAAAAATTGCAAGAAATGGTCACTAGTCTAAGCTTTAGGTGAAAGAAAGTTTCATCTCGGGCAGCTTATCCCATACAAAATGTGTTCCTCTCGTACACCCATTCTTCTAAACTAAGCAGCGTACGCCTTACCCACACCCTGAACTTACGATAGAGGTTCTTGGAAATGAGACTAGGTCTCACCCTCTCGGGCTGAACCTCATGTTTACCCACTCCTTAAGCCATCAATCTAGTGGTCTTTGTTTTGCGACCTCCCTCTCAGGCAATCCAAAAACACATGGATGATTTTGTATTTGCAACCACTAACCAATTAAATTAAACAACAACCACTAGGTGAAATAACCATAAAATGCATGTAATCCTACCAACATATAAGACCCAATGATAATATTCACACATATTTTCTAAATAACACACCAAGAATGGGGGTTTTTAGCCACACATTAATTAATAATAAGATATACTTAAAATGATAATGTAATTAAATGGGTATAATAGATTAAACCTTAAAAATGGCAAAGGATGGTAAATTGGAAAATACCGACTTCCATGATTGGAAGAAGAACTTCTTTCTTCAAGCTTCCTCAAAAACTTCTCAAAACTTGAGAGAAAACATAAAAACAAAGTTTCAAATAATAAAATATTAAGTGTCTAATGTTTCAAATTCTCAAATTCCTCTCCAAAGAACTCCCTCTAAATAATAAAAGAGTTTAGTATTTATAGGCTTCAAATTTAGTCCTGGTTTCCTTGCCTTTATATCCATGCATACTGTAATATTATGAGGACTAACATTGCTTCGCGTGACTATTCGGTAAAGCGCAAGCTGCTTCTTTTTATTGCGTTTTGATCCACTTCCTTTAGGGATCACTTGTTGTAACATAAATCAAAAATATTCTATATGACTTATTGCAAAGTGTGCTTGACGATGCGCACTTTGCATCTTTAGCTCTTTTATTCTATTTTGTTTTGGTTTTGTGCCTAAGTGTCCATGCTCCTACAAAATACTCATACCGGATACATAGAAGTTCTTATCAGATATCGAGATAAAAATACACAATTTAGGGCATTATTTGTGTTAAAATAAGGCTCTAGATGAGTCAAATTTGAGGACTCATCAGTGGCTAAGGTTCTATACCACTGGCAAGGTATATGAAGGCCTAGTAGCGTGAGGTAAAATGGTCTGTCATCAAGACAACTCTTAAATGACTGTTGTCGAGTAGAAAAACTCCCAAAAAAGTATTTTGTATTTTTGTATACACAAGAAATATTTGTATTTTTACATACATTTTAGAGTTAAATGTATCTGTACATACACACATAGTTGAAATCATGTTTTCACAACCTTTTGTTTATATTACAATCGTTTTAAACCACTTTATATTCAAATGAGTTCAGTTTGTTGAGTTGAGCAAAGCCAAGGTGAGTGTTTCTTTAGATTCTTTTCAAGCCTATGTTATGTTTAGCATTCCAACTCGCATACTCGTACATTAAATATATTGATGTCAGTTGGCTTGCATTATCTTATGATGCGAACGTAGGTAACCAGGATCAACATCTAGCTTATCATTGATCATGTTGAGTACTTAAAGTCTTTTGGTAGCCTCCTTTCTTTTGGACGATCATTTTTATTGGTTTCAGTTTTATTAACTGTTCATTAGGATGCCGTGGTCCTGTCCCAACATCCACCTCATTCATTTATCACTACATTACTATTGGCTTATATTTTGAGACTTGATTTCCAATTTTATCTAGGTTGAATGTTTCTTCAATGACATTCTAAGTTTTCTTCACAATTTCTTTTTAAGACTATTTATTGTATTTATATCTTTCGTTAACTAAGTAATCCAGGACAAGGGTTCACTTGGGGACAACAATGGTTCTCGAGTGCCAATTCTGCCCAAGGATTAGGCTTGGGGTGTGACATGGAGGGACAGTGACCCCAATATTTTCTTTTGTTTTTCTTTTTCCAAGTAACGACAGTTTGGGTTGTTACAGTAGATACCAATTTATCCCTCGTTCGTCTTTGATCAACTACTGAAAGGATTATTATGCGTCCTATCTCGAAGTACCTCTAACTAACGAATTAGGCTATCACGAAACCTCACAGAGTGTTAAATCTTCAACTCTAAGCATGAAATGTTCTTATATTAAAAGGATTGGTTATGAATTTAAGGCAGTACATGAATAAACAAACGTGTTCTATGTACATAGTTTGTCTCCTCCTGGGCGGCAACCCTTTAGCGGAAATAGGGCTGATGTGGTGAGGGATCTCTCGCTCTGTCGAAAGTTCAAGGTTGTAATGTAAGACCTCGAAAATGACTTAGGTGAACCTAGGGCCTAACATGGTTATCGTGATGGTATAAGGTCCTAAATTTGTTTATAGTGTGGTTTAAGTTAGTTTCTAAGAGTTTAGGTGTATTGGAAATCAAACATCAAAGGACGATAAAGACGTTCGACGACTACGTCACCTATGTGCCTCATATGTGGTTTTATGTGTATATGTGTGATTCATGAGATATAAGGTAATTACATAAGTTATTATGGTGTATATAGGCAGTGTGTCAAGTTTCGTGATGTTTGGAGGTCAAACGTCCATGACGTTCGAAACGTTTGCCTTGAAACGACATTGTGTGTCTACGCATGTTTCGTCGAATTTTACATGTTTGTTTTGATGAAATTGATGTGGGAGATCCTGAACTCTTATATGAACATATTTGGGTTTGAAACGTCCGGGAAAACATCCGCAAGGACCATCCAAGGGTCCTTGAAAAAGGACCCAAGTTGGTGCCCAAGACTGCCCACCAATGAATGGCAATCGACGCCCCGTTGGTGCTTTCTCGTCGATTGAAACTTATCTGTGGGATATAAGTTACCAAAGACAAGCCTCAGTCCTAGAAAACTGACCAACAGGATGGTTCATTGGTCAAGGGACGTGTCGTCGATGGTCCATCCGTTGTTTGGGTCTGTCCCTGTGCAGGCCACTGTATGTTTAGAGAGTGAATTGGTAAAATCACACCACGTCCAAATAAGACTTTGGACAGTTTTTTTGAGTTTTTATGGGTATTTTAAGAGTATATAAGTCATTAAACTCTCATTTAAACCCTAACACCTAAATAAAATCACATTCCCTCCCAAAAGTTTCTTCAAAAACCTCCTTGAGAGCTCCAAGTGAAGATGGAGCTTGAATATGGTTCTTCAGTGGAGTTTCTTTTTCAATTATCATTGGTTACTAATAAGGTATGGGACTCCTTAATCTAAGGGTTTATATAACCTTAGATCTAATTTAAAAGATGGCATTCAAAGATTTCAAAAAGACGAAAAATCCAATTTCTACTCTATGTCTTGGGTTCTTGCATGAAAGGTTTTCAAACGTTAACATATGATATTATTGATGTATAATTGATGTTTTCCAATGACATTACTCATGATACTTTTACCTTTACTAATCTCTCAATTTGACTAAAATATGGGTTATGTGATCATGCTTTGATATCAATGAATTCAAGTGTAGATTGTTATGGGCTTTTGATTCATGTATAAATTATGATTAATTGGTTTATAGGATGTTTAACTTTGATCAATTAAGTATTTTATATTCTTATATCTATTGAATATTAAGCTTATTAATTTGATATTGATTTAAGGATTATGATTTCTAGTGTGGTTTTCAATAGGCTATTGAATTATATAAGGATTGTATTGAATTGATGTCTAATTTGTCTTAGATTGATAATTATATATTGAATCGTCCTAGATTCAATGAGTATTATAGTTTCTGTATTGAATTGATGTTCATGGCCACGGTAAGGGCCTTATTGTGTCGAATTGAATGATTTAACTTTGGGATTGAAGTGGTGAGATTGAATGGGTGGTAGGCTGCCCTAACTCTATTAATATTATGTATAGTTTTTTTAATTATAATGTTGAATTGTATGGTCCACTTACGGTGGCGGTGCTATGTAAATTGATGTGGCCTTGCCGGCTTTACTTTATGCAATATGATGATCAAGGCCTTGTCGGCACTACTTGAAGTATAATGATGATTTGTGTAGTGATTTATGTTAGGTATGAGAATATCTATCTATATGTGAAGTAATGTGAAAGTATGTGTTCTTTCTACGTATGTTAGGAGATCCTGTAGACTATGTCTATGTATTTATATTGTAGTCTTTGAGTTGTGGCATGGTTGTTCCTATTGACTTTATGAGTCTATAATGGTTATATTGATGATGATATGGTAGTGTATATGATGACATAAAGATGGTAATGGTTATTCCTAAGTGACTTAAAGAATGACATGTAATATGTGTTAAAGTGAAGTATGTTGTTTCTTATCTTGGTGGACTTGTGTCCCTTACTTGATGCATGTATGAATGTGAATATGAGATGTCTTGACTTAGGATGCTAAAGCCTCTTAGTATTAAATGTATGAATGACATGTGACCTTGAATGATGTTAAGAGGGTCTTTATATGAAACCTTGAACCTAGTGGTAGGGTTAAGAATGTTGAAGTCAAAAGTCGTAATGGTATCCTTCAAGTAAAGGAATGATAGAATTAGCTTGGTTGGATGGAATGGCAACATATGAAACCTTAGGGAAGTCATGATGAGCTTCTTGTCGCCATTGGAAGGTAGCCCTAGAGGACCTCTTTAGTAGGGTGAATGTGATTAGTTTATGAACTTGATATGGAACCCCTTTATATGAACCGTGAGAACAAAGTCTAGCACCGAGTAAATATAGTAAAGGAAGTAGTTTTAGTTAGAGGATTAGACTTGAATACAAAGCATGCCCTTCATATTCCGTAACTACGTTCCCATATGGGATGTGTCCAAGTTCTACCATTGGAAAGTCGAACACGCTCATAAAAGTAGGTAAGAACTCCAAATTACATGCTTTGGTATCATGTGTTGTGTATGTAAGGGATTGTATGGGTGGTCACTTCACAACTCACTCAAATGAACTTTCGAATCACCATTGGTAGGAGGATCTCATGTTCATGTGATTGATGTATTTGTAAGTATGTATATCTCATTATAGGTGGTCTTAAGGATCATTTAGGTGTGCCTAGAGAGGGTGTACGTGCGGTCTCTCTTTGTCTTACTTAAGTGAGTCTTAGGATATCTTTTAGTGAGGCAATTATATTAAGGGAAGTTGAGAAACTTCACTGTTACAGTCAAGAAGTTCACTATACAGTGAAGTAGTTCACTGGAAAGTGTTCCTAAAATGTGACTAATTGCTTAAATGATTCCTTATGTGTTTCTAAGTTCCTAAATGTTGTTATTATGCTTATAGTATGATGTTTCAAAATTCATGAAAAGCATGTTATTTACTAAATGTCACTTTTTCTTGGTTTTTGCATGGCTTCCATACTTAGTGCATCTAATATGTTAACCCCTTCTTTTCCCGTTTTGACTAAAGTGTAGGGAATTGGAAGTCTTGATGTTCCATGGAGGATGGATAGGTTTCTAAGGGTTGAAGATGAAGTATTGGTGAGTCCTCATCGATTCGACGACAATATCCACATGTGTTCCCTTATGTCTTAGTCTTTATTTTATAGTCTTTTATGGGCTTACCGAAGTATTGTATACTCTAATGTTTAGATGGTTCACGGAGATGTTGTAAAGGATTAATGTTTTAAATGGAAGTCTTCCGCTTGTGTAATTATTATGGAAAAAGTTCTTTGTGTGTGAAGAAACTTGTAAATTCTTACTCATTTTAGTATGTTTATTATGCAATGAATGACACAAGTGACTTAGATGAGACTACTTGAAGTTTCATTTGTCATGTGGCGACACAAGGACACTCTTACTTTTAGGGTGTACTTGCGAGTCGTGCCAAGTAAATTGGGGTAGTAAGATCATTTGTCATTTCTTAATTTCCTCCTAAACTCACCCTCAAAGTCTAAAACTCTCTCAATTTCTTCGCTCCAGACGTCAAAATAAAGGTATTGTTCTTGTCTCTTACTCTCTTTATTTCCATAATTAATTAACAATATTGCATGACACTAATGGATATGGGTAGAATAGGTTTTTGGGGGTCGTTTTTGAAAATTTAATTAGAATTCTTGTTGATAGAAAAACATAGCAGGAGTGTTTCCCTTACATCCCCAAACGTCTCTACAACGTCCTGGGCATAACGGTTTCATAAGAAAACAGTCGAATTGGTACAAAAAAGGGTCAGGAAAGTTGAAGGGTCACTTAGTGTACAACTCTTACTTGGGCATTATTTAGAGGTTATTTTGTGACAATAATTGCCTATTTTAAATTTTAGGTTACTTTATATAATCTAGTCGGGGGTTTTGGAGAGAAGAGGTGCCCTGATCGCGCCTTGTGATCATCCTAGATGAAGGACACTTTTGAACCTTTATCCCTTTGTGGTGGCCTTGATCATCCTGCTCGAGCGGAATTTTGGTCGCTGGGGAGGATATGGGAAACCAATGGCCCGCATCCATTTAGGATAGAAAACTTCTCTCTTCCCTTTTTATCAGATTTCTTCCTAATCCCCCGATGTTCTAATTTGCTTATATCTCATTTTCCAGGCTTCTGTAAATGGTTGGAATCAACATGGAAAATTTACCTTTTGTCCGGTTTCCCTATGTTGCTAGTCAAGAATTGTAACATGACCACCAAAATACTAAATCATTTTGTCAACGAGGTTTTCACTTTTTGGATTTGGAGGAGAAAGATCATGTCATTCATGTTCGTCTTACGGAGTTCAGATGGGGCCATTGACGGAGGCTCTATTTCACGATCGTAGACACTTGTACTGGAAGTTGTATCGATGATTATGCAAACATAAAAAATGGTGCCTCTGTAGGGGAGTGGTGTTACTTGAAAATGTAGTTAACTATAATATTTGTTCTTGTTAGTTTCTTTTTTTTCCAACCTAGGCACCCTGCGCATGGCTGAGGGAAGGGGTGGCAAGTCGGTTGATATATGTCAATAAGTCAAGGGTGATTTCAAGTTAAATGCGCTAGTATATCAACTAAACAACTTAGTCACCAAAATATTTGAGGTTGAAAACTAGTGCAAACGCTAGAGGATGTACATGCCTCCTCATGAGTGAGAAAGGTCTATGAGCAATGAGAATAAATATATTGAGGATACGCTATTGATAAGTCTACAAAATCTTCACTAGCAAGACAAAATGATAGAGCCAATGATGGAAAGAGTGGATGTGCTGGATCTAATATTTGCTTCTCACTAGAGATCAGTCAAGTTAATTGAACACTACTTGGACCATGCATTGCCTCATCTCTACCCTATTAGTAAATGAGGGTTTCCTAGTGCAGTTAGGTATAACCCCAATAATGAATCTTCACCAGTAGCTCAGGTCGAGCCAACCTATGATTTTATCGCTTCAAAGTAGTATGTGATAATAATAGTATGTTAATTTTCTAGGATGGAATGAGGAATGTGTTGACACGTTTTGGTTGGCGAATGGAGGATGTAGTATGAGAATAATGAGAATTGTTGCCAATCCCGTTTTTGTCAACCATTTGGACCTCCACACATATTCAAGGTCCGATAAAAATCAAAGAAGTAGTAGACCATTTTGTCCATGTCCTAGTAGGTCAGCGAACAAAATTAACGTTGCTGAATGGAAATGAACTTGACGGTTTATAAAGGACAAGAGACTTAGAGTTCGAACTTCTTCACTTTCCCCTGCTTTAGGCATTATAAATTCTCACCAAGGTAGTATTTTCTTTATTTTTGCTCTCATCTAGTATTTTGGTTGGTGATTGGTGCTCAGGATTAGGATTTCGTTGCTACCTAGCATTTCAATCATATTTTCAATCAAAAATAAAGGTTAGTCCCTGGAACCTCTAATTTATTTTCCAATATTTCGTGCTCTTTTGCAATATTAGTATCGTATTAATGTGTGTCCGGCCTTTCCGCTAAGATTATAATATTTTCATGCCTACTTTAATTTGTAAATATTTGTTGTATTGTTTTGATCTTCATGCCCACAATGTTTGTGCTTTAAATTGAGTGGAAAATCCTTGGGTTATGCTTGTGTGTTTGTTAGATCATTTGGAGTGATAACTTAGTAGTCATTGTGATACAAGTAGAGAGTATAACCTAGAAGATATGCTAGTCTCAAGTCGTCATGCAGCGTATTCTACCTCTCAAAGGTCTCATACAATCCCTTCGACATCATTCATTGCATATTTATATATGAAGAGTAGTGCAAAATTAAAACATTGCAGACAATCGAATAATACTTCAAAATATCTTTCATAAAAAATCTTAACGAAAGGAAAAGTCTCAAGTCTCCTTCTTAGAAACAGAAATATCTTGGGACACGGACCATACATAAACAATACTAAAATAACTAAGACTATTACAATGTCTTTAACAAAGAAAACTAAACATAGTTGTGTCCTCAGAACAATTAAGGACATATCAACACTTTTCTTGAATGAACACTAATGTCCAAGATTCACTTCAATGAATCCTCTCAAATTCCACCTACACCTTTAGAGATAAGACAGATATATCCAATTAGTACATTAGAATGCACTAAGTATGGTCTAATGCATCAAATCATGAAAAAAGGACATTTATATAAAACATGCTCTTTTTGAGAAAAACTTCACAACATGAGTATAAGAACCACATTTAACGCTAACTTCATATATAATTCATATTTAAAGTAACCCACATAAGTGTATAACACTCCTACCAAAGGCTATCCTAAAACTTACTTAAGTAAGACAAGAAGAGACCGTCCATACACCCTCTCCAAGCCTACCTAAGATAATATTATTCTCTAGTTAACATTCAACTCACCACCTAAGGTTACTCCTCGATTCACTTGAATAAAACATGAAGAGAACGACTATGCACCCTCTTCACGTCTACTTAAGTAACCCTTAAAGCTACACTAGGTACGATACCTTCAATCAACCTTTATGAACTCATGTCATAATCATTCATGAAGTCCATTAAGATTCATTTAAGCATTTAAAGGCTTCACTTAATGGTTTTAGAAGTACCTAGGGAATTTACATACTAACATCTTCAAAGCCTACTCATGCTATGTCTACATACCATCCCATTCCACTACCTAAATGTTGTAGTACTTATCCAATACTAGAATGTATCCCACATGATGAGAATAGGTAAATACCGACATAGACCATACTAGCTAGGATGGAATCTGGAGTCAACCCTACTCCGGTTGAGGGTGTTCTACTTGCTACTGGTAGAACTAGGACACATCCCATGTAGTCACATCGTTAAGGAATATAAAGGATTTCTTTGTACTCTAAATTCTTCTCAACAGGAGCCACTCCCCAAGCATACTCACTCGATGCTAGCCTTTGTTTTCATAGAGTAATTCAATCAAGGGAGCATATGAAGAGGTACCATATAATAGTCACAACCAAATCATAATACACCTTATAAAAGAGGGTGCTGCCATACAATGGTTACTAAGATAGCTCAATGATTTTCCTAAGTATGATATCATGTCGTTCCAGCCAACCAATCCCTAAGTCTATCATTCACACAAGAAGGATACCATTACGACTTCCATTTTCAAGGATATCATAACATTTCATCAAGGTTGAAGGTTCCACATAAATGACCCTTTTAAGTATGTTTGAAGACATATTTCAATAATAGATATACATACATGACAAAGGTGCTTTAGCTCACTCAGTCAACGGCCATATTCATATTCTTCATGTATCGAATAGAGGGACATATGTCTACCAGAAAAAGACAAACACATCATCTCATCATACATAGAATAACATTCAAGAAGCACATAAGGACAACCAATTCAACTATAAGTCACCCTATTCACTCCTATTGAAACATTAACATAATCCAACAGAATATTCATATAGTCAATTAGGAAGCCTCATACTTCAACATCAAGTATACACACCTAAAGACACCACTATATTCTATCATCATCACCTACAATAAAATAAGAGAACACATGGTCTCACTTTACACATATACATAATCATTCCTACTTCACTTATTTATCATCACAAGTCACAACATGATAATAACACAATTCATGAAAGTAATGCTAACAAGTCCACATTCTTCAGAAGTATAACACATAAGCATTGCCATCATAAGTGGACCATACCAAACATCCCAATTGAAACACCTATGCTATGCAATATCGATGAAGTAAGGTAAACATAGCACCATTCCAACATCAAGACGTCCATTCCTAGCCAATTCAACCAATCCAATACACAAAGGCTCTTACCAACATCCATAGTCACCAATTCAAACCAATAATAAAATTATACAATAATCTAGGACAATACAATATTAAGACTATCAATTTAGGACAGCCTACATTCATTTCTAACATGCTTTTTTAATAATTCAATAGCCCAAAGTAATCGACACAACAATTCAATATAATAGAGCTAGGATATCATTATCCATAAATAACCAAAATAAGGATTTCATGATTTGCACGGGTTCATAGAGTTTTTAACATAGAATCATCAAATTAACATCAACTTAATCATAAATCATTGATTCAAAACGTTTTATTAAAGAATCCATGGCTAGATGTGAATTTAGAAATTTATACTTTTAGGAAGTCTTGAAAAATCGTTGTGAAGTTTTGCTCCTTGAAGAAAGAAGATTCAAGGATGAATATCATAACATGGATGATGATTAACTATGATATTAAAGGATAATTGATGGAGAAATTAATCTCAAAGCTACCACATTTCTTCAAGCTCCTATGGGGTTCTAGAGGTTCTTCTTTGGGCTTGGGGTTTTGATTTTTGAATAATGACTTGACGTGGCATTTTAGACTTATAAAACCATTTAGAATACCCAAAAATCCCTTAAGCAACCGGTCAAAAAATATTTAGAGCACTAGGTGAATTACCCAAATAACTCTAGGCTTGGCAAAGACCCTTCAAAAAAATTTGCAGGTCATCATCGATGACCTCACCTACATCCCGTAGCCCACCTATGGACCATCCCTCTGGTCCATGGTTTGGGTCAGAGGCAATACAAATGGGAGAAAAAGTTCCCCACAATAATTTTCAACCTACGGTCTCAATTGACGGGGCGTCAACTGGTCAAAGGGGCGTTGACTGCCTTCGTCATTTGAGACTGTCTTTAACAGTTTTGGCTTACAAGTTTGGTCCTCTTCAAGGACCCTTTGGTTTGTCCTTGGGGAGTTTGCCCGGAAATTTCCAACCCAAATGCACTCGTACACATGTTAGGAACGTGTCACATCAATTTCAACCAAAACAAACACGTAAAATATGCCAAGACACACTAAGGCACACAAGAACGTTTCAAGGCAAAACTTTCAAACATATCAGACGTTCTTGGACGTTTGACCTCCAAACACCACCAATCTTTAGAAACTGCCTCGAAACAGTATTATAAACCATTTCAAGACTTCAAAAACTCATGACACACATGTTAGTCTCTAGATTTACCTAGTTTATTTTAGGGATGTTACATTCTCCCCCACTGAACAATATTCATCCTCGAATGACATTTTCCTCATTTTACAACACTAAGAGACTCAATACACAATAAAAAAGTAGAAACTATCTCTACAACTTATCATGCAATAAGACTGACATTTTTCACTTCATATAATGAGAAACTTCCTTATCAATACCTCTTCATTCTCAATACATCATTTTAATGCTTCATTACATCCAACTCTTTTGAGAACACTATTAACCAAAATTTCAAATAATTCACAACGAACATGATCACTAGATTACTAATGCAACTTTAAGCAACCTAGAATGAAGGCATGACAATGTGAAAGACTAGATCATATAAAATCATTTTACTACATAAACAAAACTTCATGAAAATGCAGAATGCAAGGATATCAATCAAATTTATTCTCAACAAGACTCCTCAAAATGCAACATGCAACATGTTTCTACGACACACTATCTTTAAAGCTAGAATAGAATAGAAAAAAAAGATACAAAAATCTACAAACCAACTACTCATCATACTCCCCAACTTAGAAGGAACCCATAACAACTAAATGGAGAAAACTACAACTTACCAACATCATCATCATGCGACTTTGATCTCTTAGTTCAGAGAGCATAGAAGCCATTCTTTCTTGGAACATCACCTTCCGGAGCAATTAGAGGAACTTGCTTGGCCTCGCTTCCTCTAGACGCAATGCAAGAGAATCCCTTACCTTATGACCATCCTTACCACAACCAAAGAAACCAGCGGTACTGGATAAACATTTCCGAAAGTGCTTCTTCCCACAAGTAACACAAGTAGGCTTAACGACTTGAGAATCACTACCTCTCTCAATTTTTGACCTTAGGAGCACTAGATTCCTCATATATTGGAGACCTCTTCTTGAACCTAGGTTGGTTTTTTTCATCGGACCCACTCCTCTTCACACTCCTACCAAAGGTTATTCTATGTCTTACTTAAGTAAGAAAATAAGAGACCGCTCATGCACCCTCTCCAAGCCTACCTAAATTATCCTCAAGACTACCTACGATAAGATTTTTCTCTAGCTAACATTCAACTCACCACCAAAGGTTACTCTAAGATTCGCTTGAGTAAAACTTGAAGAGAACGCCCATACACCCTCTGCAAGTCTATTTAAGCAACCCTTAAAGCTACCCTAGGTAGGTTACATTCAATCAACCTATATGAACTCAAGTCATTATCATTCATTAATTCCATTAAGATTCATTTAATAATTTAGAAGACTTTGCATAACGGTGTTGGAAAGACCTGGAGAACCTACGTGCTAACAACATCTAAGCCTACTTGTGTCATGTCTAGATAACAACCCATTCCACTACCTAAACGTTGTAGTACTTATCAAACATTAGAATGTATCCCACATGTCGATCTCATAGAGTAATTAAATCAAGTGTGCATATGACGAGGTACCATATAGTAGTAAGAACTAAATCATAATACACCTTAACAAAGAGGGTCATCTATGGCTTCCATACTATGGTTACAAATATAGCTCAATGATTTTCCTAAGAATGATTTCATGTTGTTCCAGAAAAACAACTCCTAACTCCATAATTCACACAAAAAGTATACTATTACGACTTTCAACTTCAAGGATATCATAACCTTCTGTCTTGGTTAAAGGTTCCACATAAATGACCCTCTTAACTATGTTTAATTTCATATTTCAATAACACATATACATCTATGAAAAGGGTGCTTTAGCCCACTAAGTCAAGGGTCATATCCATATTCTTCATTCATCAAGTAGAGGGACATATGTCTACCGCAACAATACTAACACATACTTCATCTCATCATATAAAGAATAACATTCAAGAATCACATAAGGACAACTTAGTCATCTATAAGTCACCCGATTCACTCCTATAGAAACACTGACATAATCTATAACAAAACTCATATAGTCAATCAGGAAGTATCATACTTCAACATCAATTATACACACCTAAAGACAACGCTATAACCTATCATGATCTCCTACAATCAAATAAGACAACACATGCTCTCACTTTACACATATACATAATCAAAGTCCTACTTCACTTGATTATCATCACAAGTGACAACATGATAATATCTCAATTCATGAATGTAATGCCGACAAGGCCATATTCCTTACAAATATAACATATAAGCACCACAACCATAAGTGGACCATACAAAACATCACAATTGAAACACCTATACTACACTATATAGAAGAGGTTAGCTCAAAATACCACCATTCAAACATCAAGACCTCCATTCCATGGCCAATTCAACAAATCCAATACACAAAGGCTCTTACCAATAGTCATAGTCACCAATTCAAAAAATACTAAAACTATACAATAATCCAAGAAATACAATATGAACTTTATCAATTTAGGACAGCCTACATACAATTCTAGCTTGCTTCATTCATAATTCAATAGCCCAATGTAATCTACAAAACAATTCAATACAATAGAGCTAGGATCACATTACCCATTAAATATCAAAAATAAGGATTTCATTATTTGCATATGTTCATAGAGTTTTAAAATTAGTATCATCAAATTAACATCAATTCAATAGTAAATCAATGATTCAAAACATTTTATGCAAGAACCCATGACTAGATATCAATGTACAAATTCATACTTTGAGAAAGTCTTGAAAAACCACTTTGAATATTGACTCTTTAAAGAAGGATGAAAACCATACTTTTAGTGGTGATTAACCACGAATGAAGGAGAATTGATTGAGAAATTAAGCTCCAAGCTCCCACCTTCCTTCAAGCTCCAATGGAGTTCTAGAGTTTCTTCTTTGGGTTTGGGGTTTTGATTTTTGAATAATGACTTGACTTAAGGTTCTAGAGTTATAAAACTAACTAACCAAACCATTTTTATAGAACTTGGTGAATTACCTAAATAACAGTATTTTTAATCGACATCCTGAAGAAAAATTTGCAGGTCATCATCGACGGACTCACCTACGTCCCGTTAACCCACCTATGGACCGTCCTATTGGTCTGTGGTTTGGGTGAGAGGATGGAAAAAATGGGATAACAAGATCCCTAAACTAAGTTTCCCCCTACGCCCTCAATCGATGGGGCGTCAAATGTTCTAAGGGGCATCGACTGCCTCCGTAACTTGAGATTGTCTTTGACAATTTTTGTTCAAAAGTTGGGTTCTCCTCAAGGACCCTTTGGTTGGTCCTTGGGAAGTTTTTCCCAGACATTTCCAACATAAATATACTCTTAAACATGTTAGAAACCGCTCACATCAATTTCAACAAAAATGAACACGTAAAACATGCCAAGACACACTAAGATACACAAGCACGTTTCAAGGACAAACTCTCGAACGTCTCGGACGTTTGACCTCCAAACACCAAAAAACATTAGGCACTGACTCAAAGCAATATTAAACAGTTTTAGGACTTCAATAGCTCATGACACATGTGTTAGGATCTAGTTTTACCTAGTTCGTTTTAGGTATGTTACACATTGTATGTGCTAAAATAATGAAAATTACTTAATGATAGAGTGGGCGACCCTATTCTTAATATTAAATATCTTAAAATGGAAAAATTTAGAAAAAGCAGGAGAAATCTATATTGTGGAGTGATTTGCACTATTGGTCTGTGCTTAATTGTATTTTTGCATGAGCTGATTTTGTTTATGGACGGTGTGGGTAGACTTTGAGAAGGTGATAGAAAATAGGCAGGTTGGGCAAATCAAAGAGCTGGGTCGTGCTTGCCGAACCACTCGGCAATTATCCTAAAGTCTACATTTCACTCTTAATGTGGATCTACATTTCATGCTTTAATCTGTTAGCTTCGGCGAAATGCTATGGATGACCGACATTGCTCGAAGACTCAATAAGTTACTCTTATTTCTCCATTCATTTGCACCCCTGAATACTTGATGCACATAAACTTTTGGCGGACTAGATCAAGCGCACTGAAACTAGTCGTCTTATTGCCGAAAGAATTTTCCCATCGCCAACTAGCTAGAAATTGAATCCAACCCCTTCGAAGAGCCCGAATTAGCTTGCCAAAGAGGTTGAGAGATTTGCCGACCCAGACTGTAAAATTGTTTGCAATAGATTGTTTGTGTGTTTGTTTGATTTTCTTTTAACTATTTCAGACCTTTTGAAGATAAATTACATACAAACTAAAATATGGCACCCGAGAAGAAAAGTAAGGCATTAAAATAAAGCATAGGGGGTAAAATACTCAAAAGAGGGGAGACGAAATCCCACTAGAAGACAAAGGCACAGGCAAGAAGATGAAATGTATAGCAAAGAAACGCATAGTTGTTGAGGCACATTTTTAGTTGTCTGATCCTTAAGATGATCATCTATTGATTCAACAATAAAATAGGCTTAAAGATAGACCTACATTCACATCCACCAGGGTCTTATCAGATGCGTCTCCTCCCACTAGGGTTACATCAGCTACAATCACTCATAAATTAGAACTAGTGTCAGCTCACACAACTCTAGTAACCCCTATAGCCTCTATCATTCCTTAACCTAGAAAGTTGAACACATTGAAGGGTGATGGGGTACGATCCATCCTAGAGGATAAACTCTTATCCATGGAGGGCCTAGAAGGCAAATATCTTGATATCCTTGAAACCATATGGTATCATGAGTTTGGGCAGTTCACGAGGCTTCGAAACACTTATATTCCTTTTTGGGTTAGGAAATTTTACAAAGATAATGGGGAATTAGTTCCCTAGAATAAGATGAAGGCGAGTGAGTTTATACCGTTTAGATCAGTTAGGGTCATAAGTAAAGAGCCACAACTAGCAGATTAACATAGTATTGGCTTGACCACCGCACTTGGTACACTTTTATTATAGGTAATATGTTATTTCGTCTCTGATGACCTGAACAGTTGGTTGGGCCCACTATTTTCTTACACCACTAACTGAGGGAGCAAGGTAGGAGATCCCATTGAAAAACGAGTCCTGAACATTGCTGCAAGGTTTTGTTTTGGTTTTATCAGCAATACCCTAATGTCAACTCCAAATGAGTCTATTATGCAACTCTCTAAGAAAATTTGCTTGGGTCGTTTCATGTCCAGACGTCAAATATTCTTGGGGATGCTGACTTCACAAGAGATAGTAATAAGGACCAAGCAGAAGCTGACTTCTCCACCTTAGTCCTTGTGACCGAGTTGTGCATGTGTGTTAGAGTACGTCGGGACAGTACGAGGGACATTTTGTACATACTGTCTTCCTCCACCGTATGAATTGAGGCCTAGTGCACACGAGAGGAGTCTTACAGGAGGAGAGTTACACTGACAAAGACTACCCCAGAGATTGATCTAGACTTAATGCCAGAAAATAAACCATTGCATACTCAAGACTCTAAGCCTTCAAGTACATCTGACCCTTCCGCTTCTTCCTAGGCCCCACATGCGTCTTCTTCCTCCTAGACGACCATTCTTACTCTGGCCATGATCCTGGAGATAGGCGATTAGCTAAATAAGCTGATGCATGAGCAGCCCAATTTGAGAGATATGACTCAAGGATGATAGAGAGTGTCATACGTGATGCACTCACACCTCTTCAAGCTTTAGTGGATACTTTGACTGTGAGAGTCAAAGTTTGTGAGACAAAACTAGGAACATCCTCCGAGGTGACGACTTTAAAATCCAAAGTCGCGAAACTGAGGAAGGATGTAGACTACTTATAGTCTACCATCATCAGTTCATTAATAGGGAGGGTAGACGATTCGAACGCTCCTGACACCTCAATAATTCCTTCGCCAACCAGCTGAGATGCGCAGAGGGATTGTGTAGAAGCGGAGTATTCATGTGCAAAGACCGACGAGGCCCTAATAACAGAGCAGGAGATGGAAGATGAGGAGAGCATATTTGGACATTTTCCAAACCAGGTGGAGATTATTATGTAGCCAGAAACCCAGACACCAGCGAATAAGACATCCACAATAGCCCCTAGTTGATCTGATACTTCTATACCATCTGAGGATATTCTGAAACTGATGCCCAAGTACAAGCCGCTACACCATACACAAAGACCCCGAAAGATTGAGAGACTACAGAAACATGATATGTTATGACCTGGGAGCACCCCCTAGAAGTAACATGGCGTACTTGACCTTTCGGAGGTCTTATACAAGCCCATAGTTTTCATTCATCTCATTTTCATAGAAAATTTAGCAAAAAATTTAACACTTTCATAGCACATTCCATTATATATAAAAATCTCATAATACATAGTTAGACTATAAGTCTCTTTGTCATCTTACACCCATGATCATTAGACTAGATTAGGGACAGGGACTTACAACATAAAATAATTAACTTTGAATAAAATATAACATAAGAAATCTTTGAACTTAGGGGAAGTTAGCCAAGTCCTTCACTTTAGGAGACATCCTCTAGCCATCACCACCTACACTTTATGTAAAAAGATGAAGAAGAATGGTGTTAGTACAACAATGCACTAAGTATGGCAACCATGCAAAAACATGCATTTAAAGAGGAAATTTTGTTGGAAAAAATGCATCATGTCTTTTAGTACCTTGATACCATTTGCACATCATAGCTCTTATATTTCACATAGTCATAAACACTATTCATGAAAACACAGCAAGTCACTTGCAATGTATTTACAGCATATCAATCATGTTCATAACATTTTCTTCTTTTACCTTAAGTCATTAACCCATGAGTAACCTTCTAGTGATACTTGGTGCAATGCATGAATAGTGTCCCATTCCACCATCCACACTCAAGCACCACCTTAAGGTCACAAAGGTGAACATTCACATAACCTTCATTAACATTAATCACCTATACATATTCATAGAGGCATAGCATACCATGACAATACAAGCTTCACAGCATAATGCATGAACCTCAAATAAGACTTATTCCAAGATATCATATAAGTAAACACTACAAATAACAACATAAGAGGCAATAGTCAACAATCGCATACTTGGACTTCACTTCATACATTCATCACAAGATCTTACTCAAAATCCAAGCTAAGCCTACTAGTGCAAAGTATATGTGAAGCCTGATAACCTTACACATACTAAGAAAACTCATAAAGATACCACAAGCATATCATTTACTTAATACATCAACAAGAAAAGCATAGAAAACTTCATATATGCCATGAAGACCTTCAACATATAGTCAATAGGACCAACATTATGCATGTTAGGTAAGACCTCATAATATAGACTCAATAAGAGTCATACCATGGATATTACCATAACAACTAGACAACACTACAATGTCATGTATAAGGAAAAAAATTTATACATAAACATATGGAACAACTTCCGAGAACTCCGTTCAAGAGCTACTTGTGCAATACATGGGTAAGTTCATTAATCTCACCTACCCTAAGTAACTTCCCTTAGGTTATCCTTGTTAGGGTTCATTCTATTACTTCCATTATCCATTTTACTTTAGGGAAACTATACCCTTAACAAACAATAGACCATGTGGGCTAAACATGGGATCTAGTGTCATACAACCCAATACCGAAAAGAGGTGCTCTACCCAAGGTTGGACCATAAATGATAGCCTATTAGGTGGATCCATTAGCTATATCCTACGGGGGCACGTAATTATGGAACAAAGATATTGTTACTAGAAACCTTGACTTACTAGATGTGGAGGTTTCCATCTCATGAGTTATTTGTGATCCTACTTTCCATCTTGGGAACGGACACCTCTCGTTGTCAAGTTCACTCGATGCTAAACTAACACCTTTTATTGAAAAACCATTTATTAACTTTACTTCATAAAATAAGCCTTAGGAGATTAACCTATAATATGAATGACTCATAGATTATAGAAGGGAATGTCCTTTCATCAACCTAAATCATGTGAGAAAACCTTTCACATGGACATAACATATCAAGCATAGTCTAATTTAGAGTACAATTGAGAAAACCTTTTCAAAGGACCTTACTTTACTATATCATCATACATGCATCATAGATAGTCTTTCATGTGTGTGTATGTGTACATATATGTGAAAAAACCTTTCACATAAACACTCTTGACCCACACATATGTATACTTAATCATTCATATACTTTGATGTTCATAGCTTAATCGTGCATGCATATTCATATGCATAGAGTAATCATCCTAGGAACTATTATACAAAGGTAGACATGTGCAATGCATAGACAAGATCCCATATCCTTGTCAATAGTAGTACACCTATCAAGTCATCCTAGTTAATATGCACATCATACTTCATGGACATATACTTTTCAATCATAGTAGTAGACATTAGTGTATATGATAACTCCTTTCATTAGACACCATGAACCTACACTACTTATAAACATGCATGAGGTGTGAGTGTGTGTACATTGGTCAACATGATCACATAATTTCTATAAACATACCATTGAGGCAAGAATCCTCTTAAGACCACAATACACATTCATGCATAGACAACACATCACATAATAGCATAGGAGACAAGATATCATCAACATTGTATTCAACACTCCTAACATTGTCTAAGATCACATATTCATATAGGGTACCTAGGTAGGTATCATTCACTACTCATCAATGGAAGAACCTAGACCATACATAACCCTAACAACTTCCTTCACATATAGAAGACATCATAAATACCTCGAACATGCTACTACATTGAGAGAGTAGGCATAATACTTCACCTTGTGTGATCATCATAACCACACATTCATAATACATCTATTTCCTTCAAGCCATGACCAACACATATATATATTGACAAGAAAGTAAACACTGCCACCATAAGTGGACCATACCACACAGGGATCTACAATCAATTCTATCAAATGTAGAGAGAATAGGGAAAACATACAATTTCTTCAAGCTTTGATCATCATTAATAAATTTCCACAATTCATCAATAATTCATATAGAAGGCATTATCATGATAAGTTAAAATACGCTGATCACAAAAGGAATTGACACTTAAGTCAAACAAGGCAACACAATTTCGCTAGTGTGCAATGGTCATTGCAAAATAATCAATTCGATAATTTGATAATCACAACGATATGCAAAGAGTTCACATATTGCCTAAGTAACTTCATTCGTTTTCGTTGTACTTGTGCATTCATGATTGCTCGATTGAGAGCACTTTTCAAGTCATCGGTATTGGTAAAAATTGAGACTTAAATTTTAAAGAAAAAACACTTTCAACACAAAAGTTGGAAAATTTTTCAAAAGTGAAATTTTTTCAAAAGTGTAAAAAATATTATGAGAGGAGGACCTATAAGACAGAATAATATCAAACAATCCATCAAAAAGCAATACAACTTTTAAAACAGACAAACCATCTCAAAACACACAAACATTTAACACAACAAAACAAGGTGGGACTCACCCCACCACAAATAAAAGTATTTTTCCTCAAGTGCAAATTACGACAATTAATTAAAATTTAAGAAAGATACACAAATAGAGACAGTGAAGTAAGGATCCTGTCTATGCAATTTCTATGTATGTCCAGGCATTAGTGTCTAAATCATCATCCTTGGGTAAAACAAAGGTGCCTATAGTATTTTTGTTTTTGTATTTCATTGTTTTCTATTGCTTTAGCCTTTGCAACTTTATTGGTTGGTATCATCTAATTTATTTCCTGAGCTGCAGGCTAGGTCCGTATTTTATTAATTTGACTTAGAGAAGATGGTCACACATTGAGGTAGATAGGGATCCTTCTCTTGTCCCTTGCTTCTTTGTTGTACTTTCTCTGTTTGGCTAACTATTCTCTTCTTTCGAAGACTTTAAACTTATGTGCTCTTATTTACCTGGGTGAATCATGTGTTGCTGCAAATTTTGTCTAGCCAATCGTGCAAAGACATAGGATGTGATGTTTGGTAGTAATTTAAATTGAAGCAGGGGTGTCTCCCAGTATAGGCGTGCATCCTCAAACATCCACCCTGTATCCCAAGTAACATGATATATAATTTTATAAAGCAACTTCAACGAAGACCCTTCAATGAACTCAAAGCCTAGTTGACTGGGAGGCCCTTACTTCGTTAATACTACCAAAACATTATCAATTGCATTTGTGGTTTTGCTAATATAACAACTTGCGGAGGTGATTGTACCATCAATCATCATACAATTAAGAACAAATTTTGGCAAAATTAAAAGAATGTATGGAGTGATTACCAACATCTAATGAAGAATAAGATATTATTGTCGTGCAAGGTAGAAATGTGATCCACATCCAAGCACAATATGTTTCTTAAAATACTTTAACTATGCAGGATATATAACACAGTGCTAGTGTGTGTTGGTAACAAGGGTCAAAGTGAAAGAACTTTTAAAGTTTCTATGTGTGACCGTCTTGTTTCCTTTGGTTCTGGTGACGTTAGTCGGGTTCGCTTAATATCTCGGTGATGCGCTGAGTGTAGATTTCATCGCCAATTCCGATAGGAACTTATGGGAACGTAGCGTCGTTGGTATTTGTTGCGATTTCCAACTAGGCTTGTGTTTCGCCAATAACATTCACACTTTGCTGAGTTTTACATACTCAACCTTCTGGTTGTATTGAATCAAACTGTAGTTGTGGATGAGAACACTAAACCACTCTTTGTTCCACAAAAAGGACATGTTGCCCATCACTTTGTATTCCCTTTGTGCTCTTCTCCTTTGAATCTACACATGCAACACTCAATCATTTTATGATATAAAACATAGTAAGTAAGGGTTTTGGGCTGCCTCCCAAACAATGCTTTAGTTAACGTCGTGGCACAACACAAGTTTCTTTGTAAGGCCACATTTTGGTGGTTTACCACACCACCATTATATGGTTCTTTAATTCCTTGCGAGTGGAGTAGTAGCAACTCTCGCCCTATAATATTTTCAAGCACTTATACATCTTTGGAATAAGACCAAATCACCCATTTCATCCGTTCAATGTCTCCTTTAAATTCCTTATTGCTTCATCTTGTTTAGTGAGCTTTCCTTAATGTGTCATGCTTGGTGATCTTTGAGATTTTTCTTCTAGTGAGGAGGGATGTACTTTTCTTTTCGCTTGCACAGTGCTTAATCCATCTGCATTATCAACATCACCAACATGAAGTTTTGTTCCACCTCTTGGTTCTAGTGTTATGACCTCAGTAGAAGTAAACAGTTTGTATCATGTCGGGAATGCCATGATTAGTAAATTGAGTTATTAACCCTTTAAATTTGATCCAAGATCTGTAAATCCTTTAGCCTTTAATTTGTTTGAAGGTCAAGATTGTAATCTGTCCCGAGCATAACCTCCAGTGTAAGTCATTCCATGCTAATACTAACACTTGCACTCATATTTTCAAGGGATCCTTAACAACAAACAAAAAAATTAAACGTTTAAATTAGTGGAAACTACACTACAAAGAACTAAAAACTATAATTAACTACATTTTTACGTGACACTACTCCTGGCAGCGCTGCCATTTTAATTAGGTTTTATAAATAAAATTATTGTGATCAATGACACTAGCCTATAGTTTGAGTGACTACATATTAAAGCTACTTTAGTAACCCAACAAAGGGTTGGGGTCGTGTTCTAAGGAAGTTGTAGGAAAAGTAGTAGCTACATAGAATTTTGTTCTGAATAGTTATAGTTTCAGAAAATTTCCAATATTAAAACAAAACAAATTTAATTTGTGACACCAAAGTGTCAGATATCGAAAAGGGATTTTGTCACAAATAGTAGAATGTATAAAATAAATGAGAAACAAGTATGGAAGAGATTTCTTGGGGTGTGATCTCTATCTGTGAAGATAAAAGTGGTGGGTAGATATGCTTTCAGTAGCTAATTTCACAAAACAATAGTGACTAAGCTAAGTTATAGGTCAAAGGAAGTTCCCTCTCAGCAACTTACCTCATATGAAATGGATTCCTGTTGGACACCCACTCGTTTAAACAATCTACCTATGTTCTATCAACACTAGCTCTTTCGACAGGAGTGCTTGGATATGAGACTAGGTCTCACCCTCTCGGGCTATACCTCATGTCGACCCATTTCTTAGGAGATCATTCAAGTGGTCTTAGTTTCGCGACCTCCCTATCGAGCAAGCCGAAAACATGTGGGTGGTCTTTTATTTGCAACTACAAACCCATTAGATTAAACTAAAACCACAAGGTTAAGTCACCATAAAAATGCAATCTAAAATACAAGCAAGAAATACACTATAAATTAATCAACCCATAATTGCTAAATCACAGCCCAAGAATGGGATATTTAGCTACTCATCAAGCAATAGTCAAATATACTAAAATGATAAAGGAACCAAGTGGGTATAAGAGATTAAACCTTAAAAGTAGCAAAGGAGTGTAATTGGAGAGGACCCACTTCAAAATATTGAAGAAGAACTTCTTTCTTCAAGCTTCCACAAAAACCCTCTCCAAACATAAGAGAAAACATAACAACAAAATATCAAGTGAAATTCTTTCACTCTCTAATTTTCTATATTTCAATATTTATAGACTTTAGCATTGTGCTAGTGAATCCTTTAGGCGCAGTTAGTCGTGATTTGCCGAATAATTTGGTGAATCACCCTTCTTTTTGTTCATCACTGCATGCACGTTGTCTTCCTTGTTTATGTATTCCGAATCGATGGGAGGAAATCATCTACGTTGTGGAACTTTCACGGAAGCGTCAATTTCTCCTTTTCATCGCTTTTTGATTCACTTCCTTAAGAACTCACTTGCTTTAACTGAAGGGAGAACTTCTCTATACGACGGATCACTAAGTGTGCTTGGCGATGTGCACCTTTGCATCTTCAGCTTTCTTTTCTCCATTTTGCTCCTTAGTTTTAATGCTCCTACCAAATCCTCAAATACCTGTAACTTAGGAGTTTTATCAGATATTGAGATTAGATAAACAATCGAGGACAATAGATGATTCAATTTGAGGACTCATCATGAGTCAATTTGACATATACCTCTTTTCTGACCTCCCTTGTTAGTTAGTGAATCCCTCTTGAACACCCTTGAACCTTAACCTTCTTTTAAAGAAACTTGATAAAACTAGACCCTTATCGATCCACGTGTCTTAATACTCTTGAATAATTAGTTTGATTGAAATAGAAATCATAGGCTAAAATCCAAAGCTGGCGGTGTAGTGAAATGAAAAGGGAAAATTCAATATATTGCAAGGAAACTGTACCTTAATCCATGGTGTTGCAAAATGGTGGAAACTCTCCGTACAAAAATATAGTGAAAAGAAGAAAAAAAAGAGAAAAGAAAGAAAAAGAAATATGTCGAATACTGTACAAAAGAAATAGGTTTCAAAGTAATCAATGGAAGTAAAATAGGATGATGTGTAAGCACTAACGAAGATGAGGAAGGAAAAAGAAGGGAAGTGTTGTAAAATCCACAATTCATCAGGATCATTATTAACTAAGACTAACTGACTCATCCCCTTTTCAATCCTTAGAAGACCATTTTGATCTTGACAAAGCTGAAATAAATGTCAACTCAAAAATAAAGGAAAACATATGGATGAAAGCATGCATTGTGTTTCTTTTTTTCGAGTGAGTATTATGTCTTCTTCCTAAACTTTAAACTAATTATACCCTTGTTTGTGAAAATTTAATCATCATTTGAAGTAGGGCATTCAAAATTCTTTTGTGGATCTTGAACTTGCATTTGATGCAAGTGCTATGATCTTGAGAATCTATTGTAATGATGTGTCACAGCTTGAATCTTTGAGTACACAATTGATCCTTGCATAATTAATTTGAGTCTTTTTGTGTTCATACATAATTGAGTCTTGAGTAGAACTATTTGAGACAACCTTGTTTAACTGCTGAACTAAAGTTTTATTTGTGGGCAAGGAAAAATATAAGTTGGCGATGTTGATGAGTCCACATATTGGACTCCTTTAGGGCTACATTTTAGTAGACATAGTGTCCTCAAATTATTTTATCATAATATCTGATGAAAACTCTTACGTTTCAGGTATTTGATGTTTCAAGGAACAAATTAATAGTATGTCGCAAAAAGGAACAAAAAGGCTAGAAAGAAGAAAGAAATGGAAACCTAAGTATCGCCGAGTCTACTTGGCGGATCACCAAAGAGGCCTACTTCCCCTTTTGTTAGTGTGCTGAGAACTAAAGGAAAGGATCAAATTGGCTAAATAAAGAAGTAGTCAATGTCTCATCGAGTAGCTCCATGAAATAGTACCGTTGTGCCCAATTGATCGAAGCACAATGATGTTGAAGGTTTTACCAAAAGGCGCTAAACTACATCAATGGGCGAATCGACGAGTCTGTCGGCGATTCTAGAGAAAACCAATAAATGATCCACTTCAGCAGAGATTTGAAACACAATTGTTATGACCCAAGCGCACCCCGAGTCGTAAAATGGTGTATTCGATCTTAAAGAGATCTTATACAAGCCCTTAGCATTCATTACATAAAAAGTATTGAAAATATGGAGACATATAAAACTTTCTTTAAAACATAACTCGAAAAGTATTTCATTAAAGTGAATGTCTTTCTAACATCTTTGTCTCAAACCATCTAACTTGACATGAATAAAAGTCTTGGACGCAACCCACATAAAGTCTAGACATAAAAGTAAATGACATAAAGGGAACATAAAGGTTCGTCCCCGAAGCTACCAGGACTCACCACTTATTCACTACTTGAAAGTCCTTTAAACTCTACCCTCCAAGAAACTTAAAGCTACAACTCTACATTTGGTTAGAATGTAGGCAATATGTGATTATATAATGGTACTATGTTTTTAAGTTAACATAACATCATAAGAGCATCTCAAATTTTTAGTCAACAGAAGACAAAAGCATAAGATATAATAACATAATCATAACATAAGAATCATATCATAACAAGTCTACATAAGGGACACATAGACTCATACTTCTACCATTAGTCATTCAGACTCAAGTGAACTACTTCCCAAGCCACCTCCAATTACACATGTGCAAGGCCAAGGTAGTATCCGATTCTACTACCTAAGTTAAATACCTCTCTTTGGTCATCCATGGTCATAGCCCACCTTTTTACTTGAGACTCTAGGTTTTCATGTCATAAGAGAACTATACCCCTAGATCATCCCAAAGCACACTTGTGTAATACATGTGGGGCATCCCAATAAACCTCACACACTAAGCATATTTTTAAGTCACCTTATTCTTGTGTTAACCTTTTCTAAGTGTCACTATTGACCTACTATTATATTTGACAAGAAATATCATCTTAAGTCAATCTTAACATGAAAGGAAACTATAGCCATTACCAAAGCTAGTTATACTTCATAAGAGGACTTTTCATATGTAACTTCAAGTCATACTTTTGCCATGTACGAATGGAATCCCATTCTACCCTTCATACTAAGTACTCCTTTAGGATAACTTAATCAGTGCTAATTATCTTTCATATTAGATTGTCAACGAATAGCATACTATTATGATAAACCTAACTACCATGGAAAATATCATACAATGCAATCCAAGCTATTATAGTAAGGTTACAAGTATGCCTACCTAGCGACCATGCACCCACTTATAAAGATGCAAGCTATCCATAAGGGAGTATGTATTCTCAACCCTAAGATACCATGATAATTCTATCTCAAGCTTTTACATGAAATGCACATTGCATGTAACTGAAGCTACCACTAGAAAAGTATAAGTCATTTATCTTAAAGCTACCATGAAATGGTTTTGTCCTAACCAAGCAAGCTATCATTAATGAATTCTAGTCATGCTACATAAAGCTATCCTTAGGAGAGTCACATGTCTCAGTTACAAAATACCATGGGAATCACCATCCTCAAGCTTCCATGAGATTCACTATCTCAAGCTACCATGAGATTTACCATCTCAAGCTTCTATGTGATTCACTAGCCTCAAACAACCATGAGATTTACTATATCAAGATATTTCACGAAGGAGTCATAGAACTCAACTTCAAGTTATTCTAGTCTATCATGCTTTGATTTGTTTTAGGTTCTTAGGTCAACCTAGAATCCATCTATGTGAGAGAAAAGCTCTCCTAGATTGTTCACGCCTGAATGTATAAGAGAAAGAGAATACCTAATTAGCATCTCCTCATACTGAATTTACCCCCAAATCCCTAGCAAAAATGACTTCAAGACCAATTTTAAATACAAGCTCAATTCTATTGTGATGCATGTCTAAATTACAAGTTATTCAATCACGTTGATCATTAGAGAGTAATTCTAGTCATACTAGATCATACAGGTTCAATTATAACCTTAAATGTCAAGATCCTCCTTCTTCAATTAGACCTAGTTCAATTCATCTAGATGATCCTAACTATGATCAATTATATTCAAGATAATTTACTTAAGAAAATCAATCTAGAACCTTCAACCTTGTCTCTTATGGCCTAAACCCACAATGATATCCTTCATCAACCTAAGTTAGGGTACATCATGGAATTTACATGGAACATCATATAATCATCATATAAAAATAATTCAAACATAATTTAATGATATACGCTACTTTGGAATCACAATCAAGCCTTGCCCACAATTTAAACACAACCCTGGCTAGATTGGAATATTTGGGATTCACAATTGCGGGAAACTATGGGGGATACATGGATGGAAGAATACATGGATTAAGGATATTAACATACCTTTTATCAATTATATAAATTAAGATTTCAACCTTGGTTAAACTCCACGAAGACGCTGCCTTCATTTTTTCTTCTTTTTCAATAGTAATCTTTAGAGAGCATTAGGGAAGGAAGGGTTTTGTGTTGAAGCATGAAGTCTAAATGCATTATTAATTGTTTTAATAAAATTAAGTACCTAAAAATAACAAAAATAACCGTATTTGACTTACTTGGAACATGGGGTGAATTCACCCCTCACATGGCCAAAACTCCTGGTAGATTGTAGGTGTCCATTGAAAGAGTGTCAACCAATTGATGGATCATACTGGTCATCCTTCAATGGTCACTCAGGCACCTCGATATTAGGTATAATCTCCCACAACTAATTGCCGATCCACCCCCTTTTTACGGGGCGTCAACTTGTTTAAGGGGTGTCGTTTATGATTGTCAATGGGTGTTGTTTTGAAAGATTTTTGGCAAACATTTGGCTTATCCTCAAGGACCCTTAAGGTGTTCCTTGGAGAGTATTTTTCACTCTAACATGACCATATAGATGATAAGGTCATATCATATAATTTTAGACTCCAAACGACCCTTCAAAACAAGGCAAACATACGAGAACACACTAGTACACAAATGACTAGTTTTCGAATGTTTTGGTTGGTTCTTGACGCTTCACTTATAAAATAACCAAATTCAGTTAATTTCATTACATTTGGTTTAGAAACATAATTTCTACCCTTTTTAAGTTATTAGACCTCATGTAGGCTCTAGCTTAGGTCATACGACTTTCAGGGTGTTTCAACAATATATACTACTTAGGGTTGTAGTTAGGAGAGCCAAACATTATTATTAATTTATATCTATAAGATTTTTTTGAGATACTTTATCTGTAAGTTTGAAAGGGTTTTTAGGAATTGAATTAGAAGAGAGTTTCATCTCTTTCAATTCGGAAGTGGGTCTATTTGATTCTTCTCGGTTTGCCTTAACAAAGACTTAATTTCTCATATTCATTTGATGTCAACCTCATTGAAGGTATAATTCTATTTCTGGATGTGTAGGTAAAAACATCAATTCTTAGGGTGTGATTAAGAAAATATGGGTTAAGAATGTTTGGTCTTGCTTGTACATATAGTAATTGTAGTTTAAGGGTTGTTTCGTCAAGTATTTTCGAATGAATTTAATAAATTTATAGTTGCAAATACAAGTTTATTTATGTGTTTTTGGCTTTTTTGAAGAGATAAATCTAAACCAAGACTACTAGATTTATTTCCTAAGGAGTAGGTTGACATGAGGTTCAGCTCGAGAGAGTGAACCTTAGTCCCATATCCTAACACTCAGCAAGAGAGAGATAGTGGGGTAAGGAGTAGGGTGGTGTTCATGCGGCAAGTGGTGTCTAAGAGGAACCCATTTGAAATGTGGTAAGTTTCAAAAGAGAGAACTTATTTCCACGTAACGATTAGCAGAGGCGCTATTATCTAAAAATCATCTATCAAAAAGATGCACCCAATAATCTATATTAATCCATATTATGGTCACATATTTAGAATCCCTCTCTCATGCTTGGAGTTTCTTGTTTATTTATGTATTTCTTTTACTACATGTGAAAAAAAAACCTTTGATATTTGACATTTTTACGTCACCCATTGCATTTACTATATCTCTTATTAATTTTCACGATCAGTCCCTTAGGAAACGACCAAACCCTTTGTTTGTTTACTATACTATTGCACAATCGTAGACACTTGTACTGGAAGTTTTGTGGTTGATTAGGCACACATCAGGCACTATTCTGACAAATTTTTACAACTCTTTGATGCTTGTAGACTAATCTTTTTGGTTGTATAGCCATGTTATTATCCATGTTGGTGTTGACTTTTTATTGGTCGAAGTTTGTAATTGTTTTGGTTTATTGTCGTGGTACACAATATGTCTTTTTTTCATAGATAATGACGTCTTTATATCCCGTATATGATTTACGTTTTTGTAGATAATGGTGGCCTCGAAGGCCCAAACAAGATATATGTGATGTAGGAGTACCTACATTCTTTATGCATTTTTTTATAGAGGCCTTCCTGGCCAAGGGCATATTTTTAAGCCGAGATATGCTTGTATGTTTTCATAACTATGTGTGTCTTGTTTGTGTCATTAGAAAATGGCTATGTAGGGTCGGCTCAGGCCCAAGTTTTGGCATTATGTTTTTGTTCGCCCCTTGAGTTTGGGGCTAGACAACCCTGGATATCGACAGTTTTCGAGAACCATTGTTTGTCCCCAATCAAACCCACATCTTTCATGACGACAATCAAAATACTAACTTAAGCATACATAAGCAACAAATTTAAAGAAATGTTTAAAATAGTTTTCGGAATCTCAAAACTAAACTGAATATATTGTGTATGAAACATTAGTTTTAAATAAAACATGTAAAACTCAAGGACTCCCATAAATATTCTATTACGGTATAAATAATAATGTCAAGACAAGACCCACAACTCCTAAAAAGAACTACTACTAACAACTCAAAAAATTGGAGTACTTTGAAAGCAAGGTGGTCTAATTCATAAAACGATGATCAAATGAAGCGATATCAATATAATCTTGTTGAAGATCCTAAGAACCTATATCTATATCATTAAATGATTTAGGTCGAACGACACGAGTTTGAAATAGAGTTGAATAACCAATAACTGAAAGAAAATACTTGAATAGAGAACAATGTACTCAAGCGGAGTTTGATGAAATCAAGGAGTTAAATCATTTCAAACTTTTAAAAAATACATTATGATCTCTGGACTCAACATAATAAGTTATACATTAATAAACACCTTAACTCTATTGGGAGATTCTCTAACTGACAATCATTACTACGCGTTACTTGTTGACCAAGTGATACATAAAAATATACTTTATTTGAAGCCTGTCTTTCTTCTTCAATAGACCCAACCTCTCAAACACAAAAGTTCTTGTAGTCAATTTTGTAAGTAGATCAAAAATAAAAAGCCTTTTGTTTAGAAGCAAAAGATTTATCTTATATAGTTGTATGTTGTTACTTAAGCTTCTTACGGATATACGAACTAGTAGTGGTTGGATAAAGATCGAACTTTTGTTGCTTTCCTCTTTGTATCTTTTGATGTGAGTTTCTCTAACTTTGATGCTTTATAAGGATTTTATATAACCTTCACAAATAAATTTTAAGCATTTGGATCAATGCATTCTCTTGTGCAATTCTTAGGTAGTGCCACGTCTTGCACTTGATTTTATGATTAAATTCCTAATAGATTTTAAAAAATCTAATTTCATCAACCCGTGTAATAGGACAAGTTAGTCTGCGTAGTTCATTTCTTTAGCTACTATATAATACACTTTCCTCCTTTATCTCTTTTAGAATGTTGAGAAATATTAAGTCAATATATTTTTTAAAGATATGATCTTTCATTCATTCACAATGGGACAAGGTTTTATAGTGTCAACTTTGACCTTTTCGATAGCAATGTCAACTCTTTTGCTTGCGAGATTATCAGACTTAATTGAATTGATATACTAGGTTTTCCCCTTGCAACCATAACTCTTTAAATATAATTTTTCATCAGGAAGTATTTCTCAAATTCGGTGAAGGGAATATCATCTTCAACTATTTACCTTAAATTCTGTTTTTGAGATACTTCAAACATTAATAGTAAAAAGATTAGACAATTTTATTCACATGTATTAATGACATGTCAAGATATATGTTGTATGAAGTCATTTCAGCGATCACATGCATTCATGCACTTGGTCACAAATAGTATACGTTGATTTCTAACTTGATAGATCCTATGGCACTTTGTGCCCTTTTTTTGATCTTTGTACAAATAAATGACTTTAACCAAAATTCTTTAGTCTTTATGACAAGTTTCTTCAATTTATTGATAGGAACAATGTTGATTCCATATCCTTTATCTATCAAAATTATGTTTATTATATTTTCTAGCACGTGATGCACCATATATAAAGGATTATTATGTAGTGTTTAACTAAACAAAAGATTATTATTTGCAAATGTGATTTTTCTATCAAATCATGTACTTCTTGGAAGAAATCTCAACTGACCTTTTACAAGGTAGTGGGGACACAATTAATTAGATTCCTCACATGTTTCTTATTTGTCACTAGATGACACCATTGGTGAGGTTTCACTCATTGATTTTTCTTATCGGCATTATAATATGTCGTCTCAAAATTGTCTTCAGTAGACTTTGGCAGAAACATCTTGGTAAGAATTCTCCTACAGCCACAAGACTTCATGATTTTAGGTGATGTACTCCTGCGTTTGCCCTCATTGGATGCTTTATTTATTCTTGCTTTTCAATTTCTTCTCCCTATATTCTTTCTAACTGGTTGCTCAGATTACTCATTTTGCAAACTTGTCTTGTTGCATATTTTCATAGTCAAAAGAATCCGGCCTTCACCACCGTATATATTAACTAGAGATATATCTTTTTCCAATGACACTTTTTCATTCTTTCCAATGATACATTTTATGACTAGATCGAGTGAGCTAAATTTGATAGAGATTTGGTTAGAAGTTGCCTTCTCATCATGAAGGAAAATCTTCTTTTCTTAAGAAAATTACATTACCCTATCCTTGAAGACATTATTTCAAAAGACTGTGAATCGTAATTCTATGATACATGAAATAATTTGGGTCATTGGTTGTCACGCCCTGAGGATACCCCTTTGACGTAACATGTGACCTAGGATCACGAATGACCCCAAGCTACCACTGTTTGGAAGCTCAAAAATACTTAACTGAAACTATATAGAACCCAACTAGTCTAAATATATATAAAACATACTAAGAGTTTTGTGATCTTGAATAACCACTCAAAAACTAAATCTTAATCTTCTATTATATGTGACAAGCCTATAAATGAGTAGGGTTGCTGGTAGAATCTCCCCAGCTAATTCTAATAAAAATTGAAAATTGAACAAAAGACTAAAATTAAATACATGTGTTTGGTCCTCGAAGTATGAGGACTCACCACTCAAGCTGCTAACTACAGATTGAGAATAACCTATGCGTTATCTAGATGGTGGGTACTTGAACCTACATCATGAAAGGATGTAGCGCAGAGTATGCATCAGTACATAAAATGTACTAAGTATGCATAATTGAGAAATTGCTAAACAAGTCATATAAGTTCAACAAAGCATAAATTATTAATGATATAATCTGAACAAAAAATAAATCCTTAAATATAAATGAAAACTGGGTGGAATGCATTGAACAAATACCAATCATGAACATAACATGTTGAGACTGAATACTATAGTATAACCTCAAAATCTGGTAAAATTAATTATAGTCTGACTGTGGGAGATACTATTACCCGACATAAAACCACATGAGATAAACATGAAATCCAATGTATACACCCCATAAAGAATACCCAACATTCTCTATCGTGTTATAAAGCCATGACTTGCATGATCACTAAATCTTATACCCAACAAAATGTACTTACAGTCCTACGGGGACACTTAGTTCAGGGTCTATGTGGATATGTTGAATCGTAGTCCAACTCCGTTCTAAGACTTACAATTGAATATGTATGTGACTGAAATGAAACTGAAATACTGAATAATTTGAAACTCCTTTATGCTTACTGAGAATGAAACATTTATGTAGTGATAATGTAACATTTGAAATATAGAGCATGATAATTTACTTAACTGGCCTAGAAAATATAATTCATCAACTAAAAGAATTTATACAAGTAGGGTTGTTTGTTCATGTAAAGAACTAAGAAACTTATCAATGAAACAAGATAATTTGATTTAGGATACTACAAAAATAACTTACATCAATTCTCTAGTGTATTGTAAACCCTAGTTATAATCTTGATATGGGGAATGAAGAATTTGAGTTAATTCTAGGGACCTAGTAGAGTAAAGAAACCCACTTTTGAAATTCCACATACCCGGTGACGAAATTCAAAGAGTAACCCTATGTAACATAAAGAACACCTCATAATTTTTCTTGGGACTAATGCCCCTTTCGTCTCTTTATACTCAATGTTTTGGTGAGTAATCGTTTAGGGTAGGTTCTAACTAGAATATTAGACTTAAACTAAGTAAAATAATGTAATTTATGGATAAAATAATTAGGAAAAGACCTAAATACCCCTAGCTATGTACTAAACCTACCAATGACAGGCCCTGATTGACAGACCGTAGATTGACCGATAGACACTAAACCACAGACTGCCAACCCACTTACGGTCCATAGGTCTTGTCATGGGTCGTAGTTAACAGAGGATTATGGGGCCTTGAACGACGAGCCATGTTCTGACAAATGATTTGTTTTTCATACCATGACTTTCTGGGAAAATGGTGAGGTGATCAACCATAGACTACACCTACAGTCCACTCCGTTAGTAGCACCTTCAACTTCTGGAAGAAATATTCATAATCCTCTTTTCGAATACAGGGTGTTACATTATCTCCCCTTTGGGAACATTCGTCATCGAATGGAGTCTAAACACGTTGAGTATGTACGAAGTCATGCAATCCCTACCACTTAGTACTAGAAACTGAAATCTAATTGAATAAAGTTACATGAATAAGATACTATGACTGAATTTATGCAAGATTAAATTCAGAGGTATGAGAGGAACTATTACATGAAGAAGAAATGGAATCAGAAGGAAAGAGGCTAGGATACTTGGCCTTCATGGCTCCTTCTTCTTCCCAAGTAGCTTCATCGATGGACTTACTCCTCCACAAAACCTTCACTGAAGCGGCTTCGTTGTTTCTCAACCAACGTGCCTAACTATAAAGAATTTCAAGTATATCGTCATAAGCGAGACCCTTCTTCACAGCCAGTCTTTTCAATGGTACTATTGATGCCAGATAGCCCATACACTCTTCAACAAGGAAATGTGAAAGAGTGGATTAACAACTGCTAAGTGTACCAGCAACTCTAACTCATAAGTTAACATTACCCCCTTCATAGGGACACCTTCTAGAAAACCCAATCATCGACATTAAATTCTAAGTCCCTTCTTCGCACATTTGCCTATGACTTCTAACTTCTGAAGAATATTAGATGCCTTTAGACTATTTCAAATGAGCTGAACTTTCCCGTATCATCCTGAACTGAATCTGGCCCAATCAAAACTTCTTCACCTATTTGAAACAAAAAAAATCAGGGACCTGCATCTACACCTATATAATGCATCATACGGGGCTATCTGAATATAAGAATTGTAGCTATTATTTTTCGAAAATTGTATATATCAAAGGTACATGATCATCACAACTACACTTAAAATAAAACACGCAAGCTCTCAACTTGTCCTCCAAGATTTGAATAGTATGATCTTCATGAAAATTCATATGTTGAGGAAACTTTCTACAGAGACTTACCTAGGTACCAAGACCTTTCTTAAATAATTTCAATAAATGATAGCTAAAGTGAGGAACTCTTTCTGAGATGACAGACAAGGGAACTCAATGTAACCTAACTATCTCATAAATTTGGAATTTAGCGTAGTCCTTCGCTTAATATATAGTTTTGATAGCCAAGTAGTGAGAAGACTTAGTAATTATGTCTATTATAACCTAATGGGAGTCATGATGTGTGTGTGTACAAGGTGAAACCGTAAAAAAGTCCATCTTTGTCCCTTCCCACTTCCCCTATTGACAATTAGGGTAGTTAGCCACAAAATATGTTATATACCTCTTTATATTGTTCAACCAACAGACTTTCCGTAGATCACGGTACATCTTAGTAACATTTGGGTGAATGATATACCTTGAGATATGAGCTTCAATAAGGATCTCCTACCTTAACTCACGCACATTAGAACACATAATTGACCCTGGTAACAAAGCACATCATCTCCCTCTTGGGAGAAAACCTCCACCTTCTGCAGATGAACGGCAATCTTCAATTGAAGCAATATTGGAGCACTATCTTATTTTTCCTTGAACCCTGCTAACAATGACGATTATGATTTATTCTGCACTATCACACTACCACTTGATATGTTCGTAATACCAACTTCTATGAGAGCAAGTCGGTGAACATCTTTAGCTAATTCTTAATTTCTTCTTCGGCATGTAGTACACTATGATAGTCTGCTAAGAGCATCAACCACTAAATTATCCTTACTAATATCATAAAGAAAATTAATGTAAGATTCTTTGAGCATTCCAAGAAATCTCATCTGATGAACAGTCAACTATTTATGGGTGAACACGTGACAAGAAAACTGTAAAAGTAATGTCTCCAAATCATTAGGGAAATACTGATGTTTTATGCTCAAGGTCATGAGTCAAGTAATTCTACTCATATGACTTAATATTCTAGAAGCATAATATATTTAAGTTATGACCTTACATCGCTGCATCAACACACAACCTAGGCGGACTCTAGTTGAATTACAATAAATTACATAACCATCTGGTAGGGTAAAAATTGGAGCACTAGTTAGCCTAGTCTTATATTCCGAGAAGCTTTTCTCACACTCATCTTACCACTAGAACTTGACCTTTTTTAGTCAAATTTGTAAATGGGGAAGGTATGGATGAATCCTTTGACACACCTACTTTATTAAGCGGTCGAACCTATGAAACTTCTTATATCTATTAGGGAGATGGGTGTAGGCTAGTTATGTACCACTTCATTTTTTTGAGAATCTATTGGGATTCCTTTGCTGGACACCACATGACTAAGGAAAGTTAAAAAATTGTAACTAGAATTCACGTTTGTTGAACTTTACAAATAAGTAGTGATCATTGTGTGTCTACAGAATTGTGACTCCCCATAGCCGAGAAGACTAAATAGGGCTAACTATGAGGCTACAAGGTAAGGAGTGGGTCCATGATCTAACGAGAAAGCGTAACATCCACGAGAAAGGTCCAAGGCTTCCCAACTATCCCAAGGCACTACTTACTTACCCACGAGGGCGTGCACGATATTTTGTTGTAACCACGCTTCGTGGTGGTGAGGCAGTAATCCCCCAAAGGTGGTCCTATTTGGAATCCTCCACGTGAGCCACTTCACCACTCGTGAAGGCTTAGACGACACATGGTAGTTGTAGTGGTCTTGCCTTTGTGTTAGGGGTTTGAGGGTGCAATGTCATAGCCACTAGTAAAGGGACCACAAACACCATAACGGGCAATGTGGCCATTAACGGGCTGTGGTTCACCACATGGTACCTGGAAGCCTCACCTATGTTGATGGCTAACTGAGTCTTTTTTTTTGTTTTGATCCAATTAACTTGGGTTCATTATTCATCCATGGAGTCCTCTCAAAATCTCAAATTTCAAAAGATAAAAATACCCAATTGTTACAGTTTGACTCCAACATTATGAGTTCCTTTCAAACATGATTCTAATTGTTGAATTATGTAATGAGAACATGAATTGATGATTTACTATGGTTTTTATGATGTATCCCAAGAACCCACGAAATCCTAATATTTGCAAATTCTGATCTTATAATGTTGGTCTTTGTTGATGAAAGATGAATTTTATGAATTTATGCATGAAGTGATAGAAACACATGATTTACTATGAATCCATATCGAATGATTGAAAGTAGGTTTTGAATGTTGAAAAGGGAAAAGTATGAGATTATGCATGTTTTTAGGTAATCTATGTAAAATACTTTAAGGATGATTTGAATGTAAAGTGTCAACGATTATGATGAAGATGTTGTTTTGTTAATTGAAAGGACATTTTCAAGAACACTTAATGAATATGCTGTGAAAGTTTTTATCACATAATGGAGATTCTTAGGTTGAAAGGCTTTCTCTGCTAATTGAATCTAATACCTACATGCATACATGGATGGTGAAAGGTTTTCTCACGAATGATTTCATGATTATCCTAATGAACTATGTTGAATTGGTTTTCCATGAAATCCTTCAATGAGACATCAGTTAAGTAAGACGTAATACGTACTTCGTGGGACTTATGCTTAGCACCAAGTGGATACTCAAATGAGATGGCCTGCTTTTAGATAAGTTAAGTCTGGGCTTCCCATTCCTGTCTCATAAGATGAAAACCTTTTACGTCAATTGAATCCAATTTCTAATAACAATATTTTTATCACATAAACAACGTGCCCCTGTAGGATATTAAGCTAGCGGATCTACCTAAGCTAGCAAACCATGTTTCTACCTTAGGCAAGTAAGACAACTCTTTTTGGTGTGGGTAACATCGGGTGATCATGTTATAGTTTACATGGTCTCATGTCGGTTAGTGATTGATTATCTCCCACACCAAGAACAGGAATAATGAACTAAGGTTAATTAAAAAGCTAAATGACTTCAAAGGTTATAATATTTTCACATTAGTCGTCACGGTTATGTGTTATCACTCTTGATCTCTTGTGTGAGGTTTAAACTTGGTGAATTCCAAGCTTTGAAATGAAATGTATCTTTTTGCATATTTCAAGTGTTTGTATGCATGGCTATGATATGTAGTGAATGTTTCCACTATTTCCTACTTTGGCCAAAAAGTTTCCCAATTGTAGGGTTCGATACTCGAGGTGATAATTCATTTAGCTAGAGCTTGGATTCGATTGTATTCCCAAGCTTGGTGAGTCCTCATGGTTCGAGGACAGATTTTTTATATGTATAATTCTTTCATGTACTTTCCCTTTTTGAACACAGATTTTTTATATGTATAATTCTTTCATGTACTTTCCCTTTTGAACGTGTTGTATGGTCTTGAACCTATTTCATTTACTATTGTAATAGATAGCTATGATGAGAAAAAGTGTCTAAACTTCTGCTTCATTTTATGAAAAACATTTTTGACTTTGAAATGTGTTTTACTTTTATTGTTCTATTGTTATGTTATGAAAGCTAAGTGTTTTTTATGGAGTCCTTCGGGCTGTATTTGTCATGTTACATAAAAGGGGTACCCCTGGGTCGTGACAATCTAACTTATCAGAGCACAAGGTTTGTGAGAATGATTCTAGGAAAATGTCTAATAAGTCGCGTCTAGTAGAGTCTTGATAATGTGTGTCAAATGCACCATATTTGTGAACGTCAAGCTAGAAGATATTTAGGAAATTTCAATTTTTTATTACTCTAAAAATATGCCTCGCCAAATCATTTTCATATGTGTTGTGGATATGAATATGAGAAGAAACGCTCGAAGGGTGGAGGGTAATAGGGAACTAGGAGCTCTCCCCCAAGCTTTGATAGATTCTTTTTCTATGAATGTACCAAATGTTGTAACAAGCTAGGAAGGCACTGGCCAATAGAGAACTGAGGCCCTATTAACCCAATTGTTGGTACGTACGCTTCGAGAGTGGAGGTTTTTATGATAATGAACCTTACAAGATTTTGTGGCTCTAATGTTGAGGAGGACCCTCAAGAGTTTGTTGATGATGTCTATAAGGTAATTGTTATTATGGGGGTGACTCTTGTAGAGAAAGCATAATTGTCCGCTAACCAATTGAAGGGGGTTGCTCAAATATGGTATAATAAGTGGAAAGAGGCAAGGTTTTCTGGAGACGGTCCCATAGAGTGGGAGATGTTTAAATTGTTGTTTCTTGATAGGGTCTTTCACCTTGAGTTTAGGGAAGCAATGGTGAAAAAGTTTGTTAACCTTTGTTAATGAAGTATGAGTGTGAAAGAGTATGCGCTAAAGTTCAATTAATTGTTAAAGTATGCTCCGACAATGGTTGAGGATTCTAGGGCGAAGATGAATAAGTTTGTTACGGGTATATCCGTTATGGTGGTCAAAGAGTGACGTACCACCATTCTTATTGGTGACATGGACATCTCTCGTCTTATGGTCCCTGCAATACAAATTCACGAGGAGAAACTCAAATAAAAGTACAGGAGTTAAAAAAGGCTTGATCTGATGGACATGGTTGTCCTATAATTGGACTAAGAGTTTTCCGATAAAGGTTCCTCTAATGCTCCTCTTAACTCATATAAGGATAGGGTGTCTAACCCCAAACATCAAGGAGGAAGTGGAGGTGCTTCTTCTTTGGTTAGATGTACTTGAGTGAACTGTGGCAAGTAACATGACGGTAAGTGCCTAATTCTCTAGAAGGCCTGTCCAAGACATTGTTGTTCCTACTTGTAAATAGGAATACTTGAATATGGACTTTTGATGAATCCTATATTTGGACTCATTCGGGAATTCTAGATTGATTTAGTGTCCTCAATTGCTTAATTTGTGCAATAAAGTGATGATAAATCCATGATTTTAGATATACGGATTGAGAAACAAAGCAAGGACACTAACATGCAAAAAGGAACAAAATAAACTAAAGACCTGGTTATTGATACGCTCAAATTTAACCTCCCTAAATATGTACAAGCGATCGTTTTCTAATAAAGTGGTAAGTAATGTATATGTAAATCCTTGATTCGACAAATAGTGAATTTCACCCCGAACCTTGTTCTGTCTTTGTGTATAATTTACTAACCCTTACCTTTAAATCATATTAGACATCACATCAATGTATAGCTTAGTTTTCACCCTCATACCAATTGAAATTAGACTATTAGATGGTATCAAAATAAATATATGTTGATAATTCTTTTCTTATAAAATACCTCTTTGGCCACCATTTAAAAGACTTCTAAATGATTATCAATGCATGCAACAAAACTATTGAAGAATTAGTTAGTTTCTACTCATATTTTATTAATCATTCATGGTTTCCACAACCCAATTTGTGGATTTAGTTACCCATGCTTGCATGAACACAATTAATGCTTTTAGTGGAAGAATTCATGAACTTACAGAAATGAGTTAAACACGCAATCTTCAATTCAAAACCAATGAAAGAATATTTATAAACCAATCTTAGGAAATAATATTACTAGAGTTTTCAAGTGAATTACCAATAGAATATCAAGAACCAAAGGTTAACAATGAAGTCTAACCCCCAAAAACGAGGTTTGCATACCCTATTTATAGAATACATTGTGCTAAACAAAAATAAAACAAAAGAAGGAAATAAAGTTTCTGGACGCGGTTGTAGTCAATGACACTAACATAAGGGCCGTGGACCCTTCTGTGGTTTGGGAATTAGGAAAATCTCTGAAAAGCTTGGAACCTCAACTCTTGGTAGCAAATAATGGATCTTCAGGACGGACCATGACACGTTCCGCGGTCCGTGGATCCTCCTTCATAACTCCATAGTAAAACTCTAAAAATTATGTATTGGAACCCCTTCTCTGATTCATATGATGGAATTGCAGTACAATCAATAGGTCAACCTACAGTCTGTCACTCCTAGTCATGGTTCAAAACTAAGTCATGAATTCCCTGATTTTTCCTCTATGCTTCTCTTGTCTATCTACGCAATACACCTATTGACCATGACTAAACCCTATGTTCTGTAGGTCACGTCCGTAGAGTCTCTTTTTTCAACATTCTTTAGTTGTATCTCTTTCATTCCACGTCACACTTATAACCTGCAAACATGATAAAAACACATTAATACCAATACAAAATGGCTTTATACACACAAAACTTTTAATTGAAATATTTTTAAAGTACCATAAGCTCATGGTATATCAATATTCTCAACATAAATTAGTTGTTTGTCCTCGAACGACACACTAAAACTCTAAATAAATGTGTAGAAGTAGATATCCAAACTCAAGCAATCATTTGGTTATTTCAATCCATCCCATTCTCTTAGTGATAATCTTTTCTCTTTGAGTCAACAAGATAACTCATGCGGATCAAGATATGACAAAGATTGACCAACATACACCACAACATACACTTTTCACAAGTCATAAAGGTATCAACATTCAGTGAACGTCACTAGTGACCTAACCTAAAATGAAATCCATTTCGCACACAAGATATAATTTTTGAGAATTTTAGGTTTCATTAAACACTAACGCTCAAAAGTGAATTCAAGTAAAGTTAGTGCTCTATGCCATAGGCTTGCCCTTATTATCACTGCTTAGACTCTCCAAACTAGTTGCTAAGATTACTATAGTAGTTTCTTAGCTTGTTACGTAGGCTAAGGGTCATGTATGGTACATTTAGGTAATTTTTGCTGGCTTTGTGCCCTCTTTGACATTATGTTAGGCATTTTACCTCTTTTTTCCTCTATTTTTGACATTCTACTGCTTTACCTTCTTTCCCTTGACTCTTTTCACCATGGATGTGACTTTTGACTTTGTAGATCTTTTATTTTTTTTCACTATCTTCATTTTCTTGCATTCTCTTCTTATTTATTTTTCAGCACTTCTATTTAAGATCTTTTTGGAACAAATTCATAACCAATTCTATATTTTTTTCTCCTCTCAACAATAATCTTCTTAGTAAATCACTTGCAAAGTTTTAAGCTATGTATCTCTAAATTCTTTGTCCAGAAAATAGAGAATATCTACCCACACCTTGGTCCACCTACGGATATATAATATATTAACCCTTACCTTTACCTTATATTAGACATAACATCAATATATGACTTAGCTTTCACCCTCTCAAAAAATTACATTAGACTATTAAATAGTATCACACTAAGTCTGTTTTGATAATTCTTTTTTTATCAACTACGTCATTGGTCCAGCAAGTAGGAATCAAGGTGAGTTCTAACGTTGGCCACCATTAAAAATACTTCCAAATGAAAGAATTATCAATGTATGCAACAACATTAAAGAATTATTTAGTTGCTATTCATACATTGTTAATCGCTCATGGTTCCCACAATCCTAGCTGTGGATTTTGTTACCCACGCTAGAAAGAACACAATCTATAATTTTGAAAAGAATTCATGAGCTTACGTAATGAGTAGAAGAAAATTTTAATATTCAATTGAAAATAAAAGGAACAATCTTTGTAAACCAATCTTAGGAAATCAAATTGCTAGAGTTTGCTAGTGAATTCCCAAGAAATTATAAAGTACCAAAAGTAAAAAATAAAGTCTAACACCCCAAAAAAAAAATTACATGCCTTATTTACAGAAAATAATGTACAAAACAAAAAGGAAATTAAATATGGAAATAATGTTTTTGGAAGAAGTTGCAGTTGACGACACCTGAATACGTAGCGTGAACTGACCTATGATCTATAGGTACATTCCTTTGTTTGGGACTTAGGAAAAAATCTCAAAAGCTTGGAACCTCAACTCTTAGTAATAAATGAAGGATCATTAGGATGGACCGTGACTCGATCCACAATCCGTGGATCCGCCTCCGTAGCTCCATACTTAAACTCTAAAAATCAGGAATTTGAATTCATTCTCTATATCATATGATAGTACTATAGGACGTCCCATAGGTCGACCTATAGTTCATCTCTCGTAGCCCTATTTCCATAGTTAGTCAAAAATTTTCTAATTTTTCCTGCAAGCTTCTCTTGCCATCTATGCCAACTCTTGTCTAGTTTTATCTCTTTCCTTCTATGTCCATACATATGTCTTGCAAACATAGTAAAAACACATTAAAACAAATACAAAATGTCCCTAGACACACACAACTCTTAATGAAATGCATTAAAAATACCTTACACTTATGGTATAACTGTGATCACGAAGTGCATTTTGCGAATCGATTAATGGCTAGATCCACGCCTTAATTTTGAGTAAACCAACCATGTAGAAGAAACCAAGTTGGAGATATAAAGTGTTGTCGGTGCATGACCAAGCAGTTCTACGAAGTAGTGATAGATCGCCAAAGTTACACAACCCAATTATGTCGAATGCCAATGGGAAAAGGTAATGGAAGAGATCAAAGGGCGGCTCTCCAAGTGGTTAAGCGAGCCTGACTTACTTCACACAATTTCAATTCATAGCTTATTTTGGAGATTATAAATTAGATTTTTGAACATTTATTTTTTATCCACTAATATTTTATGTAGTATCTATTTTTTCATCACTGAATAATTTTCTAGTGAAGCATTAAGGAGGACTTCTCTATATGGTTTTCTTACCTTTGAAGAAATGGAGAAGTTTAGTTTTGACAATTCGGAAGTTCATTTCTAAGATAGACAATTAGGAGTATTTGAAATAAAAAATCACACTTACTTAGTTCATGGATAATCGATTCGGTAATGGTTTTTATCTCATTATGATGTTTAGCTAAAACTCCAATTCTTTGGGTGTATTCATTTCATTATGTGCTGAATTAGTTTATGGGTATTGCTAAGTACTAGAATAAATGTTGTTTAAAAGTGAGTTTAATCATTAATCGTGGTTTAATATAAGAGTTGTAGTTGCGAACGCGATTCTATGTATGTGTTCTTTACTTGCTCGAGAGGTAGGTTTTAGAACTATGATTATTGATTAATGGTTTGTGGGTATTGGGTTGATCTAGGTTTAGGTCGAGATATTAAATCATAAACCAAATGACACAAATTTTGCTCAAGAGTGTTACTGGTTTGAGGTGTGTGTTGCTCTTAATTTTTATACTTGTGGATCTTCGAAAGAAATCACCTATTTTGGTGTTGTTATTTGAGAGAAAACTATCCTCCTTATAACATAGCCTACTCACTGATATCTAGCTATTTACTAGTAGTTAGAATTACCCATATTCCTTTATTTTCCTATAATATATCACATAATAAGAATTCATCTCCCTATTGTTAGTTCTAAGTTTCTTTTACTTTTTTAGTTGATATAGAAAACCAAAACCCCCATTTGACAGTTGTGTCACCCATTTGACTTGATTATGTCTTGTTCGATAAATACTATTACTATTACTAATTACACCACATGTCCACTTCCTCATTGAATTTAAAGATCATACCTCTTCCTATGGGAGTCAATCCAAAAATATTTAGATGGGGTTTATACTTATTTATGATTGTTGAAAGCTAGAATTGGATAAGGTGTGCTTGAATTTTCAATTCAAATGGCGCCGCTGCCGAGTAGTGGTTTTGTTTGAAATTGTTTTGATGTATCTTAATTGTGTTCTTATTTATAGTTGAATATATTAATTATTATTTTTGGTTTTGTGTTTCTTGTGTTAAACGAAGGAGGAGATGAGCGTTAATGATAGTAATTGTAGCCAAGAGGACCACCATGATGATGTCGGGTACCTCAACGACCTAAATGACTGAATAAAAATGGGTGGGGTTGGGGCCATTCGTTTGCCTCCAACAGAAGGAAACACATTTTTCCACATTACAAGCACCATGCTTGAGCTCCTTCAATTGAAGGGTTTATTCGGAGGTCTCGCTCATGAGTATCCCCATAAGAATATCAGGAATTTTTTTGATGTATGTTAACCGTTCTCATTCAAGGAAATATTGCAAGAATCGGTCTTGTTGAGGTTTTTCCCATTTTATCTAATGGAAGAATCATAAAGTGGTTGTCGGAGTTGCTAAGATATTCCATGACTTCTTGAATTGAGTTGGTCACAGTGTTCCAAGTGAGATTTTTCCCTTCGTTGAATATGATGATGCTTAGGGATATTATCCAATGTTTCACGCGCTAGGAGGGTGAGTCAATCCATGAGAGGTTGTTGAGGTTTAAGAAGATATTGTTGCAGTGACCAAATCATGGACATCCAAATGAGGTGTTGCTGGAATGTTTCCATAGAGGTATTGATTTAGTAAAAAAATGAGTGTTTGACAAACTTTTCTTGGGCGGTATAATGCAACAACCATATGCAATAGCAGCCAAGTACTAGATCGCACGACCAAAAAAAATAAGGCAAGGTATACTCATACAGGTCAAGCCTCTCCTTTCACTTATAAAAGAGCATAAGAAAAAATTATATAGGATCAAGAGAGGGACCAGAATTTGGCCACAATGATGACCCAACTAGATATCTTGCTCAAAAATGTAATGGAATTTGAAGTGATTTACAATAAGAAAGTAACTTTCTATCCAATCAATGAGGAATCCATCGTGCAAATGACCCAAGGCTGGGTGGTAACCAATGATGAAATAGAGAGGGGGAGAAGAATAGGTATGTACCTCCCTAAGAGCACCAAAAGATCTAGGATTGTTAGGGTTGTCATGCAGAAGAGATGCTCTCACGTATTCTCAACAAAAACAAAGGATTCAACAGTGTTGAAAGAAATGAAAGAGAATGTTACAACTCTTAATAAGTTAGTGACCTCTCATTTTGCTTCTATCAAGCAGTTGGAGACCCAAATGGGTCAGATTTCTTTGTATCTTAACTGATGAGAACAAGGGGAGATTCCTAGTGATACTATGGGAAACCCCAAGAACGAGGCTTGAATGTGTACTTGTATCGTGCCGCAATGTTAACTAAGGCGCTTCGTAGGAGGAAACCAATTTTTGTTATCTTTGTGTTAGTTTTAAAATAAATTGTATTGATTGTGCCAATTGAAAAGGAGAATGTGTTTGAGAATGTTCAGGTTGGCGAGCCAAGAGTACAGTTGGCAACTCGCCGAAGAGGTTGGCGAGCCTGACTTGGACCACCATTCGAATCACAAAAACATGAGGTGGGACTCTATAAAATTTGGTTGTCAAATGGGTGAATTGTTTACTAGCCGAACAGTTTAGCAAGCTCGATATTTTCCGGCATTTGGACCCCCTAAATTGACTGGAGATCCTGTAAAACTCGGCTAGGTAAGTCAGCACTCGGTGCATGACCAAGTGGTTCGGCATGGTTGATTACCAAAATGTCTGCAAAGTGATAGCTTTTGAAAGAAAAACAGTTTAAGTTTTCAAAACCTTTTGCATTCTGTCATTTCTAACCCCGTATAATCTTACCCACGCCTTAGATCTTCTAAAATGTCCATTTTTAGTTATTTTTGTTTTCATCTCATGCTTGAATATGGATTACATTGTATCCTAGCATATCAAATTATTAATTCGACATTAATAGTGGTTTTTCTAAACCCAAAACTCTCTATTAGTGGTAGAACTAAAATGCATGTAACCACCCTCAAAAAGAAATAGGACAATCTACAGCTCTGCATGAGGTCTAATAACATAAAAGGGTTTATATAATATTTCTAGAACAAATAATCCCATTAACTTAGTTTGGTAATTTTAGAAACGGAGCGTTAAAGGACGACCATGATGTCTGGTAACTAGCCTAGTTGAACAAGTGTGATGTAGGGTCTTGTAGTTTAGTTTTTGAGTGTGGTATTGAGGTTAAATTGAGTACATAAGGTTTCTACACAAATATGGACATGTTTAGGGCCAAAATGTTTGGGTATGATTACCCGAGGACCACCCTACAGGACCTCGAGGAGGAACCAAACGATTGGATAAGAAGCTTCCTTTGCAGCCTTGGTTTGTAGCTCAAGGGAATGGCTCCTCATTGTGGACCAGTTCCCCCAAGGAAAATATTTTCCTCAGCGTCACGGAGGCTATAGCAGAATACTCTGTCCCACACTCTTTTTTTTGAGAAGGTAGGGAACCCCTCCGCATCGCAGACTTGTTCCACAATGATACCTGCAACAGTTAAAGTTAAGTTGGACTTTTAGTTTTAAGTTCAAAAAGTGTAGAGGTGTTTTGGGTACTTTGGGGATTAGTTAGAAACGGGTTTTAAGTAATTATACACCATTTCCCCAATCAAAAACACATTTTACCCCAATTAGAAATCAAAAATTCAAAACCCACTTGTCTTACAAAAATTCTCAATAAAAAGAACCGCCTTTGAAGAAAAAACTTCCCGTTGAAGCTAGAATCAAGAACAAAGGGTGATTTGTTTAAAAATTGTTCTAAAGAGTGGTTGAAAGATTGTAAATATCTTCATCTATAGTTTCTTCCACCAATAGAGTCCTCCAGATTTCCCTATTTTGTGAAGAAGAACCCCAACGAAGGTAGGGTTGATTCCAATGCATGGGAATTAGGTGGGTATGATTCCAAAGGGTTTAATTCTTCCCATATATGACTAAATTGATGTTTATTCATATGATTATGAAGTATTTATGTTGAATTTGTGATTAGCCCTAATTTCTAAATTATTTGGGCTTAGGCTCTGAATGAGAAAAGGATGATTCTTGTTAGATTCTCTTGAGTTGTTGATATATATAGGACTTAGCTAAGAATAGAATTATGAAATCATAGACTAACCTACTTGTATGCATGTATGATAGAAAGTGAATGAGATTGATTAGAATTGGGACTTTCTGATGAAGTATGCTTAGAAATGTCTAATGACTAAGGCTTAGAACTAATGCGTCTTGAAATCTAGACTAGTTTGACTATCATGAAGTAATGTTTGAATGTAGGGCTTGAAGTCATATTTTTTATCACTAGGACTTGTAGAATGAGTCTACTATGATGAGTATATTAAATGTATGTAGAATGTGAAAGGTTAATAAGCTAAAAGGAATCACGTTTATTAGAATAGAATAACTTGAGGTTGAACCTATGGATTTTCTCATGGATAGTTTAATTACGTAGATTAGGATGTAGATTCAAGGTAGCTTGGGACTGTGTATCTCATGATAGCTTGGGATTGAGGAATTAATCTCTCTCGTGTTTATCTTGGTCTTGCATTTAGCATAATGTTTGTTCATTGTAGCTTTCATAATTAGTAGGCAAGGTAGCCTAGGATGGAGGATCGATACTCTCCTAAGGTTAGCTTTGAGTAAAAATGACTTTATGGGATCTTGATTTTGTTATGAAAAGACCACTTCATGGTAGATTAGGATTGAGATTTTACACTCCCCTAAGAATAGCTTAGGTTTGAGGATGTATGATCCCCTATGGATAGCTTTCATCTACATGAATGGTTGAATGGTTGATAGGTTTGTATTCTTATATCCTTCCTTTGTTAGCTTGGATTGTATATTATGATGTTTTCCGTGGTAGTAGGTCTGTCATGTTAGTATGCTAAACTAAATAGACTAGAATTAAAGATACGTTAGCATGGATTATGCTAGCCTAAAGAAGTACTTAGTATGAATGGTGGTGTGGGATACCATTCATACATGGCATAAGTATGACTTGAAGCTACTTATGAAATGACCTCTTATGTGATGTATGACTAGCTTGGATTGTTTGTTTAGTTGCTTTCCATGATATAATTGACTGAGGTTGGAAGTTCCTCGTCAATATGAAGTAGGTCTATGATGACACCTAAAGATTGTTAATAAGAATAGAGTGACTTTAACATATGCTTAGTGTGTGGTATTATGGGGTTCCCCACGTGCATTACACAAATATGCCTTAAGGTGACCTAGGGGTATAATGTTCTTATGTCATGAAGAACTTCGTTCTTACTTATAAAAGTGGATTATGATCAAGAATGACCAAAGAGAGGTACTTAGCTTAGTAGTAGTATGTGATTACCTTGACCTTGCACAAGTATACTTGGAGGTGTCTTGTGAACTAGTTCACTTGAGTATAAAGGATTATAGTTTAACTATGAACTTATGCACATCTTGTGTTGAATTACTATGTAAAGATGCTTATGTAGGAATATGTATATGATTATGTTATTGTCTCCTATGATTATGTCGTATGTTGACTAACCATTTTGAGATGTCTTATGTTTTATGTTAGATTTCATACTTAATACCATTTTACTAACGCATATTTCCTACATTCTAACAAAATGTAGTGGCTTTTGGTAGATTGAGTGCTAGTAGGCTAGGTTCCTAAGTTTGGAGATGATTGAAGATTGGTGAGTCTTCAGAGAATTCGAGGACAAACCACTATGTTCCGTTTATGTCTTTTATTATGTTTTAGACTCTTCTAGGAAACGTCCCAAGTCATTATTACTCATGTATTTGTAGATGGTTTTGAGAGACGTGTTAGAAAGAATTATGTTGTTATGAAATGATTCTCGTACTATATTAAAGAAAAATTTTAAATTCTCTCCATTTTTATATGATGTTATATAATGAAATATAAGAGTCTCGTATAAGACCTTTGAGAGGTCAAGTGCGTCATGTGACGCCTAGGGAGTACTTCCAGTTCGTTACAATGCATTTGGAAACTTTGTGGTGTTGTATGTTGGGAATGTGTTTAAATCGTATTTGATGTGTTGGGTTGCCTTTTGTGTATTTTGAAATTGTGCCTAATTTTTTAGAATGTTGATTTCCCGAATTTGTGTGTTAGTATTGGTTATAAATTGTAGTGTCGCAGTAATTTTATGTTGTGTCTAGTTGACTGAAGTCTGAGAAACCCCTAATTAAGCAAAATGACGCAATTTGTCCAATGATGGAGAGTTTGGCATCATTATTATGGGTATAAGTCGTCAAATGGACAATTTTGGCCAAACTTGGCGAAGTTTCAACACCCTAGAGGCATCGGTCTAGTGGCTCTTTTGTCAATTGAATAGTGTGAGTTTGATTTTGATTTTGACCAATGTTGGCTTGATTTGGGACACGGGGATGAAATTTTGCATGTTGGATATTTAGGTGAGTTGGGTCATGCTCGCCAAACGGTTTGGTGGATTGCTGAAGGGACCTAATCATCCCCTAAATTCCATTTTTATGGAAATTTTTCAAGCTAATACTTTCGGGATTCCCGACCAAGATCAGTGAAGTGACTCGCGACTCGACGACTCGTCTGTTGGTTTGGTGATCATTTTTCAACCTGAATTCTACAATTTTTCATAGGTAAGTTTTAACTCTTTATTCGTGTTTTTGGCAGATATGGTTAGACACAAAGTACCACGACGAGAAAAGTACTTCTGCAAGAAGGCAAGGGAATCGTAATAAATGAGAATGCAACTGCATCAAGAGAACGGGAAGTCGAACATCCTACCACATGTGGGAAGGGCAAATGAGAGGAGAACGCGCCCCTAGTTGTGTCACCGGATGTCAGCTCTAATAGAGAGGAAGTTTATGCTACTGACCTCACATATTCTTAGAGTGAGGGGGAACACCTTGATCCTCACGTTGACATTCCGGAGCCTAAGGATGATCAACTACTACTAGCTCAGAGAGTTAAAATGTACTCCAAGAGGATGAATGATTTTTCTAGGATCCGGGTTCCTCAGAGTACTCCGATCTCTCCTTCTCCGGCGCTATATCAGTGTTGGACAGATGAAACCTTCTTCAACAACTAATTCATTGGAATTCACTACAATAAAAATGATCTTTAGCAGCAATTAAGAATTAAATGCCGCTAAATATGTATTTTTAGCGTCAATCGTCACTCTATGTATATGTCCCTAAAGTCTTTAGAAACATTGGTTCAATGGCACTTACTAATGCGGGTAAAAACTTTAGCACTCTTTATTATTGTCAATATTTAATGTCTCTAAAAGTTGTTTTGTTGTAGTGATTGGATAATCCTGGTTTGTTTGAATCTGTAAATTCTTATTGTTCCATCTTTTCAGTTTGATCGTATATAACATTCAATAAATGTTGTTGTTATATAAAAATACGACAAAAACATTAAAATGATCAAATTATATACAATAATAAAGTTAAATTTGGGAAGATAAAAATGTGATAAGAACAGATAAAAGATGAATTGATGAAATCTGCTAGATCATTTATGAATTGGGATCCCTCTTTGACCACTTCAATTGGAAAATCTTCACAATTCTTCTTATAATGTATAATATTTAATTTGAAATATAAACATATATTTATATATTATAAAATATAAAAAAAAAGTGTTGACGAATACCAACCTCAGAACTGCTTTCAAGCTCAGAAATATTGGAAGTGTTCCGAACATAAAAAATGATTGGAACTGCAGAATTATTGTGAACCTATCGTAAATTTTACTTTATATATAAACAATGATTATTTCTACATTATTTTACAGTTTGTTACAAATTGAATGTTGCTATTAAATTATACAAGATATAATTATACATATATTGGATAGTTACTTAATTGTATATATATAATAATCATACTTTTACAAATATGTATATCTACATTACTTGTTTGGAAAAATTTTAACTGTATGTTTAGTTAGTTTGTATATAACAATTGATAATGTTGTCTATAACCGAAAAGTCAAAAATTACTTGTGATTCGAGAGTGCTGAATTTTTTACCTAAAGGACTAAATTTTAATTGTCCAGTTGGAGAGTGTAAGTGTGACTGGTGAATACTAACTTCTGGATTAGATGATGGGACAGTTACGCGAACAACCTTTTGCAAAATTTTTAAGAAAAATATACATTTCATACAAAAAGCTATAAAAATTTGAATGATGTAAAATATAAATAAGTATAATACCTCTTGATCATTTGGATCATTAAAAACATATTGACAGTTCAATTAAGACGGTAAATGTTGAGAAGGTTCTAAAGATTGATTAACACCGACTGCTTGCACTTTATGTATAACTTCTATAGCATCACTCTGAAAGAAAAATATTAATTGTGTATATATAACAATTATATATAAAAAATATGTACTGATCTATATTAATTAACCTTATCTTCTGCATTCTTTGTTTTGATAGAATCCAACACAACTTTGATGTTGTTTTCAACGAAGTACCTTAAATCAATAAACTGTTTCTCTATCTGAAATTGGACATATATAAGTAAACAAATAAATATTGATATTTTGAATTGATCAAACACATCACGCGATATGCTGAAATCATGTGACTTGCTGGTGGATGGTATTTCAGAAGCAACACTTGATTTAATCTCAACATTTTGCTTAATGCATGTATATGATTAAACATTAGTAGGTTTTTTGGCATGATTCTTCGGAAGTGGTGACTTTGCTATTTTTGCAACATTGACACGTCGAGGAGACTTTCTTAACGGGGCTGCTTTAAAATGCCCCGGGATGGTGTCTTGTTCTGAATAGGAGCGACTGTCTGCCTTGATTTCTTCATAGGAGGAGATGAACAACTATCAACTTTTTTTCCCCTTGTTATTTATTGGACGTGGAGGATCCTGAAAATCATCGTCCGAATTATTTGCAGTTGTTGTCTCTATTGGAGATTGATCTGATTGACATACTCATGAGGTAATTCAAGAATCTTGATTTCCATTAGAGTTGGAGTCATATTCTAAAAAAACAAGTTGCCAAATTTAGACACGTTCATATGGACATACTAAATTAACATTATACAAAAAAGTTTCCTTAATCAAATGTATAAACATATATTTATATATACATTCAACAAACTTATATGTATAATTATATAGTTCATAAGCTTATATATACAATTCAACCTATATTTATATGGTACACATACTTTTAGGTATATTTATACATTGTAAAAAACTTACAAACTATATATAGAAGGAGCACATTTATACATATATTTTTATATACACAAATTAAAACATGTATTTGTACAATTAGATATTTATATAATATGGTGTGCAAATGTAAAAACATATTTACATATACATTAGACAAACTTATATGTATAATTATATAGTTCATAAGCTTATAGATACAATTAAGCCTATGTTTACGGTTCACTACTAATAGGTATATTTATACATTATCAAAAACTTTTATAACTAACAATACAAGGAGAACATTTATACATATAGCTTTCTATAGCAAAACTAATACATGTATTTATATCATAACACATTTATACAGTTATCTACATACTATGATTATACAGGTCATGATATTATACATATATTTGTACAGTGCATGCCAGATTGTTCTCATCTCTGAACATGTGCTCAGCAGAATAGTATAGACGACGGAAATCTTTTTTTGTCTTCTAGTTGAGTAACCTAGGGACATGATTAGACACATTAACAACAATTTCTTCATCAAACTTTGAACAACATTCATAAAACCACACTTGCAAAGCAAGTGGGAAACCATACAACCTGAAATACTTCGCATCGTGTTTGATCTTAGTGTGCAAATGCAGAATGAGAACGTCAAAAAGTCTTTTTACCCCATGGGTAGTCAATGTATCTGCCTGATTCAACAAAATCAAAGTTTTTCCTATCAATTATAGTAGTGGTCGGTTCATCAAAAAGGATGAATGAATGTATGTAGAACAATATAGAAAACTTCACAGCATCATCGTTATTATCCCCCCCAAACCTTTTCATGAAACTTGTCAACCAATTAACTCTTGGTGACGGTTTTTTCGACTTCAAAATACTGGCGAATGATCATGTTTTGTTCTTCAGTATTAAATACAAAATCTTTCTCATTGTCTGAACATTTTGATCAAGTTATTATAGCAAAGTCACGAATGGTGAATCGCAGAGTGGTGTCATTCACATGTATCAGGATTGCATCTTTTTACCTTCAATTTCTCTCCAAAACATGCACCTAATAAGTTGTGCCTGAACATGACACCTAAGAATGCTACATAATTGAGCAAAATATGTAGTTCCACAAAATTGTTTATACTATGAATCAATAAGCTTTGAAGCTAACACATTCATTACTTCAATATTTATGCAACACTGCATGTGAGGTATGTGTGTTGTTTCTTCTTTGGCCAAAAAACTTAACAGATAGGAAAAAATTCTTATATTTTACCAAAAAAAATATTAAAAGTAAGACACTAATGTAGATACTAAAATAGATTTTACACTTATACAACCACAATTTTATAAGTAGGTAGTATAAGACATGAATAAACACAAAAATATAAAATCAAAACAAATACATGGACAATGATTATACAGATACCGTATGATGATCGAATGACCCAGAACTAGCGACTTAATTTTTTTCATTTGTGTAATATATAAACGTTAGTTTTGTCTTTCCTTTCTTACTTGACCCAGTAACAACATCGGCATGATCTTTCACACCTCCATCCAAAAATCTAGTTGGGTTATTCCTCAATTTGGATCTGATTTCTTGCATGGTATTTGATTTTGAATTGAACATGAAATCTCCCCAAAATCCTGATTTAAACCCAAGGAAAACGATGTGTGTTCAAGATTATTTTCAACATGCAATGGCATACCTCTTGTGAATCTCTTCGATAGAGATTGCGCATCCATTGTTTGAACCAAAAATTTGTATGAATTATGAACTAAAGTGAAAAAGTAGTTTGAAAAAATTAGAAAAAATTAACAAAAATTGATAAAATGAGATGAGGTTTTGGCAGTACCTTAAATTTTTGAGGTAGCTTTGAAAATGATGACGTCGTGCTAGATAAATTTGAAATTTTTATTTGAATTTTTGGAGAATATTAGGGAGAAATTGAAGGAAATAAGAAGATACCGTATAATATAAAGGGAAAAGAGAAAACATTTACTTTATTTTTCATATAATTTATACCATTCAGTGGTCCCTATAATAGCAAACTGATCGAGTTTTCGCTTATTAAAGGAAATAAGTGAAAGGAAAATTACGTCATTTAATTTAATTTATTAGTTTCTCATTCTCTACAATTACTCCTTACAAAAATGAGGACTATTGGATATTATCATGATATAAAGAGTTACTTTTTTTATAAAAAAAAAAACAAATTTATAATTATTATTTTTTTAAATAGAGAGTAAATTTAGCGAGAAAAATAAGGAGGTAGATATGGAAAATTGCAAAATAATATAAAAAAATATTGAGTTAAAGTGGAAGAAAATAAAAGAAAACGTAAGAAAAAGAGGAATATAAAAATTAATGTAAATAATAAACATACAAAGGAAAGAAATAAATATAGAATATTAAGATACGTTTAATTTTTTTTTATTTTATTCAAATAAACTTAAATATAGAAATTTAAAAGTTTGTTTTGTTAATTACCTTATAAAAATGTATTTAGACGGTTAGATTTATTACTATTTAAGAAAGATAGGTATTGTATTTATAATGTAATAAGTCATTGCATTACTAATTATTATAAGCATATAAAAATAGTATTTTCCTGTTCATTTTTATGAATTTATATTATTAAAAAAGTATATAATATATTATTATGATAGAGATGTTTGTGATTAGGCAAAGAGAGATGAACTGGATGATAAAATCTACTTAAAAATACTAATATATTTAGGTAGCAAATTGAGTCTATCTGTTGAATGTGGCGTATTCATGCGCTGATAAAGCAAATTCTTAGCTTGATTAAATAATTTTATGCTAATGTGCATGTTAGGTCTTTATCTTATGTATTTACATTAGAAAATAACATAGTTTTAGTGGAAGCAAACTTTTATTTTATTTATCTATTATAAAGCGTATATATTTCTTCCTTTTTCTTCGGTTAAATTTATTGTTTGTTTTATTGTTGTTACCATATAATAACTCTATCGAAGTATGCATTTAAATGGATACTAAATTCATCAATATTCAATTATTACAACTCTAACAATAAAAAAAAGTAAATGTTAAATGGTGCAAATTTAATAAATATTTTTTTCTTTTTTCGATAAAATTAATATCGCATGAATCAAAGTTAAAATTACAAATCTAAATACTATAATTTTAATATAATTTATTTGAATTTGAAGTCAAAAAAGATCATTGCAAATATTATTTATATTGTAATTTTTTTTTAAAAATCATATATTTAATACATTTTCACACCTCGCATAGCGTGACTATGTTTATTAGTATAATTATAAGTGGAAAGATTTTAAGTTTAGAGTTGAATTACGAAAATATCCTTTCCTTAAAAAAAAAAATTAAAATCAATTAAAATAAAAATTAATAATTACTATGATTAATTGTTACAAGTTATCATTTTCTACCCCTTAATGACTTTAATTGTTATTGTTTTAATCATATTAGAAAAACGTTCCGTCAAATAAATCCAAAAGCCGCTAATGTCATCAGTTTAACAAAACTCAAATTCTCGTAGTCGAGCCATGCAGTGTTGTTGTTTTCATTATGAGCAACAAACTAATTGAAAAGGGGGGAATAGCTAACAAAAAACAAAAGTGAAAAGGGAAGTGACATAATATTTATGTTTATAAAAATTGTGCTAAATGACATCACAATTGTACGTAAGTTATCTTTTTATTAATTATTGTGCTAATAAATGAGAAATAATGAATAGTTATAATAACTTATAAATATACAATGAAGAGCCCAAAGGAGGAGTTAATAGTAATCGTTTGGATTCAACCATTTCTTGCCTAGCATGAAATTTCATATAAATATGCATATATTTTATTTAGAGATTAAAGATTTTTTTGGTTCTTCCCTAATTGGTTTATTTTATTATATTATTCATTTCAGATTGTATAAGTTTTAAAATTGAAACAACAAATATCAATTTTATCAAACTTCTTCTATCTTCATTTATTTATTAAGATTATTTGAATTACTTCAAATATTCACATTCATGATTCATATCTAATTACCTATCAATTGATATATTAATATTCATAAATTGCATGCGTTTTATAATCATAATTTCTAAATATTTAATTTGAAACTTTAAAATATGTTTTGGTATTCATACACTTTCATCTATATAAATTCATATATATTTTTGTTTTATGAGACCCCAACAAAAATTATCATTTTTAATTATATTATTAAATTAGTGAAGCACATATATTTAATTTTGTAATATTTGAATCATTCTTTATTTTTACTAATAGAAGAAGACTCTTCAATTTTGATTGGTTATTAAAGTCGCCGGCAAAAATTTCAAAAAAATATTTATTGATTTTGTATTTTACATTTCGTATTTTCTGTATATTGTTATGATTAAAGTTTAAGAAAGGATGTGTATGTTGTATATTTTTCCTTCTATATTCAATGTTTGTGTTTTCTCTGTATACATTAGACTTCTTTAATTTAATTTTTTTGAATTTTTATTTTCGTAAGTCTGTATTATTTTGGGCTCTGTTAGTCATTTGTGATATAATTGAAAATTTGCTAACCATATACCAAACAAAATTCAAAATTTATAAATGTTGTTTTTGTCACCCTTATATGAATTTATTTTTAATTTTTGTTTTATTACTAATTATATATTTTCATATATAATTAATCATTATAATGTATCTATTAAAACTTGTATGAGTAGACGCGCAAAGCACATAATCAGAAACTAGTTATTTTAAAAGTATGAACTCCTAACTTGAATGTTAAAATTACAATATTCCTAACTTAGGTTATGACTTTTTCAATGAATTATTACTTTTCTAATGAGTTGTGACTTTTTTCAAAGGATTGTCATTTTTCAATGAGATATGACTTTTTCAAAGGATTGTTATTGCTAGGAAAGGTAATGACTTTTCAGATAAGACAAAAAAAACACTTACTCAGGGGTTTCCTCTAACTTTTATTCATTAAAAAAAGACTAATTTCCTGTGAATAGTCACAACAGTTTCTACCTTCATGTTCTTGAGTCATAAATCACAACCATTCACTCCATATAAATTCTTGGGGATCTCTTTTTTGTGACAAGTTTCATTAATGATTCCTCCCTAATCCATTGATATATTTCTCCGGTGTTCTTAACATTGGAATTTCAATAAACTTTCTATTAAAGAAGAAAAGAAGAGAACAAAGAAATAAAAAGATAAAGATGTTGGAGAGTCAATAATAAAGGCACATAATTGGGTTAAGATATTTTTGTTTTTGTATTTTCATTTCTTATTTTTTTATCATCAAATGAAGGAGTTTCTTCCTATTTTTTCTAAAACATCGGGCATCAACGTAGTCTATTGAATTAGAAGTTTTGATGCTGTCTACTATTTCAGAAATAGTTTTTTCCTTTTACTTATAATATGATAATATAACACTGATAATAATAAGTTTTTCATAGATATGTTAGTAAAATGAATAGAGAAAGTAAAGTGTAGGTGACAATAGATTTCAATCAAATGAACACTAATGTGAATATATAATGAACATATATTTTTGCCTTCCTTCTTCATTGAGTATGAATTCATCCACATATTTTTACTTTTTTATATTTATGTTGAGAATGAATATTTTTATGTATGGTTATCTGTTATTTTGATTGAAGAATATGATATGTCACAAGATGCACTCTTTGCTAGCTATACGAAAATGATAAAAAAAATGGTGATTGATCATAAAATGACTAAATAAAATTAGATAATTATAGATAATATTTTAAATTTTATTGGTATTTTAAATATTTAATTGAAAAAGTTTAATGTTCCATATCACGATAGAACATCTAGAAGATACTAAATACTCTCATAAGACAACATCTATGTAATATGTATGCGGCAAAATAAAGGATAATTTTTTGTAGAACTAATCATTGACGTCATATATTTTTCTCTATAACATTGTACTTATAAAAGTGTCGACATTCACTATGTAAGTAAATTTTGTTTTTGCAAAATTACATCTATATCGTAGCCTTACTCAAATATTAATTGAATAATAACAATTGAAAAGATATATCATATTTGAAGATAAATTATTAATATGTATATTTCGCTATACAAATACCGAAGAAATCGATTGTATAATTTTGCTATACATATACCAAAGAAAGCAATGGTATAATCTTTTTTGGTATACATATACAAAAGATCAATTGTATAATTTGTGTTTGTATAAAACGAGAAAGAGAAAGACAAAAGAAAATTGGGCAGGTGAAGATCGTATGTGTATAATCATAAGCGTATAGGACAAAAATATATGCATTTGTATTTATAAATAAAATTTTATCTCACTTTATAAAAACAAAAATACAATGTATACATTTGTGTTTGTATAAAGAGTGAGAGGCGAGTGAGCGAGCAAGATCTGGGAGAGTGGTAAGCGAGATTTGGGAGAGGGGAAAGAGGGGAACAAAAATGTATGTATATATACAATTTTCTCTCGATTTATTCAAGCATAGACACATTGTATACATTTGCATTTTTATATAAAGTGAGAAAGGTGAGTGAGCAAGCTAGCGAGGTTTGAGAGAGTGACAAGCGAGATCTGGGACAGGGAAAAGAGGGACACGAAAATATATGTATATATATATAATTTTTTTTTGCTTTATACGAACACAAACATATTTTATACATTTGCTTTTGTATAAATGTAAAACCTTGAACATCCAAGACACATTGGAAAGCCTAACATAGGTGTCATAAAGTCTAAACATTGTTTCTAACTCCATTTTTAATGAATATATGTCATTTAGGAGATTTAAGAATCTAAACGACCAAAAAATTCGGGAAGTTGGTTCAAAGGGTTGTTAGTGTGACTTAGCCTATTTGACTAACATTTAGGAGTAGGAAATGTACGAAAATTGGTGGAAAGGTAGCTAATAGGTGTTTGAGTTATTTCATGGTTGAAATGTCCGGGTACGACTCCCCAAGGACCAACTAAGGACCCTTGAGAAAGACCCCTGTAGTTTGATGCAACACTGACTGGCAGTGTGCATCGACGGTACAGAAGACGGGCAGTGTGTGGATCGACAGAATGTTGATGCCACTGTCGTCTCTCACTTAGGCAGGTGCAGAAGGTCCCTTCACCTGCACAGCCTGTGAACTCATTGACAGAGTGTAGAGGTGCAGGCTACGGTCCGTGTGTGGATCGACGAGGCGTTGATTCCACAGTCGTCCCACACTTAAACAATTTGGAGGAATCCATCTCCTGCACAGTCACTGACCAAGATGATGGAGTGAAGGGCAGAGAGAGGGTTGTCCGTCGACTCACAAATTGCGCTTCGATCGGGGTCTCGTCTGTGAGGGTCGAGTTTCACTGCCAAATTTTAAATGATTTCATTTAATCAATTAAGTGGTTTAGGGGTTAGTTGGGGATTAAAGGGAGACTAATAAAGTTGATTAAGCCCCAATATAAATACCATCAACCCTCATTGAGCTATTGATGATGATGATTATACAAGGGTAGACCCTATGGGCTAAATTAAGCTATGATTGATACTTAAAGTCTTAAAGACATTTCAAAAACGGACTTTAGCTTAGTGCCGAGTGAACTAGATAGAGAAGTGTCCTTTCCCACATAGGAAGCTAGGAACACTATGTTATTCTTGAGATTGGAGACTGTATTTCATGGTGCATAAAGAGGGTCCCAACTGAATCTCCTAGTTCTTGACCTATGTTGCCCCCATAGAAATACTAGCTAGTGGATCCACGTCGTTTCTAGGTTTCATGTTTTGTTAGTACCTTGGCAAGTAGTCTGCCTTCTTTCAGTGTAGGGTCTTATGACACCGGATTCCATACTAGCTCATGTGGTCTGTGTCGATTAGGGCAAGATGTTCCCAAAAAGGTAAAATGAATTTAAGAATTGAACTCTAACTAGGATAACCTACAAGGTCTAGCTTAGTCTAGGTAGGGTTATGGGACTCTACCTAGACATTGCACTAGTTAACCATGAAGGGAGTCTTAGGAGGAGGTTCTTATATATATATTTTTGTTATGATCATATAAGATGAATATATGATGACCATGGCATATTGTTGATACTATAGGGTGATTAGTTCATTTATGAATATGCCTTGGGTTATAATGTTAATATATGATGAAATGTAAAGCTAAATGCCATGATAAGTATAGTTGGACATTGGTCATTTTTTCTTGTTGAGGATACTTGGTTGAGTAAGGTTATGGGGCTTTGCTTTATCATTGCACTTGTTGACTTCATAAGGACTTGTGAGTAGTTGTCTGGCTTATTATGATATGTTTAACAGTTATTCATTCTTGATATATTATTCCTTGATGTTAGGGTTGTGGTAAATCATGGTTTAAAATATGTTGGGATAAGTATTACTTGTTGAGATAGTAAGCATGTTGGTTGATTGATATGACTTACTTGACTTTGCATTAAGTCCCAAAATGGGTAAAATGGCATGTCTTGACTAAAAAGTCTCTTCTAGCATGTTTTGCTTGTGTATGTGCATAATATCTCATACTTAGTATATGTGGAGTACTAACCCTATTTTCTTCCCTTTTATCCTCACATTTTAGGTTCCGGTCGTGGAAGAGTTTGGAAGGCGACATTGTTGAAGGCTTGGATTCTTTCTTTCATCCAAGTGGGTTAGGTCCTCAACTTTCGAGGGCAATGCCAACCTCTAGCATTGGATTTTGTTATGATCTTATTGACTCTATCATTCCTTTCCTTTTTAAATGAATATTGTACTTTCCTATGACCTATACATGGTCTTGTTGAATTGATGTAAGGGATATGCACATATTGGGATATTCGTTTAGATGGTATGAAATGAAACAATCGTTTAGATAATTCTTATATTTTTATATATGTGCAATAAAAGTAGAAGTCTATGTAACCTTCCTATATGAAGGGTCTATGTATACTCGAGATGAATATAAATTATGTGTATGTAGAGGTCCATGTAAACCTCCAAGTAGTGATAATGAAAGTTTGAAATTTTTCCGCATTTTCTACCTATAAATATAATTACATGAAACTAAGAGTCTAGTCTTAGTACTTCAAAAGGACGCCGCCACCGGTTATCTTTAGGGGGTAAACCTCGATTTGACAAACTTGGTATTAGAGAATGAGGTAGAATATTGTTGAGTTATGTCTCTCTCTCTCTCTATAACGTCTATGTAGGTTTGTATTCATAATTGTGAAGCGCGCCACACTTATGACTAGAAATCTATATGATGCTTAAGAATCGCTCTGTTTCTTGGAAATCTTATATCGTGCCAATAGAGTATACTTATAGTGTGATTTTGCATCTAATCCTATTGTTGTGATTATAGGAAGCATGAAAACTCGATGGAATGCAGCTCAAGACTTCAGCAGGAAGTTGCTAATGCGGGAGCTCCTCCCCATAATGAGCAAGTTCCTCCACTTGAGGAAAATGCTAATGTTGATCAAGCCATGACTAACCCTCCATTTATGACGGAGGCGGAGATGAGGGCTATTCTTGCTCAAATGGCCTAAACCATGACTACTCAAGCACAAGCCGAGACGGTTCAAGCCCAAGCTATGACGGCCCTAGCGTATCGGGATATTGCTCCCCGTCCTCATCAACAAGTCACTATTATGGCTTCTCGTCTAAGGGAATTCTCTCGAATGAACCCTCCTACTTTTTATGGGTCTAAGGTTGATGAAGACCCCCAAGAATTCATTGATGAGGTCTACAAGATACTATATGCTATGGGGGTGTCTTCAAGTGAGAAGGCCGAGTTGTCCACATACCAACTCAAGGATGTGTCTCAAACTTTGTATGTGTAATGGAGGGTTAATAGGTCTTTGAGGGGTGGTCAGGTGACTTGGGAGATTTTTAAGACGGCTTTCTAGATTGTTTCTTCCCTAGGGAGATGAGATAGGAGAAAGTGACGAAGTTCATCAATCTTCACCATGGAGGAAAGAGTGTCCACGAGTACTCTTTGGAATTCAATAAGTTGTCCAAATATGCTCCTTCTTTGGTCTTCGATCCTACAGACCAAATGAGCCGTTTTAAGACGGGGGTGTCGGAGGACTTATAAGAGGTGTGCTAATCGGCCATGCTACATGACAACATGAACAATTCCCGTCTTATGGTTTATGCAAGAAGAGTTGAGGAGGCAAGGCCTAAGAGGAAAAGTAGAGATGCTAAGAGAGCAAGGTCATTTGATGGAGGTTCTTCAAAGAATATGTTTGAGATACAAGACAAGCCTAAATTTAAGAAGCAGGTTTCTAATCAAGTACCTTCCAACCTCCCATGAGCTAGTGGTGATAGGGTGTCTAACCTTATATTAAAGAAGGGTAAGGTACTAACTCACCAAATGAGAAGCCAACTTTTGGAAAGTGTGGTAAAAAGCACTATGGTGATTTCCTTAAGGGGACTGATGATTTATCTAGTTGTGGAAAGAGTGGTCATAAGATGAAAGATTGTCCAAACTTGTAGAGTCAAGACAAGGGTAGTGGTCAAGCTCAAGGAAGTGGTTCTAGTGATGCTCCAAAGAAGAACCGCTTCTATGCTTTCCGCTCTAGGGGTGAGCAAGAAACCTCTCCCGATGTGGTGACCGGTATGTTGAATGTTTTCTCTCTTGATGTATATGCCTTACTTAATCCCGACGCTACTTTATCATTTGTTACACCTCTAGTAGCTAAAAAGTTTGAAATTTTACCCGATATTTTGCATGAACCTTTTATAGTGTCAACTCCGGTGGGTGAGTCGGTTGTTGCAAAAAGGGTGTATAGAAGTTGTCCTATAATGTTTACCAATAGAGTTTATTATGTTGATCTAGTAGAACTCGAAATGCTTGATTTTGATATTATATTGGGTATGGATAGTTGCATGCATGTTATGAATCCTTTGATTGTAGAACAAGAGTGGTGAGGTTTAACTTCCCAAATGAACCCGTTGTTGAGTGGAAGGGAGGAAATTCTATTCATAGAGGTCGTATTATTTCTTGTCTAAAAGCATGCAAAATGATCTCAAAAGGTTGTCTTTATCATATAGTAAGAGTCCAAGATCTAGACTCCGAAGTCACTCCCATTGAATCGGTACCCGTAGTGAGTGAGTTTCCGGAGGTCTTCCCCAATGACCTTCCTGGTATTCCTCCCAAACGGGAAATTGACTTTGGCATTGATTTGCTACCGGATACAAATACCATATCAATTCCTCCTTATCGGATGGCTCTGGCCGAGTTGAAAGAGTTGAAGGCTCAACTTAAGGGTTTACTAGATAAGTGTTTTATAAGACCTAGTATTTCTCCGTGGGGTGCTCCGGTTTTGTTTGTGAAGAAGAAAGATGGGTCCTTGAGAATGTGTATTGATTACCTCCAACTCAACAAGGTTACCATTAAGAATAAGTACCCTCTCCCTCGGATTGAGAACTTATTTGACCAACTCCAAGGGGAGAATTACTTTTCAAAGATAGACTTGAGGTCGGGGTATCATCAAATTAGGGTGAGAGGTGAGGATATACCAAAGGCGACCTTTCGAACTAGGTATGGCCATTATGAGTTCTTTGTCATGTCTTGCGATCTCACTAATGCTCCGGTGGCATTTATGGACCTAATAAATAGAGTATTTTGAAATTACCTAGATTCATTTGTCATTGTCATGATTGACGATATCTTGGTGCATTCGAACAATGAGGATGATGATTTGGGTCATTTGAGGGTAGTATTGCAAACCATTAAAGAACATCAATTGTACACCAAATATAGTAAGTGTGGCTTTTGGTTGAGGTCGGTGATTTTTCTTGGGCACATCATCGCTAGTGAGAGAGTTGAGGTAGACCCAAGGAAAAGGGAAGCGGTGAAAAACTAGCCTAGACCATTGACTCCGACTGACATTAGGAGTTTCTTGGGTTTAGCGTGTTACTATCGGAGGTTCGTGGATGGTTTCACGTCCATTGCATCTCCTTTGACTACTTTGACCCAAAAAAGTAAAAAGTTTGAGTGGTCGGAGGTATGTGAGAAGAGCTTCCAATTGTAGAAAGATAGGCTTACTTCCGCTTCGGTGTTGACCTTACCAGAGGGTACAAAGGGTTTTGTGGTGTATTGTGACGCATCTCGAGTGGGTTTGGGGTGTGTGGTTGTGCAGCACGGGAAAGTGATAGCTTATGCCTTTAGGCAACTAAAGGTACATGACAAAAACTATCCCACTCATAACGTTTAATTAGTGGCCGTGGTGTTTGCTTTGATAATGTGCAGGCATTAGTTGTATGGGGTTCATGTTGATGTTTTTAACGATCATAAGAGTCTCCAATATGTGTTTACCAAAAAGAAGTTGAATCTCTGACAAAGAAGGTGTCTAGAGTTGTTGAAAGATTATGATGTGAGTGTCCTTTATCACCCTGGCAAGGCTAATGTAGTTGCGGATGCCCTAAGTTGGATGATTATGGGTAGTGTATCCCTTCTTGACGAAGAAAAAAAGGACCTAGCAAGGGAAGTACATAGGTTGGCTAGCTTGGGGATGATGTTGGAGAGTTCTCCTAATGGGGGTGCTATAATTCATCATAACTCCGAGTCATCTTTGGTGGTTGAGGTGAAGTCTAAACAACACCTTGATTTAGCCTTAATAGAGTTAAAAGAATCGGTTTTTGGCAAGTTGGATGAATCATTCTCCTTGGGCGGGATGGTGTGTTAAGGTACTAAGGGAGATTATGTGTTCCCGATGTAGATGGGTTGAGGGATCGGATCCTAGAAGAAGCACATGGGTCCCGCTACTCAATTCATCCGGTGTCGACAAAAATGTACCATGACCTAAGGGAGATATATTGGTGGAAAGGTCTGAAAAGGGACATAGCGGAGTTTGTCACTAAGTGTTCGATTGCCAAAAAGTAAAGGCTGAACACCTAAAGTCGGATGGTTTACTACAAGAGATCCAAATTCCTACTTGAAAGTGCGAAGACATCAATATGGACTTTGTAGTAGGTTTACCTCGGACCCAAAAGTCCTATGATTCCATATGGGTGGTTGTGGATTGATTGACTAAGTCCGCTCATTTTATTCCCGTCAAATCTTCGTATTCGGCGGATGATTATGCAATAATCTTCCTAGATGATATTGTGTGACACAATGACATTCCGTCATCCATCATATCGGATCGGGGCGCATATTTCACATCTAGATTTTGGAGGTCGTTCCAAAAAAGGATAGGTACTACGGTAAAGTTGAGCGCCGCTTTTTATCCCCAAACGGATGGTCAAGCGGAGCGGACGATACAAACCCTTAAAGATATGCTTAGGGCGTGCATTATTGATCTTAAAGGAAGTTGGGATACACATTTCCCTTTGGTGGAGTTTGCCTACAACAATAGTTTTCATTCATCATTTTCCATGGCTCCCTATGAAGCCTTGTATGGTAGGAGGTATAGGTCTCCTATTTGATGGTTTGAAGTGGATGAGCCATCGCTTATTGTTTACGAGTTGATTTATAAGACTTTGGAAAATGTTCATATCATAAGAAACCTGTTTCAAACGGCCTATAGTCGGCAAAAGTCTTATGCCGATCATAGGAGAAGGGATTTGGAGTATGAAGAAGGTGATAAGGTGTATTTGAAAATTTCTCCAATGAAAGGGGTGGTTAGATTTCGCAAGAAAGGGAAATTGAGTCCTCGTTATGTGGGTCCCTATGAAATCTGGAAAAGGGTTCGTAAGGTTGCCAATGAATTGAAACTTCCTAGTGAGTTGGCTTCGGTTCATCCGATTCTCCATGTTTCTATGTTGAAAAAGTGCATCGGTGATCCCAAGTCCATTCTTCCTATTGAGGGTCTTGGTGTCAATGATAACTTCTCCTATGAGGAAGTTGCGTTTCAAATTCTTGATAGGAAAGTCAAGAAGTTGAGCCTTATGTGTGTTAATATGAGTTTTAATATTTTCCTTGTTGAAATGATATGATTTATGTTGATTTGATATTGTAGATTGGTTGGGCTGCTAATCTTGAGTCTATTCCTTCCTTCAAAAGAATCTTAGTGTCATTCGGGAACGAATGTTCCTAAGGGGGGGGGGATAATGTAACACCTTGAAAATCCAAGACACGTTGTAAATCCTAACATAGGTTTCATATAGTCTAAACATTGTTTCTAAGTCCATTTTTGATGAATATAGATCATTTAGGAGGTTTAAGAATTAAAATGAACAAAACGTCCAGGAAGTTCGTTCAAAGGGATGTTAGTGTGCCTTAGCCTATTTGACTAACTTTTAGGAGTAGCAAATATATGATAATTAGTGGAAAGGTAGCTAATAGGTATTTGAGTTGTTTCATGGTTGAAACGTCAGGGTACGACTCCCCAAGGACCAACTAAGGACCCTTGAGGAGGGCCCTTGTAGTTTGATGCAATACTGCCTGGCAGTGTGCATCGACGAGACAGAAGACGGCCCGTGTGTAGATCGACGGGGCGTCGACGCCACCGTCGTCCCACACTTATGCATGTGGAGAAGGTCCCTTCACCTGCACAGCCTCTGAACTCATCGATGGAGCGCAGATGTGCATGTTACGGTCGTGTGTGGATCAACGGGGAGTCGATGCCACCGTCGTCCCACACATAGACAATTTGGAGGAAGCCCTCACGTGCACAGTCTCTTACCAAGACGACAGAGTGCAGGATGGAGAGGGGTTGTCCGTCGACTTACAGACGGCCCGTCAATCGGGTTTTTCGTCTGTGAGGGTCGAGTTTCACTGCCAAATTTAAATGATTTCATTTAATTAATTAAGTGGATTGGGGGTTAGTTGGGGATTAAAGGGATAATAATTAAGTTGATTAATCCCCAATATAAATACCCTCAACCCTCATTAACATAAAGACAACTCTCAAATAAACTCTCTTTCTTCTCTCTTATTTCTCTCTCTACATGAACTCACCATTGAAGACTAGCAAGAACTAGGGTTTGGGGATTAAGAGGGACGAATATACTATCAAATTGTTTGCAAACATTAAGGTATGGATTCCATTCACCTTTGTTACCCTTTCCTCAAAGGGTTTCTTCAAAATAGAATTCCAAAAAGTTGAGTTTTCTTATGGGTTTCATTCAATTACGAAATTGAAGTTATGGATTGAGTTGTTAATGAATTATTAGGGTTATATTGATTATATTTACATATAATTCAACTTGTTTATGGTAATTGTTGATGGTTTGGTCTAAATTGAAGAATATGATCCTCTATCCCTAACCCTAGGTAGTGATCTTGAACTATATTGTATTGTGATCGTTTAGTGGAGTTGGTTGTTGATTAGATTAATATCCTTTGGTTTTATTATGATTAAATTAATATAAATCATAGTCCTATCATTCTAGTTCTTGATATGTGATTTAGATTATGAATTATAAAGTTAAATTAGCGTATGTTTCTTGTCTCAAGTTGTGATCTAAAGATGAATTGTGTTATAGAGATGCAATTGCCTTGTTATTCTATTGATTATCATTGTGTGATGATGTTATTCCCCAAGTTGGGTTGAGTTAGGGTTGATGGTAAGACCTTGATGATAGACTATGAGGAAGACTTTGTAAGTCTTATAATCTATATCTTCACTTCGTGTTGTGATTAATTGTTGTTAAGTCATGATATTATATTGGCGTATGCCTTATACTAGGATTATAGGGTGGTATGATGTTGAATTGAAATGTCTTGACTATGTTGTGAGGTTGATTAAGGTGTATGCGATATAAGGATGGTGAAAACTATAAATGTGCCTTAATATGTTATGAAATGCTAATGTGTTAACCTCACTTATATGAATTGTGATGAAAGGACTTATACTCATACAATTCCTATTGAGCTATTGATGATGATGAATTTACAAGGGATAGACCCTATGGCCTAAATTAAAGCTATAATCGATAATTAAAGGCTTAAAGACATTTAAAAAAGAAACTCTAGTTTAGCACCGAGTGAACTAGATAGAGGAGTGTCCTTTCCCACATGGGGAAGGTAGGAACACTATGCTATTCTTGAGATTGGAGACTATAATTCATGTCTCATAACGAGGGTCCCAACTAAATCTTCTAGTTCTTGAACTATGTTTCCCCCATATGAATGCTAGCTAGTGGATCCACATAGTTGCTATGTTTCGTGTTTTGGTACTACCTTGGCAAGTAGTCCGCCTTCTTTTGGTATAGGGTCTTATGACACCGGATTCCACAATAGCTCATGTGGTCTTTGTCGGTTAGAGCAAGATGTTCTCAAAAACTTAAAATGAATTAAAGAATTGAACTTTAACTAGGATAACAAAACGGGGTCTAGCATAGTCTAGGTAGGGGTATGACACTCTAACTAGACATTGCACTAGTTAGACTTAAGGGGAGTCGTATGAGGAGGTTCTTATATATATTTATGTTATGATAATAAATGATGTATAAATGATGACCATGTCACATTGTTGATAATATATGTTGATTAGTTCATTTACGAATATGCCTTTGGTTATAATGTTAGTATATGATGAAATGTAAACCTAAATGCCATGATAAGTAAAGTTGGACATTGGTCATGTTTTCTTGTTGAGGATAACTGATTAAGGTTATGGGGCTTTGCTCGATCATTGCAGTTATTGACTTCATAAGGACTTGTGAGTAGTTGTCTTGCTTATTATGATATGATTAACTCTTATTCATTCTTGTAATATTATTCCTTGATGTTAGGGTTGTGGTAAATCATGGTTTCAAATATGTTGGGATAAGTATTACTTGTTGAGATAGTAAGCATGTTGGTTGATTGATATGAGTTACTTGACTTTGCATTAAGTCCCTAAAGGGGTAAAATGGCATGTTTTGACTAAAAGTCTCTTTTACCATTTTTTTCTTGTGTATGTGCATAAGATCTCATACTTAGTACATGTGGAGTACTAACCCTATTTTCTTCCCTTTTTCCCAATTATTTTAGGTTTCGGACGTTGAAGAGTTTGGAAGGTGACATTGTTGAAGGCTTAGATCCTTCCTTTCATCCAAGTGGGGTAGGTCCTCAACTTTCGAGGGCAATGCCAATCTCTAGCTTTGGATTTTGTTATGACCTTATTGACTCTATCATTCTTTTCCTTTTTAAATTAATATTGTACTTTCGTATGACCTATACATGGTCTTGTTGAATTGATGTAAGGACTATGACCATATTGGGATATTCGTTTAGATGGTATGAGATGAGACAATTGTTGAAACTATTTTTATATTTTTATATATGTATGTGCAATAAAAGTAGAAGGTTATGTAACCTTCACATACGAAGGATCAATGTATACTCGATATGAATATATATTATGTGTATGTAGAGGTCTATGTAAACCTCCAAGTAGTGATAATGAAAGGTTTAAATTTTTCTGCATTTTTCAACCTATGAATGTAATGATATGAAACTAAGAGTCTAGTCTCAGTCCTTCAAAAGGATGACGATGCCGATTACGTCTAGGAGATGTGACGATAAAAGTAAGAGAGGCAAGGGAGAGAACGAGAGTGATGAGCAAGATTTACCACGAGAGAGGTGAAGTAGCAACAATTTGATATGGGGTACAATTAAATCAAAAAATGGTTATAACATTTAATTTTAATTAATAATTTCCTATTACATACAATATCATCTTTATCAAATGTCTAATCATTTGACATAAATAAAGAAGTTATTTGAATACATTGATTGTTCATCAATTTTAAATTATATAGTATTTTTTTTGGATAGCTTACGATACTGATTAAAATGTGATTTTGACAGTAACTCATACCTTTCACATGACTCATTTGCTAAGCACGTGTAGTCTTACTAAAAGTGGGAAGCTCTAAAATAGAAAATTGGATTGTCATTTTACTTCTAGACTAAATGAAACATCTAATAAATTAAATAATATAATTTTTTAAATTGTAAGTTATATATTAAAAAGGGAATGTAGAAGAACAAGAAAAAATCAGGATTTCTAGAATTTTAAATAAGTACATGAATAAAGTTTTTTCCATTTTTTTCTAATTATTTGAATAATATTATTATTTTGATTATTTTATGACTTATAAGTTATTTATTAAAAAAATGTGGAAGAACAAGAAACAATCACGATTTCTAAAATTTCAAATAAGTACATGAATCAAGATTTTCCCTTTTTTAATCTTGAATCAAGGAATATGAAGAGTCGTAGCAAAAATAATATGCACCACTACCAAATATAAATTTGTCATCTTTTTTGCACTTTAATTCTTTAGTTATTTCCTTCTAATTAAGTTCCATTCTACTAATTAACGTTAAAAACATTTTATCTTCCTGAAATGTATAATTATTAATTTAATTTCAATAATTTTATTCTATTCTATAAGACAAGAGTGACATTTTAAGGAAGTTAGTCACAAGGTAGTATGCCTCTATGTTTGTTTGCTATTTTATTTTGTATTTTAGAAACAAATATAAAATTTATATATATAAATTATAATAAGGGAATGACTTAATACAACTTATGAGTTAACTATACACTATAACATTTATCATTTTATTTTTCATATTTTTGTTGTAACTCAACACGACTTTAAAAGAAATTATGTGATTTTTAATAATTCATATTTATCATTATGGAGGTTGCACGTGCCCAAAGTAGGAAACTTTAAAATGTAAAATTAGATTTCAATTTTTCCCCTACACTAAGTTATAATATTATAAATCATTTAATTAATCATTAAATAGTAAAACATGTATCATATTACAAGTGGAAATATCTTAAATGATAAGTTACTGAAGAATCGATCATAATATCATACTTGTACATTCTTTTCACCATTTTATATTTATTTATTGCCCTAATGACTTAATGAAATGCCCACACCATAAATGGTGAAGTAAATTTCACTAGCAATATTTTCTAAGAGAAAAGACCAAATAACCACTTAATACCACATATAATACTAATTCACTTGATTTGCATTTAAACATATTTAGGAAGTTTCTTTTCTTTTGCATTATCTTTTTAAGGTGGACAAATGTGTAAATTATTATGGGTACATTAATATCTCAAATGTAATATAAAATTTGCGTGGAATGTTCTATAAAAAGATAACTTAAAGAAATATAGTATTCTTTTACATCATAGCGAAACATGTATGCATGTTTAACGTAAAGTAACTAAATAGTTCAAGAAACATCTTTAGTTATTGTTAGCACTATTAACTCATTTTGTTATAACTTTGCTTTCATTTCTTTTATGAGTTATAATGATATCTATTCATTACTCTATTTTACAATTACTTTAATTAATTTCTAATATTTTTTATATTCATTATGCTTACTAAAAATATTTACTTTAACATAAAAATTCATTACTCTCTAATTAATATACCTTAAAAGAAATAAGTGTGATAAAATTAATAATATATATTAAATTAAAATGGGATAATGCACAAGTACCCACTCAACCTATGTCCGAAATTTGAAAGACACACTTATATTATACTAAGGTCCTATTACCCCCCTGAACTTATTTTAGTAATAATTTTCTACCCCTTTTGGGCCTAAGAGGCACAATCTTGTGGGCCCAATGCTGGTTGACTTTTTTTTAAGCTCGTGCCACGTAGACCTAAAAGGGGTAGAAAATTACTTATAAAATAAGTTCAGGGGGTAATAGGACCTTAATATATCATAAGGGTGTCTCTGAGATTTCGGGCATAGATTGAGGGGGTAATTGTGCATTTTTTCCCAATTAAAATTAAAGAAAAATAAAATTAATTTCAATATTTTTTAAAATACGTTAAAAAGTAATTTTAAAAATAAAAAGAATAGGATAGTGTGTTTGCATTTAAGGTAAACTATAAATGTTTTAGTAGACTATAATGTTTAGTGGATTATAAAAGAGTAGTTCTTCATTAAAATATATAATCATTAATAACTTTACTGTGAACTGGTGTAACTTGATTTAAATTTGAAGTTACCGGATCAAAACTTGGTAATTTTCTATTTATATTATTATATAGAAATGTGAAGTAGAGGGCGATCAAGGGTAATATGGTCGAGTTATATATATATATATATACACACACATATATATATATATATATATATATATATATTTCATCTTAAAGTTCTATAAATTGTATTTTTTAATTTGTCAAAATATTTTTTCAAGTGGGAAAATTTCCTTATAAGTTACATCACTTTTCTACAAACTACAATTTATAAGATTTTTCTAGAACAAAATCTATGAGATAAAGCCACACTACCCATAGTCATTCAACTCATGGCTTCCGCAACAACATTTGCTATTCCGAGTAGGCAAAGGAAACTCATGTCATAGTCGTTCAAAAGCTCTAACCACCTTCTTTGCCAGATATTCAACTCCTTTTGAGAGAACACATATTGGAGACTCTTATGGTCGGTGAATACGTCTACATGCACACCATATAAGTAATATCTCGATATTTTCAAAGCAAACACTACAGGCGCTAATTCAAGATCATGAGTTGGATAGTTCTTCTCATGCACCTTAAGTTGTCTAAAGGCATAAACTATCATCTTACCATGTTTCTTGAGGACACAACCCAAGCCTACTCGAGAAGCGTCACAATTCACAACAAATCTTTTGGTACCCTCCGGTAAGGTGAACATCGGAGCAGAGGTAAGCCTATCTTTCAACTCTTGAAAACCTCTTTCAAAAGATTCCGGCCGCTCAAACTTAACCTTCTTTTGGGTTAGTATTGTCAAAGGAGAATCAACAGATGCAACCCCCTCAACAAACCTTCTATAGAACTCGGCTAGACCCAACAAACTTCTTTTGTCGGTGGGAGTCATAGGTCTAGGCCAATTCTTAACCGCTTTCGTCTTCTTTGGATCGACATCTATACCCTCACTTGAGAAAACATGGCCAAGAAAAGCAATCGATCTCAACCAAAATTCACACTTACTAAATTTACCAAAGAGTTGATGCTCCTTGAGGACTTGCAATATTAATCTTAAATGACCCATATGTTCATCCTCACTCTAGGAATATAACAGGATATCATCAATAAAGACAATTACAAAAGAATCAAGATAATTCTGGAACACCCTATTCATAAAGTCCATAAAAGCCGCTGGGGAAATAGTTAACCCAAAATACATGACTAGGAACTCATAGTGACTATACCTTATTCAAGCCGTTTTAGTAATGTCAACACCTCTCACTCTAAGTTGATGATAACCCGACCTCAAGTCAATTTTTGAAAAGTAACTCACACCTCAGAGTTAATCAAATAAATCATGAACTGTAAGAAGAGGATACTTACTATTTATAGTGACTTTGTTCATTTGTCGGTAGTCAATACACATTGTAAGAGACCCATCTTACTTTTTCACAAATAATACTGGAGCGCCCCATGGAGAGATGCTTGGTTGTATAAAACCCTTGTCAACCAAATCCTTGAGTTGAGCCTTCAACTCTTCCAACTTGGCCGGAGCCATCCGATAAGGCGGAATTGAAATGGTTTAAGTATCCGACAACAAATCTATGCCAAAATCTATTTCCCATTCGAGAGGAATTCCGGGTAAGTCATTGAGAAAGACTTTTGGAAAAACCTTCACTATGGGGATCGACTCTAAAGGAGGAATATCGGATTAAAGGTCCTTTACCCTCAAAACATGATAGAGACATACCTTATAAATCATCTTACAAGCTTTTAGACTTATAATAATTTAACCTCTAGGGAATGAGTTTTTCCCCTTCCACTCTAAAATGGGTTCATTTGGAAATTGGAACTTAACTACCCTTGTTCTACAATCTATTGAAAAAAACCAAACTTGAAACCAATCCATTCCCAAAGTAACATCAAAGTCAAACATGTCAAGTTCGACCAAATCAACCAAAATAAATCTATTGGATAATTCTTATAGACTCTTTTAGCAACCACGAAATCAATCACTGAGTAGAAACTGAAAAAGGTTCAACTAAGACATCGGGAAGCATATAAAACTTCATAGCCACCAAAGGAGTTTCAAAACATAAAGTGGCACAGATTTCAAGAAATGCATAAACATTAATTGAAAATACTTGCAAAATATATGTTACAACATTGGGAGAACCCTCTTGATCACCCCTATATTTGAGGGCACATAAGTGGTTCCTCTTAGGAGCATCAGAACTTGGACCTCTTGCTTGTGCTTGATTACTATCCTTACCATGAGTCGTGTTCATAGGACAATATCTAAAGATATGACCATTCTTTCGGAAAAAAAAAACAAGTATCCGTACACATTAAACATTTACCCCCATGCTTCTTGCCACATTTGGCACAAGTAGTTTTCTCACTTGGTGATCCACCACCTTTTCCTCCTTGAGGCTTAGAACTCCCTCCATCATCGGACCTTGCCCTCTTGGACTCCCTATTCTTCCTCTTAAGCCTACTCTCCTGAACTTGTTAAGCATGCACCATCAAACATGATATTTCCATGTTGTCATAAAGCATCGTCGCAAGATATTCTTCCAAAAGATTACTGGACATGCCCGTCACAGAGAGGTTCATTTCATCCCTCGGGTTTGACACCAAAGAAGAGACATACTTAGACAATGTAGTGAATTTCAATGAGTAATCTTGAACACTAATATCTCCTTGACGAAGGTTAATGAACTCTCTTACCATTTCCTCTTTTTACTCCATTTTGAAGAACCTGTCAAGAAAGTCCCTTCTAAAGATTTCCCAACTCACGGGACCCGCTCTCAAAGCGTTATTGTCCTTCCATTGAGTGTACCATGTCTGAAGCACATTCTTAAGTTGATAAGCAGCTGGTTCAGCCTTCTCATTTGAACTCACACCCATAACATACAAGATCTTATAAAATTCATCAAGAAATTTTTGGGGGTCTTCAACAACCTTACACCCAGAGAACATAGGAGGGTTCATCCTTGTGAAGTCCCTCAAACGAGAAGCCATGGTACTAGAATTTTGGTTTCAACGGGGTAAAAATTCCCAGTTTTCTTGAGTTGTCATAACTTGAACTTGAGTTTTTGGATGTGACATAAATAGAATTCTCATTTATCATATATGAAGGTTACATAGACTTCTCATTTATCAACATAGTCTACTAGTTTCTCATATATATCCAACTATTATAGAAATACAAGATTGGCGACATAGACTTTACACTATATAATATTTCTCATGTAGAACTTACAATAAAGTCTCAAAGATAAGAAAATGAACATTGTCTTAGACATATTCAAATAGATAGAATAGTGGGTTTCTTCCTCCAACTTGAGGACTCAGAAACTTGGAGATCTTGTCCAAGCTTCTTGAGATTGGCCCTGAATTTCTTCAATGGCCCTAACCTACATGGTAACATCCCTATCCAATATATACCAAAAATCAGCTTTTCAGAAATCTGCAGGTGCAATCGACGATCACTATCAATGGACCATAGTTTGATCTATGGCTCGTACTGCACATTCGTCATTTGTGACTGAAATTCTCCCAAAATGCAGCCCAGAAAAATTGACAAAGTGTCAATCCACGGAAGACCTACGGTCCGTAAGACAGACTATGGTCCGTAGTCTATGCCCTCTCATCAACACCAATTCACCCAGCCTCTGACATGAACCACCATTTACTTGTATGATTCGTAGATGGACCTACGGACCGTAGGTATGACTGTAAGTGAAAATTAGCGGATAGTTAGGGGGGAGTTGTTGTTGGGTCAACTTCAGTTGATCATAACTCTTAGCACAAAATGAATTAGGTATCCCATGACCTATAAAATAATAGGTAATTAAATTTCCATTGCCATCGAGTTTGCTAAAATTAGACCCCCGAGTAAAAAGTTATGCTTGTTTTAGTAAAGGCCTGTCGAACAGACCCAACCTAAGGACCCAAACGACAGACCGTCAATTGAACGATGGCCCGTCAGTCTAGGTCGTCGTTTGGTCCGACAACAATTAACTTAGGGGTCTTTTGGTATTTTCCCACTTCATTTAAACCCTAAGATACGTAGTTTTGACCCTCCCAAAAGGGAAATGGACTTTGAAATTGATCTCCTACAAGATACCCAACCTATTTTTATACCTCCTTACAGAATTTCTCCAGCAGAGCTTAAGGAATTGAATGAGTAGTTGAAAGACCTTCTAGACAAGGGCTTCATCAGACCTAGTATTTCACCATAGGGTGCACCAGTGTTGTTCGTAAAGAAGAATGATTGTTCTCTTAGAATATGCATTGACCATAGACAATTGTACAAGGTCACAATTAAGAATAAGTATCCATTCCCAGGATTGATGACTTGTTTTACCAACTTTAGGGTGCTGTTCACTTCTCAAATATAGAACTCAGATCGGATTATCATACGCTTAGAGTCAGAGATAGTGACATTACGAAAACAACCTTCAGAACTCAGTATGGTCATTATGAATTAGTTATGTCATTTGGACTAACCAATGCTCCTGCAGCTTTCATGGATTTGATGAATAGGGTGTTCAAAAAGTTATTGGACTTGTTTGTTATCGTCTTTATTGATGATATCCTCATTTACTCTAGGAATAAGGAAGAACGTGTGAGACATGTAAGAGCTGTTCTGCAGAGTCTAAATTATCGCCAATTCTTGTCTAAGTTTAGCAAATGAGAGTTCTAGTTGCAATCCGTTGCTTCCTTAGTTACATTGTATCTAGCGAAGGGATCCAAGTAGATTAGCAGAAGATAGAAGCAGTGAAACAATGGTCCGACCTACCTCTGCAACAGATATTAGAAGTTTCTTAGGTATAGCGGGTTATTACAGAAGGTTCATGGAAGGATTCTCATCCATAGACTTACCATTGAGTAGGTTAACTCAGAAGATGATCAAGTTTCAATGGTCAGAAGATTGTGAGAAAAGTTTTGCAGAATTGAAAACTAGATTGACTACAAGTGCTGTCTTGACTTCACCAGAGGGTTCAGATTGTTATGTGATCTATTGTGATGCATCTAGATTTGTCTTAGGTTGTGTGTTGATGTAGAGATATAAGGTCATATAGCTTATGATTATAGACAACTTAAGGTGCACGAGAAGAACAATCCAACTCATTACGTCGAGTTCTTAGCAGTGGTGTTTGCACTCAAGATATGGACACACTACTTGTATGGTGTTAATGTAGATGTGTTCATTGATCGTAAGAGCCTTTAGTAAATGTCCTCCCAAAAATAGTTGAATCTTCGCCAGAGGAGATGGCTTGAGTTCTTTAAGGATTATGATATGAGTTTGCGTTATCATCCTGGTAAGGTGAATGTAGTAGCAGATGCTCTTAGCAGATTATCTATGGGTAGTTTAGCCCATGTTGACAAAGAATAGAAGGAGCTAGTGAATGATGTTCACAAGCTTGCTCGCTAGGGAGTTCACCTTATGAGCATTCAGATAGTGGTGTAACCGTTCAAAATGTGGAAAAATATTCTTCAGTAGTGGATGTTAAGGAAAAGCAAGAGAGTGATCGAATCTTTCTTGAACTTAAGGGTGCAGTCCACAATCAGAGAGTGGAGGTTTTCTCCCAATAGGGAGATGGTGTACATCGCTACCAGGATAGATTGTGTGTTCCTGATGTGGGTGAGTTGAGAAAGCATATCAATGCAGAAGCCCATAACTCCAGATATTTTATTCATCAAGGTGCCACTAAGGTGTACAGGGATCTGCGGGAAGTCTATTTGTGGAATGGCATGAAGAGGGATATAACAGATTTTGTGAGTAAGTGCCCCAATTTCTATCAAGTCAAGGTAGAACATCAGAAACCAGGAGGTATGACTCAAGATATCAATATTCCTACTTGGAAGTGGGATATGATCAATATAGATTTCATCACATGGTTACCTCGTACTCGCAGATAACATGACTCCATTTGGGTTATAGTTGACAAGATGACTAAGACATCTCACATTTTAGGGGTCAAGACTTCAGATTAAGCAGAGGACTATGCCAATCTTTACATTAATGAAATTGTGAGGTTGCATGGGGTTCCTTAGTCTATTATGTCAGATAGAGGCCCTCAGTTTACCTCTCATTTCTGGAAGTCATTTTAGAAGGGTCTTATAATTCAAGTTAACCTTAGCACAACATTTCATCCACAGACGGATGGAAAGGCAGAGCTTACCATTAGACCATAAAGGATATGTTGAGAGCTTATGTGATCAATTTTAAGGATATTTGGGATGATCACCTTCCTCTTATTGAGTTCTCCTACAACAATAGCTACCATTCCGGCATTCAGATGGCCCTTTATGAAGCTTTGTATGGGAGTAGATGTAGATTTCCCATTGGTTGGTTTGAAGTAGGTGAAGCAACTTTGATAGGGCCAGATTCAATCCTTTATGCTATGCAGAAAATGCAACTCATTAGAGAGAGACTTAAGACAACCCAGAATCATCAAAAAGCTTACGCAGATGGAAGGAGAAGGGAACTAGAGTTCTAAATTGATGATTGGGTTTTACTGAGAGTGTCACCTATGAAATAAGTGGTGAGATTTGGCAAGAAAGGGAAACTCAGTTGTAAATATGTACCCCTTACAAGATCTTGAAAAGGGTTGGAAAGGTGGCATATGCGTTAGAGTTGCCAGCAGAATTAGCAACAGTATCTCACTCTTGAATAAGTGTGTGGCTGATATAGCATATGTAGTGCCATTAGAAAATGTGCTAGTGATAGTCTTTCTTATGAGGATGTACCAGTTGAGATTCTTGTCCGTCAGGTTAGAAGGTTACGAAACAAAGAAGTCGCTTCAATCAACGTTTTGTGGAGGAGTTAGTTTGTAGAGGGAGGTTCTTGGGAAGAAGAAGCAGACATGAAAAACAAGTATCCTCACCTCTTTCCTTCCGATTTCCACTCCAGCTTGAGGTAATAATTTCTCTCCAGTTTTTTAGTCATTCATGTGTGAATTCAGCATTAGAATCATGTTCTCTAAGTTTGTTTTTGCATTTTTCAGAGTATTTACATATTCTTGGAACTTAATAAAGTCATAAACTCAGTCTTTAGTGTTTAGTGTTAGATATTGCAGCTCTCTCCCTCTATTTGAACTAGTTTAGTCTTCGTTCGAGTACGAATGTTCCCAATGGGGAGATAATGTCACCCCGTATACAAAACACACCAAAAATCAGCTTTTCAGAAATCTTCAGGTGCAATCGACGATCACTATCAATGGACCATAGTCTGATCTACGCCATGTAATGCACATCCTTCTTCTGTGACTAAAACTATCCAAAAATGCAGCCTAGAAAAATTGACGAAGTGTCGATCCACGGACAGACCTACGGTCCGTAAGTCAAACTACGTTCCGTAGTTTGTGTCTGTGGACCAACACCCATTTACTCAGCCTTTTATATGAAACATGATTGACCAATACGGTCTGTAGATGGACCTACAGACAGTAGATATGACCGTAGGTGAAAATTAGCAAACAGTTAGGGGAAAGTGTTGTTGGGTCAACTTCAGTTGATCATAACTCTTAGAACAAAATGCATTAGGTGTCCACATGACCTAAGAAATGATAGGTAATTGAATTAGCTTTCCGTATACACCAAGTTTGCTAAATTAGACCTTAGAGAAAAAAGTTATGCCCATTTTAGTAAAGTCTTGTCTAACAGATCCAACCTACAGACGCAAACGATGGAACGTTGATTGAATAACGGCCCGTAAGTCCAGATCGTCATTTGGTCTGATTGTAATTAACTCTCGGGTCTTTTTCTCTTTTTCCACTTCATTTAAACCCTAAGATACGTCGTTTTGACCGTAAATCATTAAAGTTTAGTAAGTTTAATCCTAGAAACATAACTAAAACTTATCTAAGTCAAATCATTAAATCTAAACATAGAAAATTAGAAGCAAGAATGGAGAAAAAGATCAAGAACCCTAGTTCAAGAACGCAACAAGGTTCCCTCAGTTCCATTCCCGAAATCTAAATATTACTCCGTGGATTTCATCATCAGGCAAATGGGATTTCACTAGTGGTTTCCTTTTACCGATTAAATCCATAGTCTTCAGTCAGTATTTGATACTCTTATCACGATTAAACCTAGGGTAGAATAACAACAGATCATCAAAATTAAATAAATATATGTTCCAAATTAGATTGTAAAGTTATTATTCAGTTTATCTCATGAATATCAGAACCCTAGCTATGTATTTCTTTAGTTCTTGAATTTCACATGCTAGGTCTGATATTTCAGTTACTTCATATATACATGCCAGAGTTATTAATGCATCATTATCAGATTAATTTTTGCATTCTCAGTTTGCATGTTCAGTTTTGATCTATCCAGTATTTATAGAAATTCAGTCATAATATGTTAATCACTTAATTCATTGGGAGTAGCATAATACCGAGTAGGACTAGGGTTCAATGTACCCAATAGTCCAAAAAACTACAAGTCAAGTAAGTTGTAAGTCCCTTCTGTGGGCATAAGTTTACTGATCACACTAGCATGCCTTTATACCTCTGGCGGGGTATATTGGGTCCTCTCGATAGGGAGTATACACTGGACTCATATTTCGCTCATGTGGTTTTATTATCGTGTATTAGTAGCTCCCAGAGTTCATTCAGGAACTCTTGTATTGACCATATTTACAGATCAGTTAGTATTCAGTCTCAACATGTTATAAATTTTGTAATTGCATATAGTTAGCTCAGAATTCAGTATATCATTTTCCCATTATTATAATTGCTTTGTGCTTATTCAGTTATATTTTATTTCAGCTTTACTCTATCCTACATGCTCAGTACCTTCAAGTATTGACGCATACGTGCGCTACATCTTCTCGATTCAGTGGTGAGTCCTCATTCTCCTAGGACAATAGTCATGAGTTTCTTTTAAGTATTAGTCCTTTAGTTTCAATTTTTGCAAGACTTAGCTGAGGCCTATCCCAACATTTCTAGTCAGTTTAGAGGCTATTTTCTGACATAGTTATTTGAGCTTAGTATTGAGTTAATAGCTTCCTTGTATTAAACTTGTCAGTATTTCACATATCTCAGTTATTGAATATGGGTATTCCCCATATTTTTAATTTAAATTACGATTTAGCGTTCACATTCAGTTTATTATCTTTTGTAAGCTCATGATCACGCTAGCAAGGTTAGCTTGGAATCACTTATGGTCCTAGGTTCTGTGTCCGCGTCTCGGGGTAGCTCGGGGCGTGACATACATAGTTGTAAAAATAGAGACAATATGGGTTACAAACAACATTTACTAAGTATGAGAACATATGCAATTAAAATATTTAGAATCATGCTAAAAAGGACATTTTGTTCAAAACATGCTAAGTTACTTTGAAAGACTTTATGCACATTACAAACATGTATATAAGTCCAACACCACATCAATGAACCTTATTTACCTTCAAGTCCAATAATATATTATAATGAAGTCATAATCAACAATTCATGCTTAGAAAATATTTCATTAACATACTATAATACCTTACTCACAATTCCAATTCAATCCAACTAGTGCAGTGTCTTTATGAAGCCCCATAAGCCCACATAAACTAAGTCAACTATAAAAGGAACCATAAGCAATGCCTTAAATCATATAACTTCATAACAAGTACATTCAATCTCATATATGGTAATCTAGACCAACAACATGTATGTCAAGTGAATGCAATATCATATAAGACAAACATTATAAAGAATCAACATTAAGCATTTGATTCATAAAATAAGTATATAAAATATCACCCTAGGATTTCCCTCGAGGTCTACATGTGCAATGCATATGTAAAGTCCCATAACCTTACCTATACTAGTATATATATAAAGTCATGCTAGTTATTATGCATCTTTTTCATTCATTCATTTTACTTATGGGAAACTACGCCATAATCGATAATAGATCATGTGAGCTAAACATGGAATTTGGTGTCAACCCCTCACACCGAAAGGAGGGCATCTTACTTGCCAAAGTATGATATACACATCATAATAGCGTCTAAGTGGATCCACTAGCTAGGTTTCCTATGAGGCACATAGTTAAGGAACTAGGAGGTTGTTCCTATAAATCCTTTTTATGCTTATAAGAATTGTAGTTTCCAACTCATGAGACTTTAGTGAGCCTACCTTCCATTATTTGAAGGGATACCTTTCACTATCTGATTCACTCGGTGCTAAGATGAATATTCCCTTTTTAAAGTTACTTAGATTCTTCCACAACATTAAGTTATATCATAGGTCTTACGAGTCTAACCCCTTGTATAACATGATCATAGCTCTTAGGTTATAGAATGAGAACTTCCTTTCATTACAACCAAACCATAAGTGAGAACATTACATCATAATCACGGTAATAAGATGCACACGAAAATTCCTGTCAATTCTCCATAACCTTACCTTATCATAAACTCAAATTCATCATAATCATAAACTAATCATACATGCTTAGTTTCATCAATTACTCTTCAATTGCAATAGAGTATTCATGATCTTTGAGGTCTTACCTCTGGCTTCCAAGAATCTCATCAAGGATCTAACCCTCAATTCCATCATATTCACCCCATAACTCAAAAATTATCATAATATATTGATGAGTTATCAAGAAACACATCTAATTTTACCTCCCCTCAACCATAATGAATCTAATTTATAGGTTAGGGTTAGGGGAAGTGGGGTGTTTGGATATTATAGAGATTTAGGGAAAAGCTTCAAGGAATACTTCAATCCACACATAAAAGTATGTAAATAATCAACAACAATCGAATTTAGACAACACAATTCAACATTGAAAGTAAACCCACGAAACTGGATGAAAACATAACATTTGTAGATCTTTGAAAACAAAACTTTGAAGAGCCTCTTGGGGAAAAGAGTCCCAAGAGTGAATAACCTCCATACCATGAGAGTTCTTGAAGATTGATGCCCTAGAATGAATTTGTTCTTCTTCTTTCAATGTTGTTTTAGTGTAGTGAGAGAAACTATAGAGATGTGAGACCAAAGTTGGTTTGGGTATTTATGAGGTGTTACATTAGTTTAATGACTTAGAACCCTTTTATGGTTTTAAATAATAATTTATAACCAATATTAACTCGTAATTAATTAATTAACTAATTTCCTAAAAACCTCTAACTTTACCAAATTTGGACAGTGAGTTGAGGCCTCAAACGACGAGACCCATTGATGGGACATCAAGCCAACCATGGACCGTCCTAGTCATTGATGGTTTGGGTCAAGGGCTGATTTTTGGAAGCTTGTGAGGGAACTGTCTAAGTATGGACCAACAAAACCAAATGACGGGGCGTCGTCCAGTTTATGCTTCGTCATTCCTCTCGTTGTTTGCACACTGTGTTTGAGAGCTCGCTAGGGTCAAATGTTGGGTTCTCCTCAAGGACCCTTAGGTCCATCCTTGGGGAGTTGTACCAGGAAGTTTCGACCCTAAACACACGCTATGGTGTATTCTAAAAATTTTCACCAATTTTGACTTTTATAAAATTTTTAAAACCCCCCCGAAACACATAAAGGCACACAAATTCACTTTCTTTAGTCTCCGAACGTCGTGGTCGTTTCTTGACATTTTGATTCTATAACCGTTTAGTACCTTTTCTTAAGCTTAGAAACAATATTTTAAGGCATTGTTCATCAATTTAGGATCTAGACTATCTCACTGAATCTACGAGGTGTTACAATAACATTCTCTCAAGATTGGTATGTCCTCATATGATTTGAGGACATGGCCTATGTTTAGTTTTATTTTCAGAAAGACTTCGTAATAGCCTCTAGTTTTTCTTTCAATTGATGTAAGGGATGCTACCCTATGATTTATATGTGTCTAAGATGGCTATGACGTGACTTAGTTCGTTCTTATTGTCATGACCCGAATTCTGGAATACAGATTACAACCGGCGTCGTTGACCTCTCATAGGTCGCAGACAAGCCTCATCACATTCATCTAGTTAATTTTGCAGATAATTCAAAACTTTTTAAGTATGAACTGTACATAGACTTCATATAATTATTAACTAGATACATCATATACTAATCTTGACATAAGAGAACAACCATCTAACATAAAGAATCAATCATTTTATATATGATTGCAAAACATTAGTATCATCAACATAATTTTGGAACAACTAGGGCGAAGATTTGAGATTTTGATCCTCTTAGGTCGAGAGCTCCTGTTTGTACACTTTAGATTATTTTTCAGTCTTTTTCTTCTCGTTGTTGTGTAGTTGAAGATCTCCTTTGGTCCTATGTTTACTTACAAGTGAAATGATCATTGTAGTCCCATACCCATAATGAATCGATGTAAGTAATCCAAGGACTAAGGAATGATTTCCCTACCTTATAGTGAGTCATTCTTTACACTATATATTCATTACCTTTCAAAAGCAATTCTCTATTGATCATGGCATTGATTTCATTACTTTCATTTTTTATATATTATACATTTCATATACATGATACTTTGGAATCGTTGATGTAGTATAAGATATCTCATGTGAAGGCCCAACATATGGGACCTCAACCCGAGGGCCTTCTTTAGCAAACACAAAGTCAGCTTCATTCGTTCATTCATACTGAACATTATTCATTTCATTTATTCGTAGGCTGATGTAAACACCATCTATACCTAGGATGAAGTTTTAGACTCTCATGGGGATCATGAAGTGCAATGACCAAGAATGACCTAATGTCATTACTTGAATCTGATTTCACCTCCTGCTTGTCTTACACAAACACCTTCGGTATCATTCATTTCATTATCTTTCATACATTGAGGAACTCCAAACTTATCTGACATAGATCATGTGAGCATCATGAAATTCAGTGTGTAGCTTACACTAAAAAGAGGTGGAATCACCGACCAAAGTGACCCAAAACATGCTAGCGTACATGGGAATTGAACCCCGCCAGATCCTTATATTGGTACTACAGGTTTAAAGACTAGGAGATATAAGGAGACCCATACCCGGCATGCCGGACAGTCTCATCTCATGAGAGTTACGTTAACCTTCGCCCTTCCCCAAAAGAAGGCATCACCGCTCATAGCTAGCCTATCGGTGCTCAGTATAAAGTTCCATTTCATTCAACTCATACGTCTTGGAAAATGGCTTCTAGTATGAGGACATTATATCTCAATAGATGATTTCTCATCTCATCATTAGTATTAAGTATACATCAGTTTCAATACCTTCATTAGAGTGTACATAGAGACTGGTCTCTTCATTAGCTTTACACTCTCATAGGTGAGTACATTTTGGTAACATTTACTTCACTATTGATGACTTTTCATCCTTTTGTTTACATAGATTAAATGTGAATTGTCCTTACATAACATCTTTGGTGTTAATGAGACTTGTCTCACACATTCTAACACCTTCATTCGTCAGAATTTTTAACATAGTCGCTTAGGTGGAAGTGATGCTTGTCTCACTTCTTTTAACACTTCATTCTGGTCACTATCTTAACTTAGACATCTTTAGTTATGTTATAATTCACGTTACTTACTTACATTAGTGTAGTAGATTCATATCATCGTTTATGGATGATGAACACTTCATTCAATGAGTTTCATGAGTTCATGTGTCATTCTTTTAGAGCATGTTGGGAGTTGTCCCAATGAGTGGCATGACCCTGATTATGGGTTAATTGAATTAGTTTAGAAGTTCTTATATTATCATTTTATACTCTAACTACACAAGATTGACATATGATTAGTATTTGGCTCAACCTTTTAATATTAAACTACATAATCATTTTTGTTAGCATGTGCCAATTCTACGTATGTTCATATTTAAATTTAATATGTACGAACCATTAGCGAATCTTTTAATTTTTCAACATAATATTATAGCCATTTACATACATCACATTTAGACAATGTATTGTTAGCCATTTTATTGGGATACTATTAGTATTGACATAAACAATAGGGCATAGATTTCATAACCATATTTGTTGGCATAAGCCATTTTTCATGTGCAACATGCTTAAGTTTTTTATACATTATACATTAGACAATATTTTACTTATTTAGAGATAACATTATAGAAAATTTCCATTTAAATTTTGAACAATGTTTTTGTTAGCCATTTTATTGACATAAGGCACACATTCACTCAAATTATGATTTCACGGAGATCCTTTTTAGCTAACCTTATAACGTAACTTTAGGCATAAAGTTTTTTAAACATCTTGGACATCATCATCATATTATTTTATGAATATATCCTCTTTATAACGTCATATTAAAAGCAAGTATGCACAACATACCGTAACACCTTCATACTTAACATTTTCGGACATATCTTTAACATAGTATCATTCTTTTAATTCACATAATAACAATTAGCATCAAATGAGTCCAATTAGTAGATTCATTCAATCATTATTTAATCAAAAACCATTCACATTGTGATCAGCCAGCACCATATACCAATAACGTTATTTCTAACCTATTCAACATTGAAATTGTAACAAGGACACTAGGGAAAGGAGTTCGACAAGAATGATGGGAAACAACCCTAGTTTTCAAGATATTTGAATCATTCAAAGAAAGTTATCTTGGAGAAATAGGTACAGTAGAGAAACCCATACCTTAAGTAGAAATTAATATACGAATACCACCTTGAACTAACCTTGAAAATCGTCCAAGAAATTTTTTATTTTTTTTCTTGCGTTTTGTTCACTGTTTTTCTCACGCTTATTTTTCTGGTTTTAGTCATGTATTTGTTTGAGTTTGAACGTGATTTTTAGGTTTAGGAACTGACCTTGACTTATTTAACTTAGGGTTTAATAAGTTAATTAAATAAATTACTTAACTAATTACTAAAAAAAAACATCCTAAGTTGACTAAACATAGGAGAATGTTGACTTGACCTAAAATCTGAAATTTTGGTGTTGACTATGGTTTATGTCAACATTTTGACATTATATTAATTAATTAAATCCTTAATTCAATTAATTTAGGGACCTAGGGTAAGTACTAATGTACCCCTAAGTAATTGGAACCATAATCAACCCTTTAGGAACGTCCTAGGTTAAGTACTAGGATGTTTGTTGCATTATACTAGGTTAGCATAAGAATTTAGTTTTGAACCCTTTAATTTTATTAATTAAATGGATAAATTAATTAATTAAGTAACCTAGGGTAATTACTAAAGTACCCTTAAGTCGTTATAGCCATAACTAATCCTTTGGATTATCCTAGGTTAAATACTAGGTTGTCTTTTTCTTGTCTCAATCGAAATCATGAAACTTCTTTGTGATTTCGGTTTTTACCCTTTAAATTAATTAATTAAGCTTATAAATTAATTAATTAAGTAGCCTAAAGTACTTACTAAAGTATACCTAATTTGTTAGCACCTTAACTAACTCTTTGGATCATCCTAGGTTAGATACTAGGTAGTCCCTTTCTTGTCTTAACAAAAATCTGAAAATTTCCTTTGTAGTTTTTGTTTTAGCCCTTTTAAATTAATTAATTAATTTGCTAAATAAACTAATTAGGTAACCTAGGGGAATTAGTAAAGTTCCCCTGAGTTCATATGACCATAACTAACCTTTTGTACCATCCTAGGTTAGGTACTAGGTTGTCTCTTTAACTAGTACTAGGTTAGTGTCAACCCGGTTTTGGTCCTAGATTGTCGGGTGCACTAATGGGTCCATTTCGTTTAGTCCTAGGTTAGTTACCTATTTGAGGCAGTAGGTTAGAGTCTAAAATTTGTTAGGAAGTTAGGCCCCACATGAAGTTGTCCCTTATGCACGTTTTGTCCCCTTAACTACCCTAAGCGAATTCGGTTACGGTGGTCCCCTCCTTTGGTGCTTCTTCACATGTCTTGCACATGGGTAGGTTGTACTTTCCTAACTAACTATTATTTACGGTTCATTTGGCAATGTTTACTTATTTTCCCAAGAATCCTCACTATGTTCTTGGCCATTGCTTGCTCTACATGATCATTTTAATTGATCATGTGACATGGTATCTAGGATTGACACTTTGATGCCTCATTCTTTTTTATGAGTTAAAGGAAAAAGCATTTTCTTTAAGGGTCTTCATTGCAGGTACAATTCCTAAATAAGCTCATTAATACTTATATATATGGCTAGCACCCTTGAAGCCAATATTTTCTAATATGCCAAATATTTTGCTTATTTGGGTATTATATAGAAATTGGCTAACACCCCTTAGCCATTTTTCTATACTATGCCCAATATTTTCAATATTGGCATTAGAATGCCTATGTATCCCCAATAAGCATTCTTAAAGACCTATTGGTCTCTTCACTAGACATAAAATTTTCTAGAATGTTACACTTATATTATATTGTAACGACCGGGGAACACCCCTTAGAAGTTATATGATGTTTTTGGCCTCTCGGAGGTCTTATACAAGCCCTTCGAGATCATTCATCGCATATATATGAAAAGTTGCGTGGAGTAAATGATTTTCACAACAATAATTCAAATCTTTATAAAATATAAGAAAGAATTAAGTCTTTTCATAGCCATCTTAGACACATATAAAACTTAGGGTCACAATCCTTACATCAATTTAAAGAAAAACTATAGTCTATTACATTACAATGTCTTTTAAGAAAGGAAACTAAAACATAACTATTTCCTCTAATTATATGAGGACATACCAAATTTTCTTTAGAGAAATCTATTCCCAAAGCTTCACTTCCAAGAGACTCCTCCCTTGACACCTACACTGGATGAAAATAAAACAACCTATGGAATTAGAACATTGAATTCACTAAGTATGGTTAACATGCAAGAAAATCATGCTAAAACGAACATTTACTTTGTAACATGCTTTATATGCTCTTTTGATAGAAACAAAATAAAACAAGTATAAAAACAATCTTCAAGTCAACATACCCATATAATGCATATTCAAGTAGTTCATAAGAGAAAACCATAACTATTCAGAATTCACATAAGCATTTAGGCTCCCTACCAAAGGTTATCCTACGACTCCTTAAGTTAGACAAGAAGAGACTGCCCATACACCCTCTTCAAGCACACCTAAGTATTCCTTAAGACAACCCAAAGTAAGATAATTCCTCACATTACACTAATGCACAATTCCATGTTCTTCAAGTAACCCCTTTTCATCATTTAGACTCTCCACCTAACGTTACTCTTAAGACTCACCTAAGTAAGACATGAAGAGACCGCCCATACACCCTATTCAAGACTACCTAAGAAATATTCAAAGCTATCTAAGGTAAGAACCTTTCCATTCATCATAATTTAACTAAGTCAACAATATTCTTAAGCCATTTAAGAGACAATCCACAATTATAGGAATTCATATAATGGTCTTGGAGGACCTAGGGAACTAACCTAGCATCTTCAAAGACTACTTTTGCAATGTATAGATAATGTCCCATACCGCTACCCACACATTGTAGAACCTATCCAATAACTACAGTGTACATCCCATGTGATGAGTTAGGTATTAACCGATATAGACCATACTATATAGGTATGTAATCCGGAGTGTACCCTACCCCAAGAAGGGTATTCTACTAGCCAATGGTAGAACTAGAACGCATTCCATGTTGACACATGGTTCTAAGATATCAAGCGTTTCTTTGTACTCTAGTCTCATCTTATGTACAGATACTACCACAAACATATCCACTTGGTGCTTTGCATTTGTTATCATAGAGTAATCATTCCCTAGGTGTATTAGAGAAGGTACCATCACTATTCCTTACCAACTAATAATACTTTTTTTCCAAGGATGGGTCCACTAGGAGTGCTAACCAAAGACTATTAGGATAGCTCTTATGACTTCCTTATAGATGGTTTCATGTTGTTCCATCTAACCTACCGCTAAGTCCATCATTCCACAAAAGAAGGACACCATTACGGTCTTTCACTTCAAGGCTTCTATTAACATTCTTTTCTATGTTCAAGGTCCTCATTTTTTACCATATTTTCTTATTCAAGGTTCTATCTTCTTGTAACGAACCAAGGGTATACCCTTAAAGAAATGGAATTCTCAAATCGTTACACATCATATTCGACCTCTCGAAGGTCTTATATACAAGGCCTTAAACAACATTTATTGCATATATATATGTGTGTGTGTGTGTGTGTGTGTGTATTTGTGCGTGTGTGTGTATGTGTGTGTGTATGTATATGTATATATGAAAAGTAGTGAGGAATTAAAACTTTTTAAAACAATATCTCAAATCTTATTTATAGAATACATAGAAAATACCAAGTCTCTTGTAGACATCATTGACAAACCAATAATCTTGGGTCACAACCCATACATCAATAGAATGAAAATATTAAAGACAATACAACATATTTGAAAAGAAAGCTAAACATCAATGTGTCCTCAAATCATGTGAGGACATACCAAGAATCCCTTACGAGAATGTTATTCCCAAGCTTCCAAGAGACTCCTCTCAATTGCCACCTACACCTTTAAAGATAAAACAAAATATGTAATTAGCACATTGAATGTACTAAGTAGGTGATATGAAATAAAATCATGCTAAATGGACATTTGTATAAAACATGCTCTTTTGAAGAAACTTCATTACATAGGTATAAGAACCACTTTCAATACATCATACTGATAAGACATACTCCAAGTAACCCACATATTAACATTAACAACACCTCAAACCATATAAGAATATAACCATCCAACCAAATTTTATCCTAAGACATACTTAAGTATGATAAGAAGAGACTGTCCGTACACCCTCTTCAAGCATTATTCACCCAATAAAATATGACGGCCCGCCCATACACCCTCTTCAAGCGTACCTAAGCGACCCTCAAAGATAGCCTAGATAGGGATCATTCTATTCAACATTCATTAACTTAAGTCAGCAATATTCATTAAGACACTTAGGGATATTTCATCAAATAAGGACTTCGCATAATGGTCTTGTGGAACCTACATCCTCGCATCTTCAAAGCCTACTTATGCCATGTCTAGATAGCGTCCCATTTCACTACCTAAACATTGTAGATTCTATCCAACCCTAGAGTGTATACCACATGATGAGAATAGGCACTAATCGACATATACCATACTAGCTAGGCATGGAATCTGGAGTCTACCCCACTCCGATAGAGGGTGTTCTACTTGCCAATAGTAGAACAAGCACACTCCCAAGTAGGCACATGGTTAAGGAATATGAAGGGTTTCTTTGTACTCTAGTCTCAACTTAAATAGAGTCACTCCCCAAGCATATTCTCTCTATGCTAGGCTTAATTCTCATAGAGTAAGTTAAGTCATAATACCAATGATGGGTCCACAAGGTCTTCCACTCAATGGTTTACAAGGAAATATCAATGACTTCCTTAGAGATGGTTTCATGCCGTTACAACCAACCTATCCCTAAGTACAACATTCACACAAGAAGGATACCATTACGACTTTCGACTTCAAGGATATCTCAACCTCCTTTCTATATTGAAGGTTCCACATACTAGACCCTCTTTACATGTTCAAGGTATTTAATCAATAATTTACACATACATGATGAATGTTCTTTAGCCTACTACGTCAAGATTTCATATTCACTTACTTTCATGTATCTTTGGATAAGCCTAGTTCATTTTAGAGTCGTTAAAGATAAAATGAATTGAGCTCATTTTACCATATAAACATAATCTCATGACAATATGCATAATTTAAGGAGATAAATGATTCATTTTCACTTAGACTCTAAAACACATGCAACATACTACTATAAAGTTCTAAATCTCAATCTTGAATAGAATAAAAGGTAAGAGACAACAATCCACAACCTAACTAGTCACCATACTCCCCCACTTAGAAAGTTCCCAACATAAACTATAATTTACCGGTATCCTCATCCAGATTTGTTTTACTAGAAGGTGATAGAATCGATTCATCTTTGGTGCACCAACATCTGGGCTATTAAGAGGATCTTTCTTGACCTCCCTTCCTCTAACCACAATAGTAGGACAATCACTCACCTTGTGATCATCCTTTCCACAACCAAGCACCCACTAGTACATGAACAACACTTCCCAAAGTTCTTTTTCCCACAAGTGAAATAAGTAGGCTTAACACTTAAATAACCACTACCTCTCTCAGACTTGACCTTAGGAGTACTAGACCCATCTTAATTTGGAGCACTCTTCTTATACTTAGGTAGGTTTTTCTCATCAGATCTACGCCTCTTCAATTTTCTTGTAATCCTTCTAAGATTAGATTCTTCAATTGATTGTGCATACACCATAAGTCTATATAGGTTCATGTCATTATGGAGCATGGTCGTTCGACACTGTTCTCTCACAAGGTGGAAACATTCGTCACAAACCTACTCATCTCATCCCTAGGGTTTGATACCAAGGATGGAGCATACTTAGACAATAGGGTAAATTTCAAGAAATACTCCTCAACACTCATGTTACCTTCCCTAAGGTTTATAAATTTCTCAACCTTCACCTCCCTCTTCTCACGGGGAAAGTACTTTCCTAAAGAGGATTCCTTAATTTCTTCCTATTCTGTAAACCCGATTCAACCGGTCTATTGTCTACCCAATGTGTGTACCACACTTTATGAACTTCGATCTATCGGCATAAAGCTAACTCCGCCTTTTCTTTGGAAGTCACCCCTATAACACTCAACACCTTATAGACACCATCAAATAAATCTTAGGGATCTTCTCCCGCCTTAGAACTAAGGAGGATAGGAGGATTCATCCTCACAAAGTCTCTAAATCTAGAGGTCATGGTACTCTCAAAACAATTCATCCTAGGCCCAAAATCTCTATTCATTTGAGCCATCATGTCTCGGGATACGGTAAGAAGAGCCCCTCTAATCTCCCAATTAGTCATATTTGGGGCAACCACCGGACTTCATTCCCTTGATTAGCTATAGAGACTTTTTCACCCTGTGGAACTTGAGCACTTTGTGGAACTTGTCCACCTTGAGGAGGAACTCCCTCATTGACCACTTCTTCATCAAATCTCTTTGCGGGCTTGTAATCATATGCTATAAACACAAGAGAGGATATTAGAAAAATCCACTTATAACCTCAACTCTATTGCACGACACAAGAGTAAAGAAGAAAGGGAAACTTCTATCGCCTTATAGCTTCTCGCTTATAGATATGTCGCGATAATGAACAAGACTCTACTAGACATGGGATTTTTTGAGACATTTAATCTTAATGACTACTTCATAACCTTATGCTCTAATACCAAGTTTTAAACGATCCGGGAGCACCACCTAGAAGTTAGAAGGCGTATTCGACCTCTCAAAGGTCTTATACAAGCTCTTCGACATCATTCATCCCATATATAGGAAAAGTAGCGTGGAATAAAAACATTTCACAACAATAGTTAAAATCTTTATAGAACATAAGAAATAACTAAATCTCTTTACTTCCATCTTAGACACATATAAATATTATAGTCACAACCCTTACGTCAATTGAAAGGAAAACTATACCCAATTACAATATCTTTTGAAAAAAGGAAACTAAAAAACAACTAAGTCCTCAAATCTATGAAGACACACCAAATTTGCTTGAGAGAATGTTATTCCCAAGCTTCAATTCCAAGAGACCTCTCACTTGCCACCTACACTTGTAGAAAATAGAATAACATATGGAATTAGAACATTGAATACACTATGTATGGTGAACATGCAAGAAAACCATGCTAAAATGGACATTTACTTTATAACATTCTTTTTATGCTATTTAGATAGAAACCTCACAAAACAAGTATAAGAAAAATCTTCAAGTAAACATACCCATATAAGACATATTCAAGTAGTTCATTGACGTGTCCTGATTTCACGACATTTATAATGAAATTCACTTACGAGTTATGTGTGTCTAAAGCCTTTTGTAGTGATTTCCATAAGTTTTGGGTTTTGTTTTGTAGGAAAGATGTTGAGGCGACAAGATAAGAAAATAATTGAAAAATAATGTAGGACTAGACTATGGATGCAATCGACGGATCGTAGGTATGATCGTAGATCAGCAACTCAGGACATTGGAGGAAGATAAGGGAAATCTGACTAAGTGTGGAACTACGAGAGACAACGAAGGTCCATCGATTGATCGACAGACCGTACTAATGAACCTTCGTTTGGTTCAGAGAAGGTTGCAGTAACTAACTTTAAAATATTCTAAGTATGGAGCTAGGGAGGAGCATCAACAAACCGTAGATGGATCGATGGAACGTAGTATTGGTCCGTCATTTGATTAGAGAGGGCGTCATCCAAGTAGAGAAAATTATTTTGAGTATTGACTGAATAAAACTTTTCTATTAATTTCTATTTATTCAGAACTATGTTTTCAATATATAGGGCATTAAAACCTCGTTTTGGCGGTTAGATACTATTACTTTTGTTCTACTTTGTGTTTTGGAGATTGGTTTTTGCAACTTTGGCAATTAATTAATTTTTGGATTTGGTTTGAAAGATTTTTCTGGCAATTCAAGTTAGATTTCAGGGTTTATTTTTCTTGTTAAAGTAAGTTCATGATTTGTTCATATAATATTATGAATTGTGATCTTCTTAACATGGTTAACTAAATCCATAACTAGAATTGTGGGAACCACGCGTAATTAACAAAGTAATCCTAGTAATTAAGCAATTCTCGAATAATTTTGTTGCCTGCATTGATAATTCTTTTTCTTGAAGTCTTTTTAATGAGTGCACACCTTAGAACTTGCCTTGTTGCTACTTGCCGGACCAAGGAGGTAGTAATAGAAAAAGGACTATTAACATAGATTTAGTGTGATACTACCTAATAGGAAAATATCAATTGGTGAGAAGTAATAATAAATACATACAACGATTATGACGTCTAATATGAGGAAATGATAAGGGTTAGTAGATTATACATACGTAGCCCGACAAAGGTGCGGGGTGAAATTCTCTAGATGCCGGGCTAAGGATTTAGAGATACCTAACTTATCACTTTGCATGTAATACACTAGGAAAGGATAGCTATTGCTAGGAATATTGCATTACGAAACTGTGGGGAACACATATACCCTAGTTACTTGATCATCTTTATAAAACCAACGTTTACTCTATCCACTTGATAATTACAGTGTTTGAGGAAATTTTGTTTCACGAAAACCCTGCTTTTACTTATTGTTTAGTAAAGACATTGACTAAATAGATATAATCGTGAATTAAAGTTAAGTATAAACCATTTTCCTCATGAGATCGAACCCAACCTAATAGTTACGTTTTGTACTTGATCACGATCGCTTATACTTCTTAGGGAGGTGTAATTTGAGTGTATCAAATTTTGGCGCCGCTACAAGGGAATCTGACTTTTAGATTAAATTTAATTACATTATTGAAATTTAGTCAACTATTTTCTTATTTTACTTTTTCTTTTTGTTTTTTTCTCTTAGGTCTAGCTCTAGTGTATCCAAGTTCATGAAGACGAGGAGAACCACTTAATCAATATGATCCGGAACTTAATCCATCCTTATGAAGAATGGAGAATCAAGGGGTTCGAGCTAACTCTAACAGAGTGAATCTGGGTGAGGGAGTAGGCCTACACCTCCATTACTAGTTGAGGCATCAACTAAGCACATATTGAGAATTAGTTAGGGGAGGCTTTGAGAATGAAACCTCCACCTGTTCCACGACATCAGGATTACTACAGGGACAACTGAACATCACAAACTCTGATAGACCTCTTGTCCTAAACCATCTGCCACCAGCGCACACATTCGTGATGACGAGTAGCTTGATGTAGATGCTCACCACTAGGGGCTTGCTCTCGGGACTGCCATCGAAGGACCCACATGCTCATATAGCTAAACTAAGGTTTATGTGCAAAATTTGTGTGGGAGACCAGACATGGATTAGATGTCATCGGATTGCGAGTGTATCCTTTATCACTGACAGGAGATGCTGCTATATGGTTCACTAAGCTTCTCTAAACTCTATATATACTAGGGATCAATTGAGAGATGTGTTCTTAGCTAGGTGTTATCCAGTGTCCAAGAAGCTCAACCACAAGAATAAGGTGAAAAACATTGTGGCACTACCTGGAGAATCGGTGAGTAGCTCTTACGATAGATTTACTATGGTTATGAGAGACGTCCCAAACCACCGCATTGAGAGTCACTAAATGATTACTTCTATAGAGGTCAAGATGACAAAAACAAAGCAGTGCTTGATACTTTTGCAGGTTTCTCCTATTGGGAATGCACATATGCTAAGATTGCAGAAAAGTATGAGTAGATATCGCGCAACAATACAGTTTGGAGCACTAGAAAGTCAGACATTGGGAGAAACACCTTTGCGGTACATGCTACAACTAAGCCAACCGCATATGATATTAGAGAAGAGATGGTGCAGATGAGAACTGAACTGGGGTTGGTCTTGAAACATATGAGCGGAGGCACAGAAAAGGTGAATGTGGTGAATTATCATAATAAACCACCACCGGTGGTAGATGAGTATCACTATGATGATGATGCATATGCCATTAATGATCATACCGTAGGTTTTTTACCGAACGCCCAAGGTTCCAATAAGGATAATTGACACGAAGGTGAAGAAAACAAAGGTCGAAACTATGAGGGACAATATGTATGAGATGGGAACTATAATAGCGACAACAACTGCAACTGGAACAACTATTGTAACAAGAATGATCGAGGTGGGCCATATGTCCCCCCTCGAAATTGGCAAGGTGCTCCTAGAGACGGTGGAAGAAGTATGGCGCAGGTTGAGGATATGCTGCAGAAGTTGAGGAGGAGTTTTGATGCGACAGATGAGAATGTCAAGGAGATGAGAAACAACCTATCCTACATTGAACAAAAGGTGGATGCATATGAGTTCTCGATAAAGCATCTTGACCTAAAGAGGATAAGTTTTATACTACTGTGAACCTACGCCAACCTGGCACTCTCCCAAGAAACACTATTAAGAACCTAACGAATGATGGGCCTTACATGGCACTCACTACTCGAGGATGTTAACAAACCATTCATCCATCTATGTCGTCTGTAGTATAAGATGATATGATAAAGAAAAAAGATGGAATAGAAGCTAGTGGAGAGTTGGTGGTCATAACAAGGAAAGAAGAGGAAGTATCTTATAAAGTGGTCCCCATCCCTAGACCTCCACCACCATTTCTATAGAGATTGGTGAAGAAAACGAAAGATGGTAAATATCATTGATTTATCACTATGTTGAAATAGCTTTCGTATCAATGTCTGTTGATCCAAGTTTTGGAGAAAATACCCAGATATGCTAAGTTTATGAAGGACATGTGAGAAAGAAGAGGTCGGTGAGTTTTGAGGATGATGACAAAATGAAACATTGTAGTGCTATTGCTACAAGGGATCTTATGCAGAATAAGGAGGATCTTGGCACCTTCACTATCCCATATATTGTAGGTTTACTCCACTTTTCTAAAGCGTTGTGTGATCTTGGTGCTAGCGTAAATCTCATGGCGCTGTCCATTTTAAAGAAGTTAGTCTTGGGAGACCCAAAGCCTATTACGATATAGTTATTAATGGTCAATCGAACAGTGAAGAGGCTCATAGTGATACTCCATGATGTAGTTGTTAAAGTTGATTTGTTCCTCTTTCCAACTGACTTTGTGATTATTGACTTTGAGGTTGAATTTGAAGTCCCCATTATTGTAAAAAGTTCATCCCTTGACACTGGGCATGCATTAGTCGATATGGAAAAGAGGCAGATGAAAATTTTGATTGAACAATGAAGAAGTAACTTTGAATATTTGTTGGTCCATGAAGCAGAGTGGTGAGCTCCAAACGATATCTGCTATATATTGTAGGGTGAGAGAACATATGAAGTACAAATGGAAGAGCAAATAGGTGACGAGTCACGAGACCTTTTGGACAAAGGTCTCTGACAACCATGACGGTTGTGCAGGACGAATAGTCGTAGGTATGACAGTAAGTCGCATGTGTCCGTCAGAGGACACTTAGAAAACGTCGGAGACCTTTAGGAAAAGGGTCTCTAACAACCATGACGATTGTGCAGAACAGACCATCGTGGTAAAGACTGTCCATCGCATGTGTCTATTGGTGGACACTTAGAGAAAACGAATAGTGGGGTGTTGGAACAGACCCTATGACGGTCCATCGTGGGTACGACGTTACGTCATCGGGGTCTCGTTCTGTCATTTAGTGACAGAACTGAGGATAACACAATCATCCCCTGTGACTCAAATGGAATACTTAGTGTTAACCTACATGTTTCTAACCCAAATACCTAGTAAACTAGAAATGCTAAAGCACCTATTTCTCGAGTTTTAACAAGGCAATTCGAGGATTCTCAACCTAGGTCAGACAAAATTGGATCAAAGAATGAAGATCCACCAAGAAGAAATAGGCTAATACTAATTAAAAAACAAAAATGCAATGTAAATGGGTAGAAATTAGAGACACATACCTGAGAAGAGGAGAAAAACAACCAAATGAGGCACTTGGTTATCAAGAGCAGAACCACAACAGCAGACTCCGACCAGTAAAAAGAAGATTTCCGGAATTGGGGATTTGGGGAAGTGATCAGTTGAAAGAGAAGAGAGGTAGGAAGTTGGAAGTTTGAAAGGGGGGAAATGGGAGAAAGAGGGAAGGAAATGGTTGAAATGAAGGGGTGGGGGGTTTTAAATGTTGACAATTTTTAAAATACTGCAGCCAGGTCCGGTCGGGTATGCTGGTTAATGACGCAATGAGTCCCCGACAACGGTTCATCGTAGATGCGACGGTCCGTCATGGGTTCCGTCACGTGTGCCCTAATTTTTAAAGTAAATGAAAGACATACCTGGCACGAAGGATTCATGCGACGGTCCGTTGATGTATCCGTCAGTGACTGTTGCAGCGCATGCGTGACGGTCCATCGATGTATCCGTCAGTGACTGTTGCAGAGTGATTTTCTGCAGAATTTCCTGGTGATGTGCCTGCACATTTAAAACTCATTAGTAGAAAATGCTACCATTACAAGAAATAAAACTATAAGTGTTGGGTTGCCTCCCAACCAGCGCCTGATTTAACGTCGCAGCACGACTGAAGACACTTGACTACTCAGAATTCATCAAGATGGTATGCCTCTATCACTTCATTCGCTGATTTAGCATGCCCGAAATAGAGTTTTATTCATTGTCCATTCACCTTAAACCGCACACCCTACTTGTTTTCCAACTCAACTGCTCCATGAGGGAATAGTTGGGTAACCAAGTGAGCGTCAGTCCATTTGGACTTGAGCTTGCCCAGAAACAAGCGCGACCTAGAATTGTATAAAAGTACCATATCCCCAACCATAATCTCTCAATTTTCAATTTTTAGGTCATGGTACTTATTCATCTTTTCTTTGTAGAATATAGCTGATACTGATTAGAGCTCACCACTCTGCCTCATGGACCTACAAATGTTGAAGGTCGGTTCTTCATTGTTCAACCGAAATTTCATCTGCCCCTTTTTCATATCAACTAAGGCTCTACCCGTAGCAAGGAATGGCCTCCCAAGAATAATAGATACTTCAAAATCGACTCCACAATAAAGAATAACAAAATCTGCCGGAAATATGAACGACTACACTTTTACTAGCACATCGTGGAGTATCCCTATAGGCCTTTTTACTGTTCGATCGGCCATCAGTAGCTGCATCGCATTGGGCTTTAGATCACCCAAACCCAACTTCTTGTAAATCGAGAGGGGCATGAGATTTATGCTTGCCCCTAAATCACATAATGCTTTCGCAAAATTTAATGACCCGACTGTACAAAGAATAGTGAACGCACTCGGATCTTCTTTCTTTTGTTGTAGAGATCTTGTAGCAATAGCACTACAATGCTGCATTCTATCATCATTCTCAAAAGTGACCGATCTTTTCTTAGTAACAAGATCTTTCATAAACTTGGAGAGTAACTTCACGATTTTGAGGAGGGACATAGGGCCCATTCCTATCATTTCTGTTACAATACTTACCCCTGTTTAAGTGGTTATCGCGGTTGTAGTTTTTATCTCGGACATAATGACCTCACGGTTTTAGTTACCATAGATCCGACCGTGGTTTCCTTGACCTTGGTGCCAATTCTCCTGATTTAAGCCTTGGGTACTTGGTCGGAAACCCCCAATCTACTCATTTACCGCATAGGAATTCTCCACATAATAGCATTCATCATTTAGTGGTGGTGGTTTAGATTAGTAGTTAACTGCACCCCCACAGTACATGTTTTAATACCCACCCAAGCTCAGTTCTCATCTGAGCCATCTCTTCACGAATCTCATCTGTGGCTGGGTTGTGTGTGGATTGCACTGTGAAGGTTTTCTTCCAGTATCTGAATTCCTAGTACTCCAAGCTTTATTATTCCGGGAGATTTTCTCTAACTTTTCGGCAGTCTCGGCATAAGGACACTCCCCATAAGAACCACCCGCTATAGTATCCAATACCACTTTATTATTATCATCCTGTTCCCAATAGAAGTATTCCTTCAATGATTCATCATCTATCCGGTGATTAGGGACACTTCTCAAAAATGAAGTGAATATATCCCAAGAACTACTAACTGACTCTCCTGGTAGTGCCACAAAGTTGTTCACTCTGTTTTTGAGGTTTAGTTTATTGGGGAACGGGTAGTAAAGTGCTAAGAAAACGTCCCTTAGTTGGTTCCAAGTGAAAATTGAGTTATAAGGGAGCTTAATGAACCAAATAGAAGCCTCTCCCGTTAGTGAAAGAGGAAATACTCTTAGCCCTATTACATCCAAATACAAATCAGGCCTCCCTACACAGCTTTTACACACTGCTTTTACCTTATCTATATGGGCATATGGGTTCTCAAAAAGTAGCCCTGAAAACAAACCTCTAGCAGTGAGCATTTGCATCAGACTACTCGTTACCACAAAGGTGTGGCCTTGTGATAGAGGGGGCAAAACAAGTGGCCCATCAGAGTCTGCAATATTATCATAACCTTTGTAGTATTCTTGAGGCCTGGAGCAGGATTTTGTCCCCTTTGTTGATTTCACCAGGATCATTGGGTAATAACTGACCATGAACATCAACCGGAGCTGGGATGTTCTTGTTTGGATCATCATCATTAATACCCAAGTTTCGGTTCATATTACATAGTGTACGCTCTAATTTGTGGTCGTAGGGAAACAAGGGTTCTCTTCCTCTCCGTGTATTTGGCATACAACAAAGTTAGTTCTGCAAGAATCAAAAACAATAGAAAAGTAAAATCAAGAAAATATTAATTAAACTTTAGTAATAAGTTTAAGTTAATCTAAAGCTACTTTCCCCGGCAGCGGTGCCAAAATTTGATACGATCAAACTTACTTCTCAAATAAGATGTAAAGCGGTCGTATCAAGTAAGGAACCCAACTAATGAAGTTGGGATCATTCCCACTAGGAAAATAGTTCAGACTTAACTTTAATCTATTATTACTATTATTTAATCAATTATTTCCTTAGAAAACAAAAGACAATAAAAGGGGGGGGGGGTATTTCAAAATTAATGAACTAAATTAAAGTAAACAACTAACAGATTCAAATATTGGAGTTTAATCAATTAATAAAAGTAACTAGGGTTTAAGTGTTCCCCACAGGTTCCTAACCTTATAATTCTAAGCGTAACAATTCTTTTCTAGTATCTTGCATGCAAAGTGATAAGTTATATATTTCTAAATCGTTGGTCCGGCATCAAGAAAATTTCACTCTGCACCTTGGTCCGGCTACGTGTGTTGCTATACTAACCCTTACATTTACCTCATATTAAGCATTGTATTCGATATTTGACTATGTTATTACCTCGTACCAATCGACACTAGCCTATTAGATAGTATACACTAAATCTATGTTGATAATTCTTTTCCTATTATCTACATCCTTGGTCTGGCAAGTAGCGTTAAGGCGAGTTCTAACGTTGCCCATCCGTTAAAAAGACTTCTAAACAAAAGAATTATCAATACGTGCAAGACACTAATCTGGAATTGTTATATTAGTTAGATTTTACCTCAGTATTCACCCATGGTTCCCACAACCCTAGTTATGGAGTTTAGGTACCCATAGTCATAATCACAATATTCATATATTTAATATAAGAATTCATGCACTTACTTTGATGAGAAAGAATATAATCCAGAAATTCACTTGATTAATCAACAAAATCACCAACAATTAATTCCAGAAAATGTGTAACAATCAAAAAGTCTAATATCAAAGAGTCTACTAACAAAGAGTCTAAAACCAAAAAGTCTAACCCCAAAAATGAGGTTTTTCGAACTATTTATAATAAAAATAAAACCTAATAAAAGAAGAATTCTAATTATTGAAAATCTGTCAAAACGCGGCTGGGTCGACGGACCTCGTGACAGACCGTCGTGGCCTCCGTCATCCCATACATCACAAATTCTTTTGCTGCTCTCTTCATTACCCTCGACGAAGAGGTACGACGGACCATTCCAAGCATGACGGTCTGTCGAGGGTCTCCGTTCCCTAATACTTGAACTTCTTTGAATTTGGGTACTGGGACTATTCTCTGATCATTGCGACAAACCAGCCGGACGGACCGTCGTGGCTATGACGTCCGTCATGGACTTCCGTAATCCCACACTATGTCAGACTTCCCCATCTTTCTTCAGCAGCTACACAACGATGACACCTATGGACCGTCACAGACTCGACGGACCGTCATGAGCTCTGTAGGTGGTAACTTATCTGCATTTCTTGCTAAAAAACTTCCGCGTTCATCTTTGGACAGATTTCCTGAAAATAAGGAGAAACTTATATAAAAATCAATACAAAAAGGCTTTTGGACACACACTAAATTTAAGGGGAAAACATTAAAAATACCGTGAAACCACGGTATATTAATATGTGCACTCACCATAAGAACTACTTGTAATGGTATCAAGTACTTCCTTGTTATTATCATCTTTCCCTCTATAGAAGTACTCTTTCAACGACTCATCATCAATGCGGTGATCTAGGAAACTTCTTATAAATGAGGTGAACCTATCCAAAGAGCTAGTACCGACTCCCGAGGCAATGCCACAAAGTTGTTCACTCTATATTTGTGGTAGAGATTTTTAGAAACTGGGTAATACCGTGCTAGGAACAAATCCCTCAACTGCTCCCAAGTATAGATCGAATTATAGGGCAACCAGGTAAACCAAATTGAGGCCTCTCCCGTCAGTGAGAGAGGAAACACCCTTAATCTGATGACATCTAATGTCCAAGTCTGGTCTTCCTATACAACTCTTACACACTGAACTCAGTTTGGCGATGTGAGCATGTGGGATCGTCAGATGGTAATCCCAAGAACAAACCTCTAGCTGTGAGCATCTGCATCAAGCTACTATTTACCACCAATTTATGACCCTATGGTATAAGAGGTAGGACAAGAGTCCCATCAGAGTCAGTGATGTTTATGTTGCCCCTATAGAACTCTTGAGGGCGTGGGACGGGAGGGTTGCCTCCTCACAGCACCATCACCATGGTTTTCCACAATCACTTGGTGGTGAGCCTCAACCAGTGGAGAAAGTTGACGGTTGATACCATCACCAAGATTACCAAGATTCTATGGATCGTTCATTCTACGGAGTGTACGCTTCAGTTCTTGATCAAGTGGAAGTATTGGTTCTCCTCTACTCTTTGTTCTTTGCATACACTAGATCTACACCTGAAAGACGCAAAAACAAAGAGAAAAAGTAAAATTAGGAAATTATTGACTAAATTTCAGTAATTGATATTAAAGCTAATCTAAAAGCCACTTTCTCCGGCAGCGGCGCCAAAATTTGATACGCTCAAATTCTACTTCCTAAAGAAGTATAAGCGGTTGTATCAAGTAAAGAACCCAACTATTAGGTTTGGGTTGATCCCACGAGGAAAATGATTTAGACTTAACTTTAATGAAGGATTACCTCTATTTAGTCAAGTCCATTTTGAAAACTAGTAATTAAAGGGGGGGTTTAAAACAAAAAGCATTGCAATGTTGTTAAATTAAACAAGTAACAAAAGCAAATTGTTGGTGTTTATCAAGTTATGAGAGAAACTAGGGTATAAGTGGTCCTCATAGGTTCATAATGCCGTAATCCTAGCTATAACAACTCTTTCCTAGTGTTTTGCATACAAAGTGATAAGTAATTTATCTCTAAATCCTTGGTTCGAAATTTAGAGAATTTCACCCCATACCTTGGTCTGGCTACGTGTGTCTAAAGTTACTAACCCTTACCTTTACTTCATACTAAGAATCATTTTCGATGTTTATCTTAGTTATTACTTCCGACCAATTGAAACTAGCCTATTAGATAGTATCCACTAAATCTATGTCAATAATTCTTTTCCTATTAACTACCCCCTTGGTCCGGCAAGTAGTAATAAGGTGAGTTCTAAAGCGTGCACTTGTTAAAAAGACTTCTAGACGAAAGAATTATTGATGCATGCAATAACCTAGTTGAGAATTGTTATTTAGCTAGGGTTATTTTGTTAATCACCCATAGTTCCCACAACCATAGGTGTGGATTTAGTTATCCATGCTTAGAAGAACACAATTCATTATTGACGAATAAGAAATCATGAACTTATTTTGACAAATTTGAAGAAAATCCAGAAATTTAACTTGAAATCTCACAATCGTTGTAAACACCATATCTGGAAATTTGAATTACTGACAAAAACAAATCTCCAAGAACAAAAAGTACTAAATTAGTAAAAGAATTTAACCCCAAAAATGAGGTTTTAATCCTATTTATAATAAAAAAAGTCCTAAATTAAAAAGAATTCAAAATAAGAAAGTTTTGTCCAAGACGCGGATTCAATCGACGACCCCATAGACGGTCCGTCATTGTTGACTGCCTCTGTCGGTCCATACTTAGAATCTTTTCTCAGCCTACACATTGCATCTTCTCTGATACAATTGACGTACCAGCACCACGGTCTATCGATTAATATACGGTCCGTCGATGCTCTCTTCGTTCCACACGTAGCTTTTTCTTTAACACCGAGTACTGGAGCAGTCTCAGATCTTATAGACGATTTGCCAGGATGGTTCGTCGATCAGTCGATGGACCGTCGATCCTTCTGTAGCCCCACACTTAGTTAAAATTCCCTGAGTTTCTTCCAGATGCTTGAACTTCCATCCGACGATCACAACCAACGGTCTATCGATGAAACGGCGGTTCGTTGATGGCTTTGTGGGTCACTTCTGCACTGATTTCTGCACAACTTTCTCCATTTCCATTTTGGACACTTTCCTACAAAATATAGAAGAAAATACATTAAAATTACTAAAAAAGGCCCTCGACACGAAGAAGATTGCCCATTCACCTATCTTCATTTGTTTCCAATATTATGATGCAAAGTTAAGAGTGTTTCGGCAGATGGATATAAAGATTCAGTTTGTATAAGTTATCGCTAAGAATACTAGTACCAATTAGATAGTTATATTTAAACAAACTAAATCATCCTGTAACATCTCACAATTAAAAGAAGACTAGAAAAGAGGTTAAAATTTGGAAATATTTATTTTTTTAAAGAATAAGAAAAATATGGAAAATTGTCTAAGTTAGGAAAGTTAGTATTGGTAATTTTAAAACAACCATATCTCCTATCTCTGGATGAGTTAGGAGTAGTTCCAGATATGGATGGAAATTCCTTAGAATAATCTTTCCAACGCTGCCGAGTTTGCGCGATTTTGATATGGTATGAGTGAGATATGCTCTCTGGAAGTAATGTTGTTGGATTAAGGAAAGTCCAATCCAAAATTGGGAAGGGCAAAGTTGTCTTTTCATTACCTAAGTTTATTTAATTCATTTTTAGAGATTTATTGGGGTAAAAAACTAAATTTATTTCAGTTTGAAAAAATAAGAATTACGCTTAGGGATTGGAGAAGAGAGAAAAGAAGAGGAAGGTAGACTAAAGTCAAGGATTCACCAAGAACGTTAAGCTTTGCGAGTGGAATTCTTTGGGGGTGATCCCTATAAAGGTATGTGATATCATTTATTGTTGGGTCAGTTAACCTACATACCAAACTTGTTTCAATTCCGTGATTGGTGAGTTCTTTACATGTTAATATGTGAAGTTCTTGAAGAACATTGTTGAATTCTTGTTGGTTGAATTGTTGAATGCCTAGTGTTGATTTGATTCGTGTTTATGGGTTGTTTTTTGAGTTAAATCTATTGTGTATTGAGGGTACTAATAATCCTAAGTGTTGTGGGAAAGAAGGAAGGAAGTTTAGAGGGTTTAGATATGAAAAACGAAGGAGAAAAGTCGAGAACACCTGGGTACAAGGTTGGGGCGACACACCTCCCATAGCCCCAAAGGGTAATATCTGTCCTTAGGGCCTTGGGGTTTTGTGCCAGCCAGAGATCTCCAACTTGGCTTCTGAAGTTTGAGGTTTGGTGCCCCACGCCTCTTAGAGCGCCAAGGACGCTAGTTCATCCATTCTTTTGCCAACTTCTCGTACTAATTCCTAAGTGATATACCCATGTTTCTTAGTTGATTCAACATTCTAAGGTGCATCTAAGCATCACGAAATCATCCATAAACATGAGATAATGAACCTTGAATCCATAATCCAATTTAAGGAAATTAAAATCAAAGTCAAAGAAGTTAAGAGTGAAGTCTAGAAGTTAAGAAGCAAGTCAAAGCAAAGTTCTTATGAGTTCTCAAGGGTCTTTAACAACGTTTTAACCTTGTCTTCAGACTGAAGTATCAATTTACGTAACAACTAAAGATTTTTCATTTTAAAAAAGTTATAAGGGAACTAAGTATCCCCTAAAAGTTATTTTAAGACTCAATTTTCAAGCGAAGTAACAAGTAAAAGTTGAGTTCATTTCTCAAAAAGTTATAAGGAAACTAAGTATTCCCTAAGAGTTTATAAATGTTTTCACTTTTAAGATAGGAGGAAACTAAGATTTTCCAAAAGAGTTTTGAGCAAGAAAAGCGAACATTGATTCCAAGAGAGTTTCTAAAGCTAAGAGTTGAAAAATAATCTCAACTTAGAGAAAGAAGTTGTTTTAAAAGCACATGAGCTAAATATATTTTTGGAGTAGTATTGAGCACCGAAATGGGGAATGCGAGTTCATCGTAACTCAAGTCTCCACAAACAATGTACCCATCATGGGCATTCAAGGAACATACATTTTAGATGATCACTTAAGTTAAGCTAGTGGGTCCACTAAGTTAAGTAAGGTCCTATACCGGTTGCAAGGTATATGATGGTCCTTGTCAATGTAAGGTAAAATATTTTACCGTTACTTAGTCTTAGAGTGACGGTTGTCGGTAAGAAAATCTGCCACATTATTTATATTACTTTAAATAAGTAAATTTAAGTTTTTAGTTGCTTTATCTTTAATAAACTAGATTTTTTTCAGTTGATTTAATGTTTTATACATAAATAAATACATACATACATAAATACATACATACATACACACACAATCACACACACACACACACATGCACACACACACACACACACACACACCCACACAAACACACACACACACACACACACACACACACATATATATATATATATATATATACATACATATATACATATATATATATATATATATATATATATATATATATTGCTTATGTTGAGTTCAGTATCCATGAGTAAAACAAAGTCAAGGTAAGTGTTTCCATGTTACCTCCTTTCAAGCTTAAGTTGTTTTAGCATTCCTACTCATATATATAGTTTTACCGTTTTATGTTGAGTTAAGTATCCATGAGTAAAGCAAAGTCAAGGTAAGTGTTTCCTTGTTAACTCCTTTCAAGCTTAAGTTGTTTTAGCATTCATACTCACATACTCGTACAATCAATGTATTGGTGTCATTTGACCTACATCGTCTTATGATGCAGACACAAGTAACTAGGATCGACATTCGATACACATTGATCTAGTGAGCAACTTCTAATTAGTTGGTGAGTCTCCTTTCATTCCGAAGGACTTATTTTATCATTGTTTTTTTAGATTTGAGTTGTTAGGATGATTAGGGGTCCTTCCCCAACATCCATCTTTATTTTATAGGCTTCATAGAAAGATAGTATTAGTTCTTTTGTCTTATTCATTTCAGTTATATACGTTTAAGACTTAAGTTACCGTTTTGCTTAAGTTATTATCCTTTTAGTTATTCGTAGAGTTATATTCTCTTGTGTTTAAGTATTTAGGTGAGTAAGTAAGCCATAAAAAGGGTCTGATTGAGACTAGCGATGGTCTTTGAGTGCTAGCCACATCAAAGGTGTAGGCTCGAGTTGTGAAAAACTTTGTATCAAAGCACAATGTTCAAGAGTCCTTGGGAGCCTATGAAGCTGTGTATGTAGATTTGTAGATACCGGTGTTAAACCACCACATTTGTAATTAGGAGGCTGCATCATCTAGGAATTCCTTCACTTCTTTCACACTCTTTTTGTGCAATAGAGTTTATCTCTAAAAAATTCTCTTATTTCGTGCTTCCTCATGTTTCAGTTAACCATGAATCCATGAAAAGCAACAAGAGTTAGTCCAGCTAGGAGGAATGTAGAGGAACTAGATATATCCAATTCACCTAAAGTGCAGCCTCAAGGGGAAGGTACTACCGTTGAGTTTCGTGAGGCTAGTGGTATGTTAGGACAAGTGGTGACTAACAAAGCTGGGCAATAACGAGGATCTTGACAAGAAGAGGCTGACAGTTCAAGAATTTTTGAGTTATTGAGGATGAACTCTCAATGCTTCACCGGTTCAAGCAACTACTAAGGATCTGAAGAATTTTAATTGAGGAACTTAAGAATGTGTTCAATGTTATGCATGTTGGGGATGCTGATACAAACATATCAAACAAATAATATTTCTAGGACTTGGGATGATTAGTGGAAGGAGGGTAGATATGAGGATGCACCACATCTGAGTTGGGCCTATTTGACAAAGCTTTTTTGGGGCGTTTCTTTCCCCGAGAATTGAAAGAGGCTAAGGTAAGTAAATTTCTTACACTTAAGCATGATTCTCTAAGTGTCCACGCATATTGGTTGAAGTTCACCCAACTATCTCGTTATGCTCCTTAAATGGTTAAGGACAAGAGGAGTAGAATGAGTCTATTTGTTGGTGGGTTGGGTCATTCATCAAGCAATGATGGTAGAGCAGCAATGTTGATAGGCAACATAGATATATTAACGTCGATGGGTTATGTGCAGCCAGATTTTCACCAAGTAGAGGCAACTCTGGACGGGGCCCTCTGCGTGGAGACACCTCATTGGCCTCATCCCTGATGAGGCCGATATCAACAGTGCCCAACGGAGTCTTGAGCTGATAAATGTGCCAGATGGGCACACCTTCGGACCTGCATAAGGAAAATATCATGCATGGAAAAGGGTAAGTAGTTGTGATCTTTAAAGCCTTCTCGTGCATGACCGCCTCTAGAATCCAAGCGAAGTCCACCTAAAACCCGGCTATCATCCCGACATTAGAACTGCGCGATCCCATGTTACTTTGTTATCAGCAGCAGTGGGGGAAAGGTAGTGGCGGACAATCAACCATAAAAACTTAGCCGTGAAGGTCAAGTTAGACTTCTTGATGGCTCCCTTCGGCTTCGTTACCCATTCGGCACCCTCTCCATAAATAGACATGTGCAGGGCCATCCACCTCTTTGTGGTCTCTATCAGTGATGACTCACGCAAGAATTGGCCATCTCTTACAATTTGCCACCGGTAGTCGAACTCGGTGGTGAGAGGGGTCCTGTTGGCATCAATATCCTCGCCGTACATATACCGGCGGATGGTGGGAAGGGAGATGTCGACCTGTATGCCGTGTACTCGGACATGCTCAAGTGGGTCCTGTTTGGCGGGGGCAGCCCGCCTATCTATCTGTGATCGGAGAGTAGCCACATAAGAGGCGTAAAACTCTCAGACCAACTCCTCACTATAGAGGCCTAAAGAACGAGCTATCCACTCTAGCCGGTGTCTGGTGAAGAGATTGTGGATCTCTGGCATGATGGGGAGACTTCCCGTAAGGACCTACCTCTCCAGTGTTAGGGTCCATGTCATAACACCTTCATCATTTAGAAAGGTCTGTCGTAGGTGTCCGTCAGAGGACACTTGAAAGAAATATGGAGACCCTGGGAGAGGGGTCTCTGACCGTCATGACGGTCATGCAGGAAAGATCGTCGAGGGTATGACGCTCCGGCGTAGTTGTCCGTTTGAGGACACTTAGAAAAATAGAGAGAGACCCTTAGGGAAAGGGTCTCTGACAACCAGAACGGTTGTGCAAGACGGACCGTCGTAGGTATGAAGGTCCGTCGCATGCGTCCGTTGAAGGACACTTAGAAAAAGTGAGAGACCCTTAAGAATAGGGTCTCTGACAACCAGAACGGTTGTGCAGTACGGGCCGTCGCGGGAACAACGGTCCATCGCATGTGGCCGTTGGTGGACACTTGGAGAAAAATTGGACAGTGGACCCAATGAAGGTCCGTCGTGAATAAGGAAAAAGCATTAAAATACCGTGAAACCATGGTATATCAACACCCTCAACTTAAATTCGTTGTTTGTCCTCAAGCGACGCACTATGACTCACTACAAAATCTTTGTACAATAGAATCCATATTTTAGCTTTTGCAATCATTTGGCTATCAACCCCGATAAATCTCATCATGTTTATGCATGTTATAACTATTAGGATTGAATTATGTGGAATCAGACCATGACACAGATTCACCACGCACTGACACCAATCCTCTTCAATTTCTCACCGATGTGCTAATATTTCCGGTATTGCAATTAGTGTCCTCACTCCCAAAAAAAACATCCTCATTTTTCACACCATGATTTTAGTTTGAGTATAAGGATTACTTTTCAACAATCACTCTCAGAACAAATTAAACAACTCATTCATACATATTGCCATAAGCTTGCCCATATTTTCACTGCTTTATGTTCGCCATACAACTCTTAAGATCACGATAGGACTTTCTTAGCTTGTAACATAGGCTCAGGGTCAGGTAGGGTATATTTTGGTTTAAATTAGTGACTTTTTGCCCTCCTTGACATATCGGCTACACATACCACTTTTTATCGTTTTATTTCACCCAATTTCTCATATTCTTTCACCTTGCTATTTTCCCTTCTTTCTTCATTTGTGTAAGTGACTCTTTTTCTTTTATTGCTTGATTTATTACACACACACACACACACACACACACATATATATATACATATATATATATATATATATATATTTCACTTTTCTTTCAACTGGTGCTTGAGTCACTTTACTTTTGTTCTTTCTCTCTCTTTGTTCTTTCAACCCCACTTTCCAGAGCATTCCTCATAATAGCCACCTATTATTACTACAACAATTTGATTTTGAGGTAAAAGATAGAAATGGGACTGAGAATCAAGTTGCGACCACTTGTCTAGATTGGAGGATGAAGCTATGTGTGAATCAGGAGAAAAGGATAAAAGTGATGAGGCATTCCCACGTGAACATGTATTTGACTCATGATTTCATCCCATGGTTCGCAGATTTTGTGAACTATCTGGCAAGTGATGTGGTTTCGTCAGATTTTAACTTCCACCAAAGGAAAAAGTTCATGCATAATGTGAAAAAGTTCTTCTGGGATGAGCCTTACTTATATCGGAGTTGGTGCCGATGGGAATATTCACCGGTGTGTTCCTGAGGTTGAGATGTTGAGTGTTTTGGAGGTGTGTCATTCCTCGCCTGTGGGTGGTCACGATAGTTGTATTTGAACTGCTCACAAGATGTTGTAGCGTGGGTACTATTGGCCGACGATCCACCAAGATGCTCATTAGTTCGCCAAATCATGTGATCAGTGCCGATGAGACTGAGCGATTTCAAAGAGATAAGAGTTTCCCTTGAATCCTATTCTGATGATTGAGTTATTTGATGTATGGGGCATTTATTTTACGAGCCCCTTTGTGAATACTAATGAAATTAAATACATTCGCATGGTTGTTGACTATGTGTCGAAATGGATGGAAGAAATTGCACTCCCCAACAATGAAGGAAAGAGTGTCACTGCATTCCTGATGAAGAACATCTCCTCCTGATTTGGTAAACCAAGGGCCATTTTTAGTGATAGCGGCTAGCACTTTTGTAATAAACAATTTCAAGGGTTTCTTGAAAAATATGGTGTTTGTAACAATGTGGATACCCCTTACTACACACAGACGAGCGGGAAAGTTGAGGTGTCCAATCGAGATATCAAACTGATTTGCAGAAAAATGTGAATGCCAATAGAACAGATTGGTCATGGAGGCTAGATTACGCTCTTTGGGCGTACCCCACTGCATAGAAGACTCCCATAGGTATGTCTCCATACAAACTTGTATAGGGGAAGGCTTGTCACTTACCGATAGAGCTAGAGCACAAGACGATGTGGGCGATGAAGAGATTCAATTTGGATTGGACCGAAGCATCAGAAAAAAGTCTAAATGAGTTGAATGAGCTGAAATAGTTTCCCTAAAGTCTTATGAAATTTCAGACATCTATAAAGAGGTGATTAAAAAGTATCACGACCAAATAATTGAACAGCGAGAATTTCAGTTGGTGATTTCGTGTTTCTATTCAACTCTAGGTTGCACTTGTTTCCGGGCAAACTAAAGTCCAAGTAGACTAGGTCATTCTTCATTACCAAAGTATTACCGCATGGAGCGATTGACCTAGAGAACAAGAAAGGTGCAAAGTTCACAGTCAACGGACTTTCACATCCCGAAACCACACCCTAGAAGATATGGAATTCTCGGAATGCAACAGGCGTACTTGACCTCTCGGAGGTCTTATACAAGCCCTTCCATATCGTTCATCGCATATGTTTATGAAAAGTAGGGCAAAATTAAAACTTTTCACACAAATATCTTAAAACGTCTTTCATACCAAACTCATAGGAAATACTAAGTCTCATTTCATCAAATCTTATACACGAGAATACTTTACGACACGACCCGTACAATATGAATATAGAAATACTTAGTCTATTACAATACTTCAATAAGAGAAAAAAGACATCTACGCCCTCGAGTCAAATGAGGACATACTTCAACTTCACTTGAATGATGCTACGATCCAAGTCTTGCTTCCCAAAATGCTCCTCACCTACCAACCACAATACAGATAGATAAAAGCATGGAATTAGTAGAAACACATGTATTAAGTATGTCATAATACATGAAATCATGAAAACATATATTTATTGGAAATGTACATCTTTTTCATTAAAACATCGTATCATAATCATAAGAATAATATTTAACACCTTAAAAACACATTGGTACAATTTAAGCAATTTAGTACATTTTTAGCAACATTACAGTGAACTCAAGCCAAGTTACATTGAACTAATTCACTGTTACAGTGAAGTTTCTCAATTTCACAAGGGGTACTTTCTAGCACGCAATCCTCTCGCTAAAAGCTATTGTAAGACTCACTTCAGTAAGACAAGGAGAGACCGCCCATACAAGGCACACCTAAATGATACTTAAGACCACCTATAATAAGATACACACCAAACACATAAACATAAATATGAGATCCTCCTACCAAATGTGATTCTAAAGTTCACTAGAGTGAGTTGTGAAGTGACCGCCCATACAATCCCTTACACACACACACACAAAAGAGATCCAATACATTACCTAATATGGAATGATTCTCACACAATACAACAACATCTAGATGATATTCCATTCTCCTTCTAAAGTCTACCAAAAGACTTACCTAAGTAAATCAAGAAGATAATGTCCATGATTGACCTCTTCAAGATTACCTATATAATCCTTAAGACTACCTAAGCTTAGATCTTGTCTACATAATCAACGAACATCCCTAGCTAGAGTCATTCTTAAGACTTATCTAGGTAAGATACAAAGTGACCATTCCCATGCCCCCTTCAGACCTTAACTAGATAACCCTTAACTACTCTAGATACGTACATATTCATTTAACATGCTTTCTTAACTCAAGCCATTAAATTCATTAGTTAATTTAAGACTCATTCATCACATAACTAAAGAAACATCAATTCCACATATTCAAAAGAATCACAACACAACAATAAACTAGAATAAATTCTACAACTCATCATGCTATAGAACTCACATCCTTCATTCCAACTAGTTAAAACTCATTTTATAATCAATATCATGCTCATATACATCAGTTATAACCATATTACAACAATTTTAGACCAAAGAAAGAATTAATAAATTTCTTAGAATTTTCACAGTGAACAGAAATCCCTTGCAGCCCTTTACATTGACTTATTCTACATTTTTCAAAAATGCAACTTTTAGGCTATTCATGATAGAAACACGGTAATATACAATGTAGAACCACAGAAACACATCTTAAAACATAATCATAACTTCATAAAATGAACAATGCTAGGAATCAATGAAATTCATTTTCAACAAGACCCCTGAACGCAATGCACGTATACATGATTCGATGACTTTATATCCCATCTACTAACCATAATCCCCCACTAATACGGAACTCATATCACTATTGAGATACAAGTACTTACCATCATCATCACCATCCTCCTCCGGATTTGATCCTCTTGCCCGGAGTGCATAGAAACGATCCTTCTCCTTTGGAACATCATCCTTTAGAACATTAGAAGCAACTTGCTTACCCTCTCTTCCTCTAAATGCAATATTAGGACAATCTGTCACCTTGTGTCCATCTTTATCACATCCAAAACAACTCCCGGTACCCAATAGACATTCCCCATAGTGCCATTTTCAACAAGAAGAACATGTAGGTTTTCCATTTTGAGAACCACCTCCTTTCTCAAATTGCACCTTATCACTCCGAGGTTCTTTTTCAGTTTGAGCCCTCTTCTTGGATGTAGTTTTACCTTGATCACTTGAACCACTTCTCTTCAAGTTCCTATAAATCCTTCCAAGTTTAGACTTCTCAATAGATTGAGCATACACCATGAGTCTAGCTAAAGTAATATCATCATGTAGAATGCCCATACGAAATTCTTCCTTGACTAGAGCGGCGACACCCGTCACAAACTTACTCATCTTTTCCCTAGGGTTAGACACTAAGAACTGTGCATATATAGAAAACATTGAGAACTTCAAGAGTAATCCTTAACATTTTTTTTTCATATTTCCTTGCTTGAGGTTGATGAACTCCTCTACCTTAACCTCCCTCCTTTCACGGGGAAAATATTTTCCTAGAAAAGCTTCCTTGAATTCTTCCCACTCGATAGGACCCTACTCAAACTGCCTATTATCCTTCCATTGAGTGTACCACACGTGAGAAACATCCCTCAATTGAGACGAATCCAACTCCGCCTACTCCTTAGATGTAAACCCCATATCACTCAAAACCTTGTAAACACCATCTAGAAACTCTTGGGGATCCTCTCACACCTTAGAGCCAAGAAAGATAGGAGGATTCATTGTCACAAAATCTCTCAATCTATGTCATAGTGGTCTCCACAACATTAAATCTAGGCTTTATACTCGAATTCACTTGAGTAGTCACGGCTTGGGCTAAGGCAAGCAAGGCCTCTCTAATCTCTCTATTAGTCAATTCCTGGGGAACCACCGGAACATCATTACCTCCTTCCACAATAGGGAGTTTATCACCTTTGACACCTCGAGCACCTTGAGGAACTTGCTCAACTTGAGGACAAATCTTCTCATTCACGTCATTCTCCTCAACTCTCCTAGCCGGTGTCCTCCTTATATTCATCTTTCTAGTAACACAAAGAAAAACCATAAGGAAATGGTACTCATAACGTTTACTCTATGGCAAGACATAGGAGTAGAAAAGAAGGGAAACTCGGTCGTTCTATAGCCTCTCGCCCATAGATGTTTCGCGACTCAAACAAATGGTCAAGACTCTACTAGACGTGACTTGATGAGACTTTTTGATTCCTAAGACCACTTTCATAACCTATGCTTTGATACCAAGCTTGTCACATCCCGAAACCACACCCTAGAAGATATGGCATTCTTGGAACGCAACCAGCGTACTTGACCTCTTGGAGGTCTTGTACAAGGCCTTACGTATCGTTCTTCGCATATAAACATATGAAAAGTAGTGCGTAATTAAAACTTTTCACATGAATATCTTAAAACATCTTCCATATAAAACTCAAAGGAAATACTATGTCTCATTTCATGAAATCTTAGACACGATAATACTTTGGGACAACCCATATAATAGGAATATAAAAATATTTAGTCTATTAAAATACTTAAATAAGAGATAAAAGACATCATGCCCTCGAGTCAAATGAGGATATACTTTAATTTCACTTGAATGATGCAACGATCCAAGTCTTGCTTCCCAAATGGTCCTCACCTACAAACCACTATAGAGATAGATAAAAGCATGGAATTAGTAGAAACACATGTACTACATATGTCATAATGCATGAAATCATGCAAATAGACATTTATTCGAAATATGCATATTTTTTTTATTAAAACATTATATCATAATCATAAGAATAACATTTAACACCTTAGAAACACATAAGGTACCATTTAGAAACTTAGTACATTTTTAGCAACATTACAGTGAATTCATGCCAAGTAACAGTGAACTAACTTCACTGTTACAATGAAAACTTCACTAGGATACTTTGTCGCATGCAATCTTCTCACAAAAAGCTATCCTAAGACTCAATTAAATACAAAGAGAGACCGCAGACAAACCCTCTCTAGGCTCACCTAAATAATCCTTAAGACCACCTATGATGAGATACACACTAAACACATAAATATGAGATCCTCCTTCCAAAGGTGATTCTAATGTTCACTAGAGTGAGTTGTGAAGCAACCGCCATACGATCCTCACACACACACACTGAAGAGATCTTATAGATTACATTAGATAGAATAATTCTCACTCAGTACAACAACATATAGATGATATGACATCCTACTTCCAGAGGCTATCAAAAGGCTTACTTAAGTAAATCAAGAAGATAACGTCCATGATTGACCTCTTCAATATTACCTAAAAAATCCTTAAGACTACCTATGGCTTAGATCATGTCTACATAATCAACTACCTTCCCTAACTAGAGTCATTCTTAAGACTTATCTAGGTAAGATACGAAGTGAACATTCTTATGCCCCTTTCACACCTTAACTAGACAACCCTTCAGTACTTATTCTTTTAACATGATTTCTTAATTCAATACATTACATTCGTTAGTTCATTAAAGACTCATTCATCAGATAAGGACATTAAAGTAATGGTCTTGCACAAGACCTAGGGACTCTAACTAACACCTTCAAATCCTATTGTACAATGTCTAGATAGTGTCCCATACCAACACCTAAATTTCATAGAACTTCTCTAATGCTATTAGGTATCCCATATAATGATAATAAGCAATAACTTACATAGACCGTGGTAGCAAAGCATGGAAACCGGAGTGGTAACCCTCTCCGATAGAGGGTGTTCTACTTGCCATTGCTAGAACATGGACACATCCCATGTAGGCACATGGTTAAAGAATATGAAGGGCGTGCTTTGTAATCTAGTCTTATCCTTTAACTAGAACTACTTCCCTTACCATACTCACTCGGTGCCCGCCTTTGTTCTCATAGAGTAATTTACATAAAAGGTTCATGTAAAGGGTTCCATATAAAGTTCATAACCCTATCACATTTACCCTACCAAAGAGGTCCACTAAGGTTATCTTACAATGACAACAACAAGCTCATATTGCCTTTACTACGGATTTATATGATGTCTTTCCAGCTACCAACCTTAGGTCTATCATTAATTGCAAGAAGAATACCATTACGAGTTTCGACTTCAAGGTTCATAACTTTACCAGTAGGTTCAAAGTTTCACATAAAGGACCCTCTTAACATCATTCTAGGTCTCATGTCATTCATACATACAATACTTAGAGGCTTTCGCACCGAAGTCAAGACATCTCATATTCACATTCATACATGCATAAACTAAGGGACACAAGTCTACCACACAAGACACATCATACGTTGCATATAACCTTTAGCATGTCATTCTAGAAGCACATAGGCACAACCAACATCATTCTCAGATCATCCTATACACCACTAAAACATCATCAATATAACCATTATAGACTCATATAGTTAAATAGGAACAATCATGTATCAACTCTAAGAGTACACACATAATCACATAGTCATAGTCAAATATGATCACCTAACAACATCAATAGAAGAACACATACTTTAACATTACTAACATGTAAGTAGATATGATAATACTTCACATAATCAAATACACAAATTATCATAATACTTCAAGTAGTGTCGACAAGGCCATGATCATCATAATACATAAAGTAATGTCGACAAGGCCACATCAATTGCAAGTAAAGAACATAGCACCGCTACTATAAGTGGACCATACAAACAAAACATATTTGAAGTCTAATTAACAAAAAATAAACAGAATTAGGGAAGCGTACCACTAATCTATTCTCTTCACTTCAATCCATGTCTAAATCATATAATTCAATACCATAAGGCCCTTACCCAATTAGCCATAACAAATAATTCAATAAATTAACTATGTTATTCAATAAAACAAGGTAAATTAAATATAGATTAGTAAATCTAAGACAACCTTGATGTCAATTCAATAAAATTATTACATCAATCAATAGCCCATAGGAAACTACACTAGAACTCATAAGCATTAAGTCTAGATCACTTATCCCACAAAGTAGTCAAAAACTAGGTTTCATCAATTACATGGGTTCATAGGTTAATTGAGTTAAAATTATCTAATTAACAACAATTCAATCAATATACAATGATTTAAAACTTTTAATGCAAGAATCAATGGATAGATCATGAAATTGGACAATTCATCTTTGAAAACTATAAAAAAACTTCTTTGAAAGTTGGGTTCCTTGATGAATAGAGTTTCAAGGATAAAAAACCATGCCTCAATAAACCTAATTCCACTAAATTCTCCAATCCAAGCCTTTCTTTAAGTTTTGGATCCAATGGAGTTCTAGAGAATTTATATGAGAATTTGGGTTTTGATTTTTGAATAATGAAATCTTCTAAGTGTTAAAGGTTTATAAACATGTTTAAATACTGAAAAAACCCCTATGTAACCGCCCTTTATCATATTTGTACATGGTGTGAATTTACAACTTCACCCCTTACTTAACAGTGAACCTGCCTTAGAAACGAGTACCATCAACAACTGGCAGTCGACATACCATTTGTCCACAAACGAACTGTAATGTCCTCTCATCGTTTTGTTCAGTGAATTGCCTTTGGGAGCTTGAGATCCCTAGGATAAGTCTTGAACCACGACACCCATTGACGGGGCGCCGACTAGCCAAGGAGTCGTCGTTTGCCTCAGTCCTTTGGGGCTTGGTCTAAACAACCTTGGCTCTTGAGAAGGGTCTTTTCTCAAGTACCCTTGGTTGGTCCTTGGGACTTTCTCACGGACATTTCCAACCCCAATATGTTAATATACAAGTTTAGGACCTACCACATCAATTTAATCAAAAACGAACACGTAAAAGTTGACGAAACATGCAAAGAAAAACAAGGTTGTTTCAAGGCAAACCTTTCTCACGTCATTGACGTTTTTGAATGTTTGACCTCCAAACTTCATGAAACTTGCCACAATGCCTATAAAAATAATTATAACTCTTTTAAGGACCTTATTAACTCATAAAACACACATATAATCACATTATCACATATGAGGCACAAATGTGACTTAGTCATCGAACATCTTAGTCGTCTATTAATGTTTGACTTCCAATGCGCCTAAGAATCTAGACACTGACTCAATACCACATTATAGACCATTTTATGACCCTAGACCATTATAAAAACCATGTTAGTATCTATCTTCACCTAAGACATTTTTGAGGTATTACATGGACAAAGGATAAAGACTTATCTGGGGAAAGAAGAGAGTTTGCATGAAGTGGTTGAGGCTTATATTTTGATGTAGTTTGAGTAATAAAGGGGCATGTGCCGTGCCGTGAAGTCAAATCAAGCACTTATGAAGAGGCAACCTAAGGCCCTCTAGCCAATGATAGGTTTTGTTTTCCTAGTAGAATTAGGCATAGTCTTATTTAGTTGTTCTCGTTACCTTATTTTTGTTTTTGTGATAGTTTTGGCTATAAATTAGTTTAGGGTCCGTCCCTTAAAAGTGTCCGCGAAAACACAAAAAGAATTGCCTAATTGGTGTTACATGTGCAGGAATAAAGAGCACAAATTTGTAGAAAATGTAGAGTTTTACGAACCCCATTGACAGACAATCGATCCATCAACGGACCGTCGTTCCATCGACGGACAATTGATGGTGTCCTCAGATCCTAGGTACGTTTCCAATTTTTTCTAAGTCTATAAGTGATCGACGGTCCCAATTGACGGACCATTGATCAACCTGCAACCCGTCGACAGGGTTTCATAAATCCAAGTCAGTCAATGATCCGACCCGACCTAGCTGCTAATATTAAAAAAATATACCTTTCAAATTTCTTCCGTCTTTCCATTTCTTTTATAATTACCTTCCTTAAACGTTTCATCCCACCATTTATTTCCTATTTCACTCCCTAATTAACCTCTCCAAATCCCAAAATAATTCACCCCTTCAGATTCCCCACTTCCCAAAACTATCTCTCCGCAATTCAATTTTCTTCTACTCACAAATGGTCGATGTTCAGTATCATAAGCGTAGGCTACTTATTAAAGTCTCACAACAAAAACATTCTACACTATTTAGAAAGGTACTCTCATTTCTATTAACTTTGAATTCTCGTTCATAGTTGAATATAGAAATTCGGGAGTGGTCTTGAACTTGGGACTAAATTAAGTGAATTCGCATGCTAAATGTTGTGTAGTTTTTTCCCATTGGAATGATAGATTGTGGTTGTGTAGTAAATAGGTGTGTTTAAAATGTTGAAATTCTGACTTAAGGTTCTGTGTTTTACTGAATTGGGTTAGATTGTTGAAATATGAACTCTAGGAATGTCGAACTAGTATTTTGTGTGTTAAAATGCATCTTAAACTTAATTGTGTAAAAGGAAGTAACTAAAGAAAGTAAAAGAATTGAAATTGAACAAGGCCGGAATTCTATCTCAGGATGATAGTACGAGACCCCGTCTACGGACCACCGATCAATCTATGGTCCATCGATGGAGTCCGTCGATTGAAACACCCTAAAAAATTGTAAATTGTGAACGACAAAAGTGGACTAAGGTCAATTGATTGATCGACAGACAATTTTGGACGTCCGTCATTTCCATCAAACAACCTATTTTCAACACATCCTAAAGTAATTCTAAGTGTCAGACGACGGACGTGATCTACGAACCGTCGATTGATCGACGAGCCATTGATAGTGTCTATCAATCTTACTCTGCAACAATAATCTATATTTTTGATTTTCATGTTTTCATCTCTCATTTCTTATTGAATGCATAGTTTATGCTTCTATGGTGCTAACATTTACTCCGCATATACAAATGGTGCAAAGAAGGTAAGTGTCTACTCCAACAATGGAAAATCTATGTCGTTTACCCCAAAATATTGGTTCATTAATGAGGACATCAAAGTAGAGCAGGACCCATCCTATGTCCCTACGGGCCCTACATAACCAGCATCATCATCACGAGTCACTAGGGGAACCCCTCAGATGGTGACTTTCAACATAGTCAATGCCTCCCAAACTGATGAGGAGCGCATACTTATTGGTTCAATGAGCGGTAATATTCCGGCATAGAAGGTTACTCCGCATCCGGCTTTGAGGATACCACAATTTCAGGGTAGTCCCAGTCTTTAGGGTCCATGACGGCCACTGCTTCGGCTCCAACTCTCAATAAGCCACTAGATTTTGGGATGAAACAAACCTTTGGTTCTTAGAGGGATAAGTGTATAAAGATGTGAATATGTTGAATGAGAAGGAGGTGATGAAGTGATTGCTTACATAGAACCGTCGAGTACTCACAGGGAGATTGCCCACAGTGCCAGAGGTGCGCCGACTCTTTGATCTTAACAAATGCAGATGGATGTCCCAGGACTTGGGCACATATTGTGAGGAGATTGTGCGATAGTTCTACGCCTCCTGTGCTGCCACTCTGTGAGCGTCCATCTATAGGCGGGTAAGGCCAGCAAAACAAGCTCCTCTAACCTCTACACTTGTCAGGGGTTGCCGAGTCAACATATAAAAGGCCACTATCCACCGATTCCTATACAACCTAGCACCAATTCACAGTGGACTTGAAATGCTTCTGAGTTTTATAACAGGTGGGAAATTGTTCAGTGTGGTGTGCTTCAGAGGAGTGCGGAGCAACGAGAAGCAGTTAAAAAGTCGCTGGACCAATGTATATCTATTGATGGTAGTTACAATACCCGAGTGAGCATACACAAGTCCACACTGCCTTTTGTGGCAAAATTCTGTTGGCTTCTACTTCGAAACAAAGTGTCACCGACTCAGGCAGGTAACATCCTCACTTAGGATAGGGCAATAGCAGTGGCAACGATTGTAGTTAGGCTAGAAATTGACTTTGCCAATTTGATATTAGCGGTGATTCATGAGACGGCCTTTATGACCTCCACCATTCACGCCTTTCTATGCTTAATATTTAAGTTGAGCACGGATGTGAGATTGCCAATTTGGCATTGTGATAGACTTCACCAACCAGCGGTGACAATTAACATAAGTCTTATCAGGGATGAGGAAAATGTAGCAGGACCACACAGAGGGCCCAGGATTGAGGTTCCTCCACTGAGCGAGAACTTGGCATACATGGTGGAGCTAGTCAAAGGGGCTCACCCTGACACAATAGAGAATGTTGACCCCACTACGGTATCTTTTTTCATGCAACCAGTAGGGCCCCCATGTTTGTCTTGATCCAAGGCACCATCTGCAGCATTGGTCTCTCTAGCTTGAGTCCAGAAGTTAGAGGCACAGATGGCCACCCTGGTCCACGACATTCAGCCTTGGATGCAGAAATCCATTGCTATAGAAGAGGACAACATTGAGAAGCGGGTGGCCAAGCAGGTAGAGCACCAAATTCAAGTGGTCCATAAATACCTTGACGCTTTTGAGCTGCGTGTTCTAGAACGACCAGCCCTTACCATTGACCTCACTACTATTTAGGCAGAGCTTGCCAACCTTAGATCCGATGTTGATTTCATCTTGGAGATGAGGGGGACTGAGCCAGAGAGTGCTCCCACTGAGATAGCAGAGGTCATAATGTTAGATTCCTTGTTCAAGGTCCCTGTTGAGCCAAAGTTTGAGCAACGAGTTTGTACCAAGAGTCACCTTTGTATCCACACTACTAAAGCCAGTGATGAGACTTATTCCAGAAAGAGAGAGAGAACAGAGATGGAAAGGGCTAGGAGGGCCTTTTATGTAGATGAGGAAATACAATAGCAGAGAGCACTAGAGATGGCTATTGAAGCTTACAGTTCTATACGGGTGAGCGGAAAGAGGAGCACTACTGATGGTGTAGAGTTAGATGTGGTCACTACAGAGGGTAGCAGAAGTGATGATCCTGCGGGTTCCGGGAAACCGGACCCACGTGTTGATATTCTTTGGCTCTATGCGCCACAAGTTTGCTTCACCTACCACTTTGTATCTTTTATTTCTTATGCATTGGGGACAATTGTAATATACTTTTGTTTGGGTGGGTTAAATATAAAGTGAGTGATAGGGTGAAGTCTGAGTAATCCAACTCAAAATCCTCTCTTGAGGTTTTTTGTCCTGCGTTCTTTTTCCCCAAGGAACTGTTTAATTTTTTGTTGAACCGGCATGTCTTAGTAAGTACAAGTACAAGCATGAAAAACAAAACATGATGACTAATGAAAATGATATCTTTTCCATTGTTGTGCTTGCATGTATAGGTTAAGATAAGTTGAGTTTGTTGGTTCTAAACATGACATAAATAGACACCCACTGCATGACCTTCAACTAAAACTTGAACTAGGAAATTTGATAATCTGGTAGTGCAACGATATGCAAAAAGAGTGTGAGGATATTTGAGCGTTCAAACAGTTGGTGCCTAGCTAGAACCTGCCCGGTTAGTCTTGTGAAGGGAATAAACTCTATAAACTAGGAAGTGATCATAGACCCTTGTTCTTAATAGCCAATATCTAGCCTAAATAGAAGTTGACAAAATGAAATAAGTTTCCCTTTTTTATCCAAATATGTTGAGCCTGTATAATACCAATTTTTTTTATTCATCAACTTACCTTACCAGGTCTAATGCTTTGGCCTCAGTCCCTCCTTGAACATGTGCACCTCGACTTAGGGCAAAAGCCTAAGTTGAGAGTGGCTACTGCAGAAAGTGACCTTGTCTTGGCCCTTACTCGAGTTTCGGTATTTTGTATCTTAACCCATAGAAACGCCATGAGCTGAGAGTGGCTATTATGAGGGAGGACCCAAAATGGGTATGAAAAGAGTTTGTTGTTGAAAAGAAAAGTTTAAGTGAACAAAAGATGTGACTTGCCGGGAAAAAAATGAAAGAACAGTTGAAAAAAAATATAACAAAAGAGAAAAAAGTTTTCTGAGAAAAAAGAGGAAAAAAAAGTGAAAGTCACATTTAAACAAGGAATCAAGGCAAAGAAGAGAAGAAAACATAAATAGAGGGTAAAAGTACGAAGATTAGAAGTAATGTCAAGGAGGGAAGAAAGTCACTAAACTTGTACCAAAATGTACCACACCTGACCGTGCGCCTACATTACAAGCCAAGAAAATCTACTGTGATTCTAGAGTCTAAAGTAGTGAAGCTAAGCTGCGAAAATAAGGGAAAACCTATGGTCTAAAGTACTAATTGTTTCTGGACTTATTCTTGAGTGCGAGTGTTGAAACACAGATACTTGTACCCAAAAAGCATAATTACTGTGTGAAAATTGGGATTTCTTTTAAATTGAGGGCACTCGTTGCATTATGAGAAAGTTGGTACCTTGGTGAGAGGCCATATAGTAGAAGTGTCTGTTGCATGCTGAATTTGTTTCAAGATGTGATCCTCATGAGTTGGCGTATCGAGCCTGAGAGCATAAGCCTACACCCGTTCACAAAAGTGTCGGGATTGATAGTCATGTGATTGCTAGAGCATAAAAATGTATACTTATGTACAAGTGTCATTTTGGGACCATATTGCGTCGCTTGAGGACAAACAACGAATTTAAGTTGAGGGTGTTGATGTGTCGTGATTTCACGATATTTCTAATGCATTTCACTTAAGAGTTGTGTGTGTCTAAATCCTTTTTGTAGTGATTTTAATAAGTTTTGGGTTTTATTTTGCAGGAAATATGTTTAGGCGGCAAGATAATAATACAACTGAAAAAAGTGCAGAACAAGACTACAAATGCAATAGACGGTCCATCGTTCAATCGATGGACCGTAGGTGTGATCATAGATGAGAAGCTTAGGACATTGGAGGAAAAATCAGGGAAATCTGACTAAGTGTGGAAGTACGAGAGACTGATCAACGGACCGTCCTGATGAACCCTATTTTGGTTCACAATATATTCCAGTACCTGATTTTCAATGATTCTAAGTATGGAGTTACAGAGGAGAATCGACGTACCGTAGATGGATCGACAGACCGTACTGTTGGTCCATTGTTTGATTCAGAGAGGGTGCCATCCAAGTACAGAAAAATATTCTAAGTCCTGACTATGGGAGGTAGTCTACGAACTGTCGATTGATCGACGGTCCTTCTGTTGGTTCATTGTTTGATGTCGCGTCCCTGAACAAAACTTTCTTATTTTAATTCTTTTATCTTTAGGACTATGTTTTATATATATATAGGGAATTAAAACCTTATTTAGGGGGTTAACTACTATTTTCTGTTTAGTTTTGAAGATTGGTTGTTGCAACCTTAACAATTAATTAATTTTAGAGATTTTTTGTTTGAAGAATTTTTCTTGAAATTCAAGTTAGATTTCAGGGTTTATTCTTCTTGTTAAAGTAAGTTCATGATTTCTTCATTTAATATTATGAATTGTGATCTAGTTAACATGGGTAACTAAATCCGCAACTAGGGTTGTGGGAACCATGGGAACTTAACAAAGTAATCGTAGTAATTAAAAAGTTTTCGAATAGTGTTGTTGCATGCATTAAGAATTCTTTCGCTTAGAAGTCTTTTAACGAGTGCACGTGTTAGAACTCGCCTTGTTGCTACTTGTTGGACCAAGGAGGTAGTAATAGGAAAAGGATTATCAACATATATTTAGTGTGATACTATCTAATAGGCTAGTGTCGATTGGTGCAACGTAATAACTAAGCCATACATCGATTATGACATCTAATATCAGGTAATGGTAAGGGTTAGTAGATTATACACACGTAGACGGACCAAGATGCGGGATGAAATTCTCTAAATACCGGACTAAGGATTTAGAGATACCTAACTTTTCACTTTTCATATAATACACTAGGAAAGAATTGCTAGTGTTAGGAATACTGCATGACGAACCTATGGGGAGCACATATACCCTAGTTACTCTCTAATCTTTATTGGACCAACGTTTACTTTTGTCCAATTTATAATTACACTGTCTCAGGAAATTTTGTTTCACAAAACCCCCCTTTTACTTGTATATTTAGGAGAGACATTGACTAAATGTATATAATCGTGAATTAAAGTTAAGTCTAAACCATTTTCCTCGTGGGATAGACCCCAACCTACTAGTTGGGTTTTATACTTGATCACGACATCTTATACTTATTTAGGGAGGTGTAATTTGACTCTATCATTCATAAGAGACAACCATAACAATTTAGAATTCACATAACACTACAGCATTTTATGCATATGACCACCCTTGTACAATGTAGCCTAAACTGGCAAAAAGTGTGGCCTTTAATAAAATGCTACACTTTTGAACTTTAAGCAAAACATTTCAAGGGGAAGCCAAAAGAAGCATAACTTTAGAGTTTAGGCAACACTTGAACCTTATCAGCTACGCTTAAAAGCGTAGCCTAAAAGGCAAAATGGCAACGCTTTGATATACTTCGTATAACAAAATTTTTATTGCATACAACTACACTTTAAAGCATTACCTTTACTTTCTTATTGCCCACAATTTTAAAGTGTTGCCTTTTCTATCTAATGTATGACAATGATTTTAATGTGTTGCCTTTTCTATATGATGTATGACACACTTTGAACTGTAGTCCTTGCTCATGTGCATACCACAATTTACAGCCTTGTGACTACAATTTAAGTGTGGTAATACTATTTTTGCTATAAAATATTTTTATGCAACAATTTCTTATTAAAAAACATCAATATTGTTTTGCTGTAAATAATCTCAAACATTAAATTGGCTAATAAATTATTCAAATATATAGATTTACAATAAAATTCAAAAGATAGTATGCCTTGTGTACATGCACATACCTGTAAAGCAATATTCTTATTATGTTTACAAAACAGTCCAAAAATTACTTTTACAATAGTTCAATTTATTCTAGCAATGAATATACTTCTGAAAATCAAACATAATGTATTCAAACTTTTACAATAGTTCAAAAACTCTTCATCATCCACTTCAATGAGATCAAATTGACTTGTTGCTACCCTTCAAATTTAATCACATTCATTTTCCTACACATTTAAAATGTAGGACAAAATCAAAATGCAACGGTTATAGAAGAGGCAAGAAATTCCAGATTAATTCCAGATTGCAGCGATTTTAGATTGGGGACTGCAGATTTTTTTAATTCACTTTGGAGATTCTGAGGCATATTGAAACCGAATTTAAGACTGAAGATTATAGTTACAGTTCCATAATAATTCCATATTGCATCTTTCGGTTATACATCAAATAGTAAAAAAAAAAAAGTTGAAAAACACTCAGATGGACTAAATTCGCATCTTTCTTCTAATTTATCAAATGTAGTTACTGTATAATCGTGTTATACATGATAATTAAACAGCTCGTCAGACAACTAAATTATTTATCGCCTATGCTTAGTAATATTAGGAAAAATTAAATAGATTCAGAAAAGACCATCAACTAGATTTGTGCATTTAGAATTAGAATGTATTATATTTCTTTATGACTGCTATTAAGAATCCAACAACATCATAAGACAGAAAGTAGACATAAATAAAGAGATTAATAACATATTAGGCTTGTAGAAATAAACACTTTTTCTATTTGAGAACGTAAGTAATAAGGCAAAAGGAGTAGACGAAAGTATTGTGACCGTATTATAGCAATAGCAATAGAAGAAAAATGTTGTAGTTTTGAACACACACAAAGTGACAATTAGAATTTTCATGGCTCTCCACTCAATCGCTTCACTATTTGCTAAAGTACAATCAAAACAAACTTACTATGTCGAAAGCCAGGTGACCATGAACATACAAATAAAACAACCAATTCCAAAGATTAGAAAAGATAAATAATATTTAAGGATAAAAGTTTTGTGCTCTAATTTTCTACATCACAAAATACACTAGAAATCAGTACATTACCTCAAATGTACAGAAAGTACAATGAGATGTCTTGTCATCCTTCTACAGTTTCGGGATTGCTTACCACTTTGTCTTTTCTACATTATCAGTAAATGACTAAATGATGCCACAGGTTCAGTGTGTGTAACATCAAAATGTGCTTTTGTAGGCTTAACAGTCATTTCCTACAATTTAAAGAGTATATATTCAAATGATTGAAGGAGAAAGGCAACAAATGAGTGCAAAAAAGAATAGCCCTGTAAATAAATTGAAGTTAACATAGAAGTTTGTAACATTAAACTAGATAAATCTGTAAACACTAATACGAATTCTTCAATTGATTGTACATTATTAAACATGATTATCCAACAATCAACATGAACTAATCAAACCATACAAATTCTCCAAGTGTTAACGCTTAACAAAGCTCATACACTACAAAATTAACAGAGACTTCGAACAAACACAACCACCATTGCATCAGATTGCAAGTTGAATGACAAATGAAACCAAATTAAACATTGTACCACTCCAGTGTATGTAACACTATATAGCCACATATCCAACAAAAAAAAAGTTAACAAAAGCTTGTCAAGAGTTACCTGAAGATAGCCACATAGCTGAAGGAAAACTTCTATTTTCTAGGCAAGGCTTCTTTACTACAAAAAATTAAACCAAACCATAATGAGTCGGTGATACTTCCATTTGTGTACGCAGTATAGAACTTCTATGAACTTTTAATAAAGGAAAAGAGAAGTTATGATTTAGGGATATCATGGAACTGTCATCATGGGAATTAAATGTATTAAGACATTGAAACTTAAATTATAATCTCCAACTTAACTTATGCACAAAGTATAGCAGGTCCCAACCTATAAAACAGAAAGATTGCAGCATGTGGGCATTAGAAGTATGATAAATACATTGAATACTTATCTAGGATAAATCCACAAATTAGGGTGGCCATAGAATTCACCATTTTCTTCAACACCAATATGTAGACAACCCTATATATTAACCCACATAGATAACAAGAAATGTGAAAGCATTTGCAGTAGTTTCTTACATGAGTACAACCAGTCTCTATATGAAAGCTACATGTGATAATACCTTCAGAAAGCAAATACGATCACAAACCAGCAAAGGAAGCATATATAGAAATTGCATGCTTGAACTTTCATCAAAGTGATCGGGACAAAACGATTGTAAATACTACTAAATACACTATATGCAAATATATGTAAGCATTCCAACAATTCATATAAAAAATGGTTGCATGTGTTTTAGTAGAGTCTTTCATACACAGGAGCTCACACTTCACCAATTAGTAAGGTACTAGTTAAAAGTCATAGACATACATAATTTCATATTGGCTAGTAGTTATAGTTACTAGTAAAATAAAAGATAGACTAGCTCAAAGCGCCATTTCTGCTTACAACGCAGCATGTTCATCTTCTTCAGTTGTACGCTTCCGAGGAATGGGCCGGGCAGCCTACTTCCCTGCACGAACATGGACTGGAGAAGGAGCAGCTGTAGTTGCTGGCTGAAGCAGCTACTCATGTAATTCTGCACCTTCCAATTCTTCATGTTTTGCCTCCAATTCATCCAACAACATGTCAAAGCTAGATGAGATACATACACATTTTATGTGATAAAGTACTCTTGCATAAAAAATAGACTGTCCAACAAAAGAAGTTCGTAGAGCTAATACGAAAAGCTAATCTAGCATAAGATCAGGAACCTCATCAAATCAATTGATGCACCTATTGGAGTAGCTAAAGCCTCATGTATTTGTTTGATATTCTCTGTCTATTCATTTATTTCACTTATTGTCACACATCATCAATATTTCTATAAATAATATGCATTGTGTAATAAGAGAAAAGAAACAATAATAACCCAATATACTCCAGACATCACATGAATGAAGTATAGGGTAAGAGCAAATGATAGGAAAAACTAGTAGACATGTGCTTCAACAATTTGCCGTTAACTAGATAGAGTGACTTTGTTACCTATGTTACTTTCTGCACTTCTTTCATTCCAGAAGCTCCAGTTTGTATTTGTAATTATCATGTAATTTTAGAATAAATATAATTGTTTCCTTTGCTGTCAAATATGGACACTATCTTATGGAAGTTCAAGCTACAAAATAACCAAATAGTATGACTAATTGTGCCCTCGAGCATAAGAGAGGCACCAATGCACATGCAAAAGAAATATGCAAAAACAAGCAGAAGAGAGGCATCAACGGACATGCATTACTAATACATATACATATTTTTACACACACATATTTTTGTTTATAAATTTGGATAGATTCTAAACCCAACACAAAGGTTCGTATGCATAGCGTAGTTCCAGAATTACTATAGATTGGAGGTTGTTGAGGGAACAAATTAGGTTAGTAGGTTTGTCTTGCTATCTGTCCATACCAGTAGTCGTAGTATTGCTTCTGCAATGCCTTGCCCTTCGACTTCTTCCACTATCTATTTTTTTCTTTTACTTCAATAATCATATTAGTTTGATGTACTTGTTCATAATGCTTTATTATGCTTTCAGTTCTATTTATTCTTTCTTCTGGACTGTTTATCCTTGAAACAACGTCTCTACCTATGCGGTAGGGGTAAGGTGTGTGTAAACTCTACAATCCCCAAACTCTACTTTGTGGGAATACAATGATATGTTGTTGTTGTTGTCAAATACTGAACCGCACTGTCTAGGCTAACAACTTGGATAACATAAAATAACCTAAAAGATATTTTCTTTTTTTTTTGGCAACTTGTTTTGAATTCTCAAAACCTCCCTAGTATTTTCTCCAGCTTTTCACAGTACTTTTAGCTCTAGACTAAAAGAAACAACATCACAACTAAAAGAAAAAATTAATTTTAGTTGTAACAGCATCTCTAGGTTATCACAATATCCTACTTCCATCATAACCAAAAAACGGGACTATCTTGAAATCGAAGAACCAACACTTCATAATTGATATGCAAAACATGTTAGCATTTGCCACCTGCCCTCACATGGTAAAAGCAAAAGGATCCTAACTAAAAATTGTATGGTAAAACATACCATTGAAACAAAGCAACCTTCAACAGTGTATTATGAACTTAAACAAAAGTTTCCTTTCTAACTTGGAATTTGTAATAATGTGCATCCTACCTGCAGTTGCACAGTGCTCACATTGTTGATTAACACATGAAAGAAACAAAAAAAAATCATTATGTTCCTCCGAACTCTTTTTTGCAGTCCTATCAAACAACATGTTGTGAGGTATAAACTCATCTCAAAATGGCACTCTATCTTAAAAGTCTATCTCAAACAAGTACTCTGCATACACTCCTAATACATACTATCTTAATCAGAAAAACAGAACTTCACGAAAAAAAAAGGAAAATCAAGAGGCCAACACTTGTAAGAACTTATAATCCAGACCTTGTAAAACCATCAAACACATTTCATAATCCGAGTGATTATTGGAGCAAAGAATATAAGTATGAGCAAACTTCACTTTTCTAAATCTATTACATGAAGTGAAAAATAAAACTTCTAAACTACCATGTAATGTATTCGTTAGCTATTTTTTTTAACTCAAGGAATATTCACTGTAAGAGTTCAAAATTGATTACATGAACTCAAACTTTTGGGTGATTTCAGCCCTAATCGGCTTATAAGCCTAATAAAAACGAAATTGTCAAGTGAAGAATCAGCCCACTTACGCTTATTTACTGATTACAAGATACACTCCCAAAATCAAATGATGAAGCTAAGATACGAGCTACACTCCCAACAAATTGTATCTAAAACATAATAATATTGAAACCCTAAAGCTAGAATTTAGACTTTCAAAGATAGAATTTTATACCTGATAAACCCTACTTCAACAGAATCATGTTGTCAGCGAGAAGTATGATGTAAATATTGTCCTTTAGCGAGAAGCTCTTCAGCTGTTGAGCTCCTCAATTCTATCTGAAATCGTATTCTTAGCTTCAGCTCTGTCTGAAATCGTGTTCTTAGACAACAAACCAAATTATCGATTCCTTCTTATTCTCCTCCACTAAACACAAAACAAAAAATCAATCAATACTAAGAAGACAATTTTTAGCATTACATAACAATGAATCGAACTCACGCTTGACGGAATTGTTATCGGAGAAGAGAATCGAACTCACGCTTGACGAAATCATTATCGGATAAGAGAATTAACTGACGTTCTCCCCGTTCTTTTGAGAAAGAGAGAACTCACAAGTGTATTTCTCACAGATATTTTATGTATTTTATTAAAATTAATGTTTTATTAATTATTATTTTTTTGCCTATAAAAACAGGAGAGAGAGTTAAAAAAGTTACACGAGAGAGAGTTAAAAATGTTGGAGGGAATCTGATATTTTAGTGAAAAGAATTAAAAGTGTTGTCATATATGTAAATAATTGATGTCATTTATATCATATTATGACAAGATTTATAAAGTGTAGCCGATACCATCAAAAGGTACACTATACAAGTGTTGCCAATATTATTGTTGCCAAAATTTAAAATTTTAGGGTACATTTTAAAAGCGTTACAAAAAATATTTTTGGCAACACTTCTTAAGCGTTGCTCAGATTTAGTGTGGTTGTAGGCCTAAAATAGTGTAGTGTAAGCATTTAGACTCCCTACCAAAGGTTATACTATGACTCACTTAAGTAAAACAAGAAGAGAACTCACACACCCTCTTCAAGCACACCTAAGTAATCCTTAAGTCTACCCAAAGTAAGATTATTCCTTACATTACAATAATACATAGTTCCATGTTCTTCAAGTAACCCATTTTCATCATTTACACTCTCCACCTAAAGTTACTCTAAGACTCACCTAAGTAAGACATGAAGAAACCACCCATACACCCTATTCAAGCCTACCTAAGCAATACTCACCCATACACCCTATTCAAGCCTACCTAAGCAATACTCAAAGCTACCCTAGGTAAGAACCTTTATATTCGTAATACTTTAACTAAGTAAACAATATTCATTAAGCCATTAAGGGATAATCAACAATTAGAGGACCTTACATAATGGTCTAGGAGGACCTAGGGAACTTACCTAGCATCTTCGAAGCCTACTCGTGTAATGTATAGATAACGTCCCATTCCACTACCCACACGTTGTACAACCTATCCAATAACTAGAGTGTACATCCCATGTGATAAGATTAGGCAGTAACCAACATAGGTAATACTAGCTAGGTATGAAATTTAGAGTCTACCCTACCCCAAAGACGGTGTTCTACTTGCAAAGGGTAGAACTACGGTGCATCCCATGTTGGCACAAGATTCTAGTATATAAAGATTTTATTTGTACTCTTATCATATCTTAAGTAGAGCTACTAGCACAAGGATATCTATTCAGTGATTTTCCTTTGTTCTCATAGAGTAATAATTCCTAAGGTTTATTCGAGAAGGTACCATCACTATACTTTACAAACTCCTAATACTTTTTCTTCCAAGAATGGGTCTACTAGGGTTTCCACCCAAGGACAATTAGGGTAGCTCTTATGACTTCGTTATAGATGTTTTCATGCCATTCCAATCAACCTAACCCTAAGTCCATCTTTCCGATCAAGAAGGACACCATTACGGTTTTTCACATCAAGCCTTCTATTAACCTTCTTTTGTATATTCAAGGTCCTTATTCAACCTTCTTTTCTTATTCAAGGTTCTATGTTCATGAACTTCTTTTTTTATTCAAGGTCCTATATTAGTCATCACTAGAAGGTCATCATCTTTTGTCTACCGATCCTAGACTTTCATTCATTATTCATTCATACACATACAAGACAAAGGTTCCTAAGCCTACTAATTCAAGTGTTCAGTTTTTTTACATAACTTTCATGTATCAAGTACAGGGACCTATATCAAACAATCAAGACACACCATCAACATATCACGTATTCAATAACATTGGAGTACCATGTGGGACAACTAAGTCTACCTAACAAGATAACCTATCAATACATATAGAATCATCATAGTCTATCATATTCACATATAATCAGTTAGAGGCAATCACACTTTCACCTCACATATACATATGGACATTATCATCCGTCACCTTGATCATCTATACAAGCTATAAATTGATAATAGCATAATTCACATAATAATAGACACAAGGCCATGTTCATAGCAAATATAACAACTAAACACCACCACCATAAGTGAACCATACTAATCAATACAATTCAATATCAATTTTATAATAAATAGAGGAATTAGGTCAACTCACAACTTCCAATCATCATTGTCACCATTCCTAAGCTTTTTCAACCAATAAACTTTACAAAAGCTCTTACCAATATCAATGTAGACAATACTGAGCCAACAATCAATCCATATCAATGATCCAAATGATATCCTCATTATATTATAGGTTAGACGCAATTCTATCATGATCTATAAATAATTCAAAAACCCAATAAAATCTACACATTAATTCACTAATATCAAGCCATGATCAATTCACCCTTTTTAGAGACAAAACTAGGAATTCAGGGAATACACAGGTTCAAGGAAGTTTTGATATTAAAATCACCAATTAACATCAATCACTTCTTAAAACATTGACTTAAATCTTTTCAGGCAAGACCCCATGCTTAGAATTCAAAATAGGAATTTCTATGTTTTTTAACATGTTTGAAAAGCCTTTGGAAATGGCTCCTTGAATGAGAGAAGAGTCAAGGATGAAATCACCATATCTTAATTGAAGAATTCCAACGAAATTGATGGAAAACAATGAAGAACTTCGAATCCAATCTTCAACCTTGCTTCAAGCTTCAACGGAGTCTAGAAAAATCTTTCTTTAGATCTTGGGGTTTTGATTTTAAATAATGAGGTATAAATATAGGTTTTAGAGTATTAACTAACTTAATATACCATAATAGACCCAAATTAACCGTCCATTACTTCAGTAGGACCCTATTATATTTCTTAAAACACCCTCACCTTGGCAGAGACACCTACAAAAAATTATAGGTGTTAATCAACGGACATAATGACGGATTGTCGACCAACCAATGGACCGTCCTGCTGGTTCGTGGTATTGGTAAGAGATACAAAAGATATGGGGTTAAGATCCCACCACTAAGTGTGGTGCTATGCCCCCTATCGATGAATCATTGATGGAACAAAGGGGCGCAATGGTGGGCGTCGTTTGGTGTGCTTTTTGCAGCTTCTTGCAATGGTTTGGGTCTTCCTCAAGGACCCTTAGGGTTGTCTTTGCAGAGTCGTACCCAAATGTTTAAACCTTAAATATGTTAATATAAGTTTTACGAACCTCTCCTATCAATTTGGACACCAAACAACACAAAAAACATGCAAAGGAACACTAGAATATACTAGCACACACCAAGGCTAACTTTCGGATATCTTGGTCGTTATTGGACATTTGATTTCAAAACTCCTCAAACTAACTTCTAATAATTATATTCATCATTTATAAGATCATATTAACTTATATCACACATGATAGGCTCTATTTTATCCTACTTCAATTTGAGGGTTGTAACGTCAATAAAGATTTGGACTATCTTTGTGAAATTTTTTATTTCCACACTACTTTTCATATATATGCGAGGAATGATGTATAAGGTCTTGTATAAGACCTATGAGAGGTCGAATATGCCATGTAACTTCTAGGGTATACCCTTCGATCGTTACAAATACAATTTAAGTAACAAGTACAAACAACTAAGTCTATCAACACAAGATACAACATCATTCTATAAACATTCTATTTAGTCCTCATCATCATATATCAAAAACATGAGAGGAAGTAAATTCAATCATATAATTATTGCACCCATACAATATCAAATAGACATCACATTAGCACCTTCACTTTATACATTCATTAATACTATATCATGACAATACAACAATTCACATAGTAATGCTGACAAGGCCATGTTCATAACATTAGTAACAATTACACCGCCACCATTAGTGGACCATACCAATCAATAACAATTCGATATCAATTCTATATTAAACAAAGGAATTAGGTCAACTCACCATGTTCTAATAACCACAATCACCTTTCCTTAAACATTCCAACAAATTAAGAAAACAGGAGATCTTACCAATGACAATCTACATAAGGCTAGGCCAACAATTCATCCACATGAATGATCCAACAAAACTCAATACATATTTTAGTACTATAAGGCAAACGATGAACAACAATGATCAACATATAATCCAATAGCTTATAACAATCTAAACATGAATTCAACGTAATTAGATCATGATCATACACCCACCTTAAAACAAAAATTAGGAGTTCAAGGAATACATAGATTCGTGGAATTCTTTGTCATAAAACAATCAATTAGTATTTATTACTTCATAAAACATCAATTTAAACCTTTTTATGCAAGAAGCGATGCTTAGAATTCAACACAGAGTTTCAATGTTTTTGATGATCTTCGAAAAGCCTTTGTAATTGACTCGTTGATTTAAATAGGAGTCAATGGTAAAATCAAAAACTTTACTAGTAGAACTCCCACTAAATTGATGAAAAAATAACTGAAATTCTTCAATCCTAGCTTCAACTTGACTTCAAGCTCCAATGGAGTCTTGAGAGAACTTTATTTGGGAGGGGGGTTTGATTTTTAAAAGTGAGTTCTATGCGTAGATATAGGTGTTTAAACTAACTTAAAATACTTTAAAACACCTAAAATAACTGTCTAATACTCAATTAGGACGTGGGGTAAATTTACTAGTTCACCCCTATGCTAGTCGTAACTCTTCAGAATTGCAGGTGCCATTTGATGGTCTTCCATCGATGGGGCATTAATTAAATGAGAGACCTTCCTTCTGGTTGTCCTTCTTGACCGAGGCTACTCATTTGTTAAATAAGAACCCACGACTAAGCGTGAAGCCACAACCTCTTTTTGACGGGGTGTAACACTATGGAAAACCTAACATGATGAACCAAGACTTGAAACACTATTTCCAGGGCTAAAATAATGTATTAAACTAATTAAGAAGTGATAGATTAAAAACATTAGGAAACAACAATGAATTAGTGAAATTTATACTAGTGTGCCTTGGCGTGTTTCGTAAGGTTTTAAGAGTCGAAAATTAATGAAAATTGGTAAAAAGGTGTTAAACATATAGAAGAAGGTTTTCAGGGTCGAAATGTCGGGGTATGAATCCCCAAGGACCACCCTAAGGGTGTTTGGAAAGGATTCTTCCATTTGACCCAAAACTGTCAAGTTGGACAATGTGCATCCACGAGCCAAATGAAAGGACGTCATTTGATCGACGCTCCACCGATGGCTCCATTGGTTGACACTTCACCATTTCCCATAATGGACAAAAACACAGTTTGTGAATCAAATGACATATTTCCAATTAGGTAAAGTTGTTTTATCGACGCTACATCGACGGTGTCACGACCCAAAACCGGGCCGCGACTGGCACCCACACTTACCCTCCTATGTGAGCGAACCAACCAATCTAAACCTTAACATTTCAATTTAATATCAACAGAAAGTAATGCGGAAGACTTAAACTCATTAATAAAAG
>NC_028648.1:27463577-27637440 GCF_001406875.1 Solanum pennellii | reverse complement strand
CGTCGCCAAGTTCAGAGAGTCGATTTCAGTACCCAAATTTCAGAAGTCTAAGTCTTTGGAACGAGACACCCTCGACGGTCTGTCGTGGGTTCCGTCGACTCACACATTTTTTTTTTCCAGAAATAAAATCTGCTGCTCAAAACGACTAAACAGGTCGTTACAGACGGACAATTGTCACTTGGCACCTAGTCGACTGCTAAGTTTTTAGTTAAGGGTATTTAAATAGTTATGTGGTTAATTAGGGATTAAGGGGTGGTTAATTAAGTTAGCTGAGGGACTATATAAGACCTAAACCTAATTAAACTAACGTAACGCCCTATATTTCTTTAACCCGGTTCTATCTACCTTCTCTCTACTTTCTCTCTATATTAAAGACTCCATTAAAGAACACTCGAGCTCCAAGTTAAGGAAGAATTCACCAAGTATTTCATCTCAAATTCGTGGCGATATCATCACTAAGATATGATTTCTTTGACTCTTGGGATCTTTTCCCCAAGAGGCTGCTTCCACTATGGTTTTCAAACCATCCAACACCAGGTTTTCGATCTAGACATGGTGTCCTCTTTAAAAACGAAATTGTTAGTCAATTCTGATGATTTATGATCTTTTAGCATTGTTTAACTAAGTATTGATGGTCAATTTTTTGTAATAACTAGATATTCCCCTTGAAACCTTGTTCTTCCCTAACCCATTATGTCTTGAATTTTAATGGTCATTATGGAAGATGATCAGTATATGATAATGTAGAATGCTAATAGCTATGTGTTACTTCTTGAATTTACCTTGTTTATGCATTGGTTGTGTATTCTTTGGTTATTGATGCATGAAGTCAATGAAAGGGCAAGAAGGTATGAAGATTGTTTCTTCTTGAATTCAATATGAAGTATGAGTTGTTTTAGATAGTAATACTTTTATGTCTAATGTGTGGTCCTGATATTAATGACAAGTATTCCTCATCCTTAACCTAGACAATGGAGTTAGCCATGAATTATATATGCATGTTATGATATGCTTATTACATGATTGAAAGTAGTTTCTCATGATTATAATAAAGTGCTAAGTGAAAGGTTACTCACTTGATTAGTGGTTTCTACTGTGAAAGGATTATTCTCATTTAGGATGACATATGAGCTATTATGTTTAAGTGTTCACATAGGATTCTAGAAGAGACTAATGGAACTTGAATGATGAACTAAGATGGTTACTAAAGGGAATAAAGAGTTAGCACCGAAAGGGCATGTTTATGAGATGGAGGTCTCACGTTTAGTAAGCCGGCCTCCTACATGGGTTTATTCCATCTATAAAGTTCGGATTTCTAATATATGTGTTGTCTCATGAGATGGGAACCTCCACGTCTAGCAGGTCAAGGTTTCTAATAAGAATCTCCTTGACCCTCAACTATCTGCCCATATAGGACTATAACTTAGTGGATGCATTTATATCGATATGTATTATTTGGTTACACCTTAGGAAAGTGTTAACCCTATCTTTTCAGTGTGGGAGGAGAACACCAGATTCCATGTAGCTCACATGATCTATTGTCGGTAATGCTACTTATTTCCCTAAAGTAAATATAAATGAACAATTTAAGTATGTGAACTATTATTAGGGTTGTCTTAAAGGTTACTACATAGTGTGAGGGAGAGTATGAGACTTCTCTTGTGCATTGCACATGTGGGATCCTAAGGGTTAATCTTAGTAGTGTTCCTGTATGTTCAATTGATTATAAATAGATTCTTGTACATTGCACATGTGAGACCCTTAGGGTTTTCCTTGAGGAGTTGTACCCGGATGTTTCGACCCTAAATATTACCATATAGATACCGGGGTCCCGTCTTATCACTTCAGACACCAAACAACACATAAAACATACAAGACTAATTTCAGAACGTCTTGGTCGTTCTTTGCTGATTCACTTCCAAGCTCTTTGAATTGCCTTCTAAATCTATTGTTCAGTATTTTAATACTTTATTAACTTATAAAACACATGTGAGTCTTTAGTTTATCCTTGTTTATTTTGAGTGTTTTAATATTTGTCATCGGTGAACACATCTACATGCACTCTATATAGGCAATGTATCCATATATTCAAAACAAACACTACTAATCATGGGTCGGATAGTTTTTCTCATGTAGATTAAGTTCAATAGAGGCATTTGCTTTCACCTTAACATGTTGCATAAGGACACAACCCAAAACTACTCAAGAAGTGTTATAATACACAACAAACCCTTTGGTACCCTTTGATAATGTAAAAACCGGAGTGGAGGTAAGATTATCTTTCAACTCTTGGAAGATTTTCTCACATGCTTCCGTCCATTCAAACATAACTTTTTTTGGGTTAGGGTAGTCAATTGAGAAGCGATCGATGCAAATCCATCAACAGATTTCCTATAATACCCCGCTAAACCCAAGAAGCTTCAAATATCACTGGGACATAGAGGTCTAAGACAAATATTAACTGCTTTTTTCTTCTTTGGATCAACCTCAATACCCACACTAGAAACAAGGTGACCAAGAAAAGCAACTGATAATAGCCAAAATTCTCACTTACTATATTTAACAAAGAGTTGGTGCTCTTTGAAGACTTGCAATACTACCCTTTAATGACTCACGTGTTCATCATCACCCTTGGAATATACAAAGCTATCATCAATAAAGAAAATTATAAATGAATCATGATAATTCCAAAATACCCTATTCATAGGTTCATAAAAGTCGTTGGGGCATTAATTAGACAAAAGGAAATAACTAGGAACTAATAATGACCATATCTTGTTTGTAAATTTTTTTTTGGAATTTCAACTCCTCTAACTCTAAGTTGGTGATACCCCGAGCTCAAATCAATCTTCAAAAAGTAACGTGACCCTTTGAGTTGGTAAAAAAAATCATCAAGTTTTGGGAGAGGATACTTATTTTTATAGTGACCTTGTGTAGGTTTATGTAGTCAATACACATTCTAAGAGACCCATCTTTATTTTTCACAAATATTAACCGAGCACCCCATGAAGATATACTTGGTTATATAAAACCCTTGTCTAGAAAATCCTTGAGTTGAGTTTTAATTCATTAAACTCGATCGGAGACATCCAACAAGAAGGAATTGATATAGGTTCAGTATTCGGCAACAAATATATGCCTTAATCTAGTTCCCGTTCGGGAGGAATACCGGGTAAGTCATCGAGGAAGATTTAAGGAAAATCCTTCACTAGGACGACCGACTATAAAGTAGGAGCCTCGGACCCAAGGTTCTTTACCCTCATAATATGGTTGATACATTCCTTAGAAGTCATATTACAAGCTTTTATACATGAAATAAATTTTAACTCTACGGATTAAGTTTAACCCCTTCTATTCTAAAACATGTTCATCCGGAATTGGGACTTTAACAATCGTTGTTCTACAATCAATTGAAGAAAAACAAGAATGTAACAAATCCATCCCCAATATGACATCAAATTCCAACATATCAAGTTCTACCAAGTCAACCAATGTAATTGTCCTTTGACAATATTTTGGGACAAGTCCTCAACGGTGTCACCCACCGTGGTAGAAACCGAAAAAGGTTCAACTAGGAAATCAGGGAGAAACATCAAACCTCATATCAACTAAATGAGTTACAAAATATAAAGTGTCACCAGGATCTATCAATGCATAAGCATTAAAATAAAAAATACTTGCAACATACCGGTAACAACATGTAATGACTCTCAAAATAAAATAAAAAAAATGGAGCATCACATGTGTTTCATGAGTTAATAATGTTTTAAAATATGAAGAATATATTTAGTGGTTAGTTTTAAAGATTTCGGATGTTGAATGTCAAAGAAAGACCAAGACGTTCGGAAACTAGTCTTGTATGGGCTAGTGTGGCTTTGCTTGTTTTACGTGTTGTTTGGTGTCGAAATTGATACGAAGGGACCCTATAACATATTTATTCATGTTTAGGGTCAAAAATTCTGGGTACAACACCCCAAAGACCACCCTAAGGATCCTTTTAGAGGACCCAAACGTTGGCAAGAAGATGCCAAAAGCATCCCCAAACCACAACCATCAAACGACAAATAATAGTTTGATTGACGCCCCGTTGTTGAGGGGGAGTATGACCACTCATAGTTGGGGGATATTAGACCCTAAATATTAGACTCTATCAGAAAACCACGAACCTGCAGGATGGTCTGTTTGTTGAGTGACGCCCCATCGACAGGTGGCCGTCGATCCGCCTGCAATTTTCTGTAGGTCTCGGCCAACTTAGGTATGAATTGGGAAATTCACCCCACGTCCTATTTAACTATTTTAAGTTTATTTTAGGGGTTTTTAAGTATTTAAGTTAGTTTATAAATCAAAAGCCTAAATTAGACTTCACTTTTCAAAATCAAAACCTATCTCCCAAGAAAACTTCTCTCAAACCTCCGTGAAAGCTTAAACTCAAGTTGGAGCTAGGGTTGAAGATTTTGAGTTGTTTCATCATCAAATATCATGGTTTTTATCGTAATAATGTATGATAATTCATACTTGATTCTTCTCTAATTCAAGGAGCCAATCCAAAGGCTTTACAAAAAGGTTTCAAATCCTAAAATCTTCTATTTCGAATTCTAAGTAAGATTCTTGCATGAAAAGATTTTAACGGATGCATTATCATGTTTTAAATGTTAAATGATTATTTTATGATAAAAAGCTCAATGGAACCATGATCATGCAAATTCAAAAATATTGACTTATGAATTGGGTTTGATGAATATGTTTAGACAATATTAGAATTGTGTTTTTCTGATGTTGTCTTGTGATTACCTACTTCCACTCATGCTTTATTATGATAAATTATTGGAGAATTGAGAAAATGTGGTCAAGGCTTGGATGAACGGTAAGTTGTTCTATATTGTCTAACTCTTGTTGAATTGATCTTCAACTATATGGTGTACTTATGGTAGCGTGCTTATGTGATGTATATGTGAATTCTAATTATGGCCTTGAATGCATTGAATGGTATGTAAAATGATGTTATAATTAATATGCATGTGATTTCTTATGAAGTTATGAATATGTATCTTAATATACTATGTCTAAAAGAAGTATAATGTAAATATGAAGTATGATTGGGTGTGGATTATGAAAATTGTAGAGTGATCATGTTTAGTATGTCAAGGTTAAGTATGATAGTGCTTATATGAAAGGTGTTATCACATCTACTATGTTACACCAGGAAGCAACCCCTAGACGTAACCGGCTTCGTCGTCCTCGAAGAGGACATAGACTTTCCCTTAGAATACATCATCGCATATCATTGGTAGAGAAAAATGCGGAAAATTAAAACTTTTACATTGTAAAGAATACTTAGACTTCTCACTTTTCATATATGGAGTTAACATAGACTTCTCACTTAGCATATACAATTCATTAAGTAGTCTAATAGTTGTCTTGCATATAAACCATCTATGAGATTATAACATTTGGGCATAGCTCTTACAAGTACAATATACAACATATATGCTTACAACAATAGTCTCAATAAATAAGGAAAGAAACAAGTGTCTTTAGACATTACAATCCTACTAAGCTAGATACGTGGTACTATCCTCGAATATTGAGGACTCACCAACAACTTAGGAAAGATGTCCAAGTCTTCTTGCAAATGGCCTATAAGCACATCAACGGCCTGAACCTACACGTTGAAAGATAAAGAATATGGGTTAGTACAATGAAATCAAGAAGAAAAGAGACCAATTTTTTAGAAACATACTAAGTCATATTGAAAGCGTTTATGCACATATAAGATAGCATATACAAGTGAAGGATCACAACAACATTAGACATATTCATAAACAAGGAAAACATCATCAAAAAGTCATATTAACATTTCATGTTCAATAATTCATATCATCAACATACAAGACCCTTATCAACAACCCATCCCAAGCCTACAAGGGCAATAATCATGTGAAGCTCCATAACCCCACATAATCAAGTAAACTTAGGAAATAGATCATCAGTAATGGCTTGCTTCATATAACATAACATCATTAGTAGTCATCAGCATATATAGCAACTTACACCAATATCATGTTCATCAATGAAACCAACATCATACAAGAATAACATCATATAGTACCATCATATATAGATTTCATGATATCATAAGTACATAATAACATAAGAACAACTACCTAGGACTTTCCTGACACCTTGTGCTATGCATAGATAGAGTCCCATACCCCTACCTACACTAACTAGAACTATTTAAATTACCCTAGTTAGAGTCTATCTTTATTCATTCAATTATTCATTTCACTTTCGGGAACAATCTCCTTAACCGGCAATGGACCATGTGATCTAAATATGGAAGCCGATGTCATGAAACCCTACACCAAAAGAAGGTGCTCTACTTGCCAAGGTAGAACCATTGTGAACCTACCTTCCCACATTTGGAAGGGACACATCTCATATCTAATTCATTCGGTGCTAAGCTAAAGTCCATTTTTAAATTCCTTTAAGTCAATATTAATCATAAATCTTAATATATACCACAGGATACTAACCCCTAATCATGTCATTTTCTCATTTTTTATTGGATGAGAAATTCCTTTCATCACAAACATCATTAGTGAGATCAACATATCATAATCATATTATATATGCACACAAGAGATTCACCTTTACCATTGTATCATCATAGGTTTACCATGATGTCTCATTCAACATATTCATAACATCCCATGATATTAATCATATGATTATCTTCCTATTCTATCCACATAATCATACTCCAATTGAATATCATCATCAAGAATAGACCAACATAATTAATGTAGAGAACTCATAATCATAGAAGTGTTACCGAATAGCTTCCAAAGACTCCTTCAAGATCTTACCTTCAATTCATCACAATTTTCAAATAATCCCATCACAATCATCATAATACAGTGAATGGAAAAAAATAAAAAATGAACAACCCTAATCATCTACATGTCAAATTCAAAGATAAAGTTAGGGAAAAGGGTTCAATCTTCAATCTTTCATTAAAACTAGGTAAAAGACTAATAAATACAACAACTAACCAATTAAAAATCATAATAAATTTATATTCATAAATTTAATTCAAAATTAAGTCAATTAGAAACATAATTAAAGAAATTGGATGAAAACCCATTTTTTTGACATCTTTAGAAACCAATTTTGAAAAGCCTCTTGGGGAAAGAGATCCCAAGTGTGAATAGCTTCCATACCATAAGATTTCCTTGAAGATTTATTGAAAAAATGTAAGTCTTCGAGCCCTAGTGAACCTTGAAGGTTTGTCTTCAATGGGGTCTTTAGGAAAGAGAGAGAAAGTAAAGAGAAGCTGGAGAGAATTGGGTTTGGGAATAATGAAGTCGGGAGTTATCTTAATGAGGGTTAACTCTTGTATAGTCCTCCAAATAACATCATTAACCACCCCTTAGCCCTTAATTAATGAATTAACTAACTAACTAATTAACCCAACTAACTTAAAAACATGGCAGTGACTCGATCTCAAACGACAAACCTCTCTCTAGGGGGCGTCGACCAGACGATAGCACCATTCTAGCTGTCTTTTGTTTTAGTTAGAGAGGGTGTTTTTAGCTCTTTCTGAAATGTGCATTAGTATGTACCTACGACACCATCGACGGGCCATTGACCCATCGACATCTTGTAAGTTGGTCTATCGTTTAGCCACAATCAAATTGACAGTTTTTTGATTAAATATTAAGGTCCTCTCCATGTGCTCTCAGGGTGTTCCTTAGGGAGTCGTACCCAGACGTTTCGAACCTAAACACACTACAATACATATTTAACACCTTTTTACCATATTTTACCAAGTTCCAACTCTTAAAACCCCTCGAAACATGCCAAGGCAAACTAGCACCAATTTTAGTAGTCTCTGGACGTCATGGTCGCTTCTTGATGTTGTGACTGTTACACTTCCTAATTAGATTCAATACATTAATAAAGTCTTAGAAAAACTGTTTTAATATTTGCATTATCAGATGAGGATCAATACTAAGTCATGAACTTTCGGAGTGTTTCATTACCCCCCCCCCCAGGAACATTCATCCCCGAGTGACAACTAAATCTTTTGATTTGTAGGGACATAAGAGACTCAATACTAGCACCCCAACCAACAACATGCGTATATTAATGAGTCAAATCTCATAGGATTACTTCACAACTCACTTCAACACATAAACATGACATTACATATAGAAACTCAATTAACAATTAATAACATATAAGATCTCAACTTTTGATACTACATAATGATATACTACCCTTTCAATATCAACATGAGCTCAACATGAACATAAAAAGGTGAACATGCTTTTTTTTCTCAATACCATATCAAAAAACTACAATCTCAAGAATGTGAGTACATTGTCACATCTGGGGAGCACTCCTTAGAAGTAACCGGTGTCATCGTCCTCGAAAATGACTAAGACTAACCTCTTAGAATTTTTCATTACATTTCACATGTTAAATTAGTGGAAAATATAAAACTTTTTAACTACATCTACATTGAGTACTTATATCTCTTACTTACACACAATATATAATTTGCGAGTATACCTAGACTCCTCGTTTAGGAATCAATACATAGGCTTCTACTTTATTTCACATACATAATATAAACCCTATTATAAGAAGTCTAGAAATACTCTCATATTAAACCATCTAAGTCGAACACAACACTTAGTTTCAACCCATACTTCATTAAAATAAAGGCCTTATATACGCATATAAAAAGTCAGCAAAGAATGAGAATGATCTAAATCGTCTGTAAGATTAAACAATATTGAATAGCAAGATAGTAGTAGCTTCCTCGGAAAGTGAGGACCTACCAAACACTTGGGAAATATCAAAGTAGTTTTCAAAGCCCTTCAATAATCTCAATGGCCAGATCCTACAATTTGTAGTAAACATAAATATGGGGTTAATACACAGTTGTACAAGTATGGGTATATGCACATAAACAAGTAAAATCATGCTAAAGAGGACATTTATTCAAATCCATGCCAAATTACATTGAGAAGCTTAATGGACAATCATGAACTCGTATAAGCCACTACATACATAATCCATAAGTCCAAACCATGTACAACACAATACAAACATTAATACGTAAAGTCAAGTCAACATGTATATCCACATAATTGAGTACATAATCAAGACAAATCCAACATCAAGTCATAACATCCACAAAAATGTATAAGAGTTCATAACATCATAACTTAAGCAAGAATCTTACCCATAACCCGTCATTAAGCCTACAAGTGCATTGACCAAGTAAAGCCCATAAACTTACTCAATCAAGTAAACCAAACAATGGATCATAAGCAACATCCACTCAATATAACCTGTACTCATCATTCACATTTAGCAATATATTCAAATAGCATGTTCATAAATGAAACTAACAACATATAAGATCATCAACATGTAAAGTCATCATATTCATAGCATATAAATTAAATAACCCAAGAACAACCTCCTAATGATTCCTTCAAGGCAAACTAGTGCAAGGCATAGGTAGAGTCCCATACCCCTACCTAGGCTAAGTCAAACCTATCAAGGCACCCTAGTTAGTATATAGTCCATTACTTTATTTTACTTTTGGGAACACTTGTCTTAACAAACATAAACCAGAAGAGCTAAGTGTTAAATCCGATGTAGTAAAACCTTACCCCGTTGAAAGGTGGTCTACTAGCCAAAGTAGTACGGAAATGATCATAATCTAGGTGGATCCACTAGCTAATATTCCTATGGTGGAAACATAGTTTATGGAACTTGGTGGGTTGTAATGGAAACATCACTCTATGCCCTTTTTGGACTATGAGGCTATCCACCCCATGAGGACTATGGTGAAACCTACCTTCCCTCCTTGGGAAGCTGTCACCCCTCATCTACAACACTCGGTGCTAAGCTAGAGACCCTTTTATAAATGTCTTTCTATATGAATAATAAGCTTAGTTTAGGTCATAGGGAAGGTAGAGTCCCTTTAGAGTCATTTTGCCTTCGAGTCCGAGGCGAATCCACCATAATGTCCATAATAATGTCTTCACACTGCCAAGAGGGAACTTGGATTTCTTGAAGTAAACCACCCTACTTTTGGTGCTCATTATTCACCTGTTTGCATTTCGGAGAATTTGCAACAAATTCCTCTACGTCCTTTATCAAGCCATCCCACCATAAAAACTACTCTAAGGTCATGATACATCTTAGTAGAACCTGGAAGAATCAAATAATGGGACCCATGAGCTTTCTCTAGGATCCGCTTTCTCAAATCATCCACATTGGGTACACAGAACATTCCTTGGTATTTCAAAACACCATCCCCCTAGGGAGAATGACTCACTAAGATTACCTAGGATCGATTCCTTCAAATCCATCATTAATGGATCAAGGTGTTTGATTAGACTTCAGTTCAACCACCAAAGATGATTCGGGTTATGATGAACCACAATACCACCATTCGGAGAATCTTCCAATCGGACACCCAAACGAGCCAACCTATGAACATCCTTCAATAAGTCTTTCTTGGCTTCATCTACATGAGACACAATACCCATAGCCATGCGACTTAGTGCATCCGCAACCATATTAGATTTACCGGGGTGATAGAGCACACTCATGTCGTAATCTTTCAACAACTCTAACCACCTTCGTTGTCTAAGATTCAAATCCTATTGGGTGAACACATATTGAAGACTCTCTTGGTTGGTATACACATCAACTCGAACTTCACATTCTTTTGGGTCAAGGTAGTCAATGGAGAACCAATGGAAGCAAACCCATAAAAAGACCTTCTATAATAACCCTCAAGACCCAAGAAACTCCTAATGTCGGTTGGAGACAAAGGTCTAGGCCAATTCTTGACCTCTACCCCTTCATTAGAGATGATATGACCAAGAAGAGATACCGACCTCAATCAAAACTCACATTTTCTATACTTGGCAAAAGGTTGAAGTTATTTAAGGACTTACAAAACCACTCTCAAGTGGTCCATATGCTCACCCTCATTCTTCGAATATAGAAATATGTCGTCAATGAACAAAATGAATAAGAAATCTAGGTAACTTCAAAACACACTATTCATAAGGTCCAAAAATGTCGTCGGGGCATTATTCGACCAAAATGATCACCCTAAACTCATAGTGACCATATCTTGTTGTAATTGTCGTTTTAGGGATATCCTCATTTTCACCCTATATTGGTGATATCCCGACCTCAAATCGATCTTAGAGAAATGGCTTTCCTCTTGGAGTTGATCAAACAAGTCGTCAATCCGAGGGAGAGAATACTTCTTATTAATGGTAAAATTGTTAAGTTGCTGATAAATGATGCACATTCTAAACGACCCATCCTTCTTCTTTACAAATAAAATCGGAGCACCCCATAGGGAAATGCTAGGTTATATAAAACCCTTGTCTAGTAAGTCCTTGAGTTGAGCCTTCAATTTTTTCAGTTCAGCCGGAGCCATCCAATAAGGAGAAATTGAAATGGGATTTGTATCCAGTAAAAAGTCAATACCAAAATCAATTTCCCATTCGGGAGGGATTCTGGGAAGATTATTTGGAAAGACCTCAGGAAATTCCCTCACTATGGGGACCATCTCAATGGGAGGAATCTTGGAGTCTAAATATTTGACTCTTACAATATGGTATAAGAACCCATTAGAGATAATTTTCAAAGCTTTCAATTAAGAAATGATTTGACTTTTAGGAATAGAATTTCCCCCCTTCCACTCTAACACGGGTTCAGTTTGAAAGTTAAACTTCACCACCCTTGTTATAAAATCTATAGTAGGAAAGTAAGCATGCAACCAATCCATACCAAATATAACATCAAAATCAACCATATCATGTTCAACAAGTTCAACATAAGTAATTCAATTGGGCAACATTATGGGAAAATTCCTATATACCCTCTTTGCAACAATCGACTCACCCACTGGGGTAGTCACCATAAATGGTTCTTTTAGAATGTCGGATAAAATATCAAACTTTTTAGCTACAAGAGGAGTAACAAAAGACAATGTATTGCCCGGATCACGTAAAGAATATAAATTAATAGTAATGACTTGTAAAATACCGGTAACGACATCGGGAGAACTCTCTTATTCACCCCTAGAACGGAGAGCATATAAGTGATTCTTCTTTGGAGGATCTAAATCTGAACCACTTGCTTGTCCACTCCCCTTGTCTTTCCCGTTAACATTTGGGAAATCTCAAACCTTATCCCACTTTTATAACATCCATAACAATTGTTGTTCCTATAAGGCAATCACCATAGTGCTTCTTGCAAAAATTTCCACAGTTGACTTCTTATTTAGTGAACTAGTAACCCTTCCATTTTTAGGATTAGGGTTAGACACCCTATCATCACGATCCTTAGGGAACTTGGAAAGAAGTTGACTATAAAACATCTTTTTGAACCTAGGATTGTCTTGGATATAAAGCCTACCCTTTGAAGAACCACCAAGAAATGACTTGGCCCTATTGGCATAGTTACTCTTCCTCTTAACCCTTGCCTCTTTGCCTTGTTGAGCATGAACCATGAGACAAGAAATGTTCATATTGACAGGTAGCATAGCCGAACGACATTCCTCTTTCAAGTCATCGGACACTCCCGTCACAAAGCGACTCATCTTATCCCTTGGGTGGGAAACCAAAAAAGGAGCATACTTCGACATGTTAGTAAATTTAAATGATTAGTCAAGAACACTCATACCTTCTTGACGAAGGTTGATGAATTCTTCCACCTTATCTTCCCTCTTTAGTCTTGGAAAGAACCTATCAACAAAAAGCCTTTTTTAACATTTCGCATGTCACTGGACTACCCCTCATAAGCTTATTGTCTCTTCATTGAACGTACTATGTTTGGGACACATCCTTGAGTTTGTAAGTATCCAACTTGGCCTTCTCAGTAGTATTCAATCCTATAGAAAATAGTATTTTGGTAGACTTTATCTAGGAACTCTTGGGGGTCTTCCTCCGCTTTTGACCCATAGAAAGTACAGGGATCCATCCTTGTGAAATCCCTCAAGCGGGAGGCCATGGTGCTAACATGTTTGTTTCCTCGAGGTACCACCTTCCTATTTGCTTGGGCTTTAATATCTTGATCTTGAGTAGTGATGGCTTGTGCTTGAGTAGTAATAGCTTGGGCGATTGGGGAAAGGCTGCCCTTATGTGCCCATCCGACAAGGCCGGAGGATTGTTTGGAGCTTGGTCATCATTAACAACTTCTTCAAGAGGAGGATCTTGATTTCCACGGGGAGGAAATCCCATAATAACAATCTCTTCATCATGTCTTCGTGCGGCTACCCTTAGAGTATTCATACCTATAACCACAATACAAGGCTTAGGTAAAAGAACACATAAAGTAGACTACAGAGGCACGACATAGGATTTCCATGAATATGAGAATTTCCTAAGCATCATATATCTCACTCATAAGTGTGGCACGCTTCACAATTATGAATAAAAATCTACATAGATGTGGTTTAATGATACATCAATCCTAAAGATATTCAACCTCATGATGTGATACCAAGTTTGTCACATTCGGGAGGCACCCTCCAAAAGTTATTGGTGTCGTCATCCTCAAAGAGGACTAAGACTAACCTCTTAGCATTCGTCATTACATTTCATAGGTTAAATAAGCAGACAATTTTGTACTTTTTAATTACTTCGACATTGAGGTTTACTTAGACCTCTCGCTTAGACATAATACATAATTAGCGAGTATACATAGACTTCTCGTATAAGAAGCAATACATAAGCTTCAACTTTTATTTCACATACAAAATATAAATCATATAAATTTATAAGAAGTGTGGAAATACGTCTCATATTAAACCATCTAAGTCGAACACAACATCTTGGGTTAAACCTATACTTCATTACAATAAAGGGCTTATATAGGCATATACAAATTCAACAAAGAAAGAGAATGAACTAAGTAGTCTTTAATACTAAACAATATTCATTATCAAAATAGTGACATCGTCCTCAGAAAGTGAAGACCTACCAAAACACTTAAAAATATGCAAGTAGTCTTCGAAGGCCTTCTCTAAGCTCAATGACCGGATCCTACAATTTGTAGTAAACATAAACATGGGGTTAGTATACACTTGCACTAAGTATGAGTATATGCACATAAGCAAGTAAAATCATGCTAAAGAGGAAATTTATTAAAATCCATGCCAAAGTACTTTGAAAAGCTTTATGCACAATCGAGAACTCATATAAGCCAATACTTACATAATCCATAAGTCCAAACCATATACAACACAATACAAACTTTAACAAGTTTAGTAAAGTCAACATGTCTATCCACATAATTGAATACATCATTAAGACAACTCCAACATCAAGTGATAACGTCAACAAACATGTATAAGAGTTCACAACATCATAACATAAGCAAGACACTTACCCATAACCCATCATTAAGCGTACAAGTGCAGTGACCAAATAAAGCCCCATAACCTTGCTCAATCAAGTAACCCAAACAAACGATCATAAGCAACATCCACTCAATATAAATAACATCAATAGTAGTCATTCTCACATTTAACAATATAGACCAATAGCATATTCATAAATGAAAATAAAAACATATATGATCATCACCATGTAAAGTCATCATATTCATAACATATACATTCTAAGAACACAAGAACAACCTCCTAAGGATTCCTTCAAGGCAAACTAGTGCAAGGCATAGGTAGAGTCCCATACCCCTACCTAGGCTAAGTCAAACCTATCAAGGCACCCTAGTTAGTATATAGTCAATTACTTCATTTTACTTTTGGGAACACTTGTCTTAACAAACATAAACCAGAAGAGCTAAGTGTGAAATCCAGTGTAGTAAAACCTTACACCGATGAAAGGTGGTCTACTAGCCAAAGTAGTACCAAACATGAACAAAGCATCTAGGTGGATCCACTAGCTAATATTCCTATGGTGGAAACATAGTTTATGGAGCTTGGGGGCTGTCATGGAAACATCACTTTATGCTCTTTTTGGACTATGAGGATATCCACCCTATGAGGACTATGGTGAACCCTACCTTTCTTCCTTGGGAAGGTGTCACCCCTCATCGACAAGATCACTCGGTGCTAAGCTAGAGTCCCTTTTAGAAATGTCTTTATTTATCAATCATAAGCTTAGTTTAGGTCATAGGGTATAATCCCTTGTATAGTCGTTGTCATTAGCTCATTAGGAATTGCATGAGAATATGCTTTCATGGCAACACTCATAGCTGAGATTAGCATAACATCATCATCATGTTATAATAAGGCACATAGGTACTTCATAACAAACCTTATATCATTTCATCGTAAACATAATCTCACAATCACATCGTCAATACATTTCAATTCAACATTTTACCAACACCTACTTAGGCTAATCACAAGTCATGCTTCAATTGAACTACATCATCAATCACAAGCCTTCATATTTGAAGTAAAGGTTAGGATCATAAAGACTTACTCAATCTCCTTCAATTTCCATCACCATGGCCTCACCATCCACCAACCAATGACATCCAACAATAGGTGTAGTAACATCAATCAATAGTAATTAACACAAGAATTAGGTCAATTGCATCATCACTATCCACATAACATTAATTCATAACGTAGGGTTAGGGGAAATAGGGTTCATCGTGAATTAATCAAGAATTTGATCCAATCACAACAATATATTACCCTAGTCAATCTATATATGAATTAGCATAGGTAAAATAAGTCTGATAATCAATTCATACTTCAATTCCCATCAACTTACAAGCATGATCCAAGATTCGGGGAATTGGGGAAGGTAAATGATCTTCACGAAATTCAATCAATTAACATCAATTAACCAACAATCTATACTCAATTAGTCATAAGTAATCACAATAAATCAAGATCAATCATTAATTTGAACTTCAGAAGAAAACCCATTAGAATTGGAAAACCCGTGGAATTGGGTGATTTAAAAATCAACTTTGACAGGACATCTTTGGGAAAGGATTCTCAAGAGTGAAGAAAGCATACCTTAATGAAGATTAATTCACGAAATCGAAGTGAAATCCTAGATAAATTGGCCTTCTTCTTCAGCTTTGCTCATCATTAAATAGAGGATTTGGGGAGAGAGATGAGAGCTTTTGAGTTTATTTTGGGAATTTGGTTTGGAGTGAGTTAAAATGGATTACAACTGATCCTAAGTCAATGTATAGTCACTCCCTAAATTACCCAAAACACCCCTCACTTAAATTGGTCATTTTTTGAACTCTAAATGCCAAAAATATAATTTTACCGAATCTGGGAAGTGGCTCCGCTCTTGAGGATCTTTCCCATTTTTATTTTTGAAAAAATTATCTGAGGCAGTAGGGTCCGTGTGTGCTGCACGTCGCGCAACAGCCCCTTAAATCTTGACTCACGCAGCTTGCCCACCTATGTTGGGGTCTTCCTCAAGGACCCTTCGGGTGGTCCTTGAGGCATCATTATTGGACATTTAGACCCTTTATACCACACTCTACCTAACCAAAGTCTTTTTACAAGTTATAGACTTCATTTTACCCTCTCAAACCTTCACCAAATATAGCGACGTTTACTAGTTCAATTTAACTAGTGTCCGGACGTCATGGACGTTCTTTGACGTCTTGGCTCTATAACTTCCCGGATGACTTGTAAACATTATTTTATGTCTTAAAAAAGTATATAAACCCCTAGAAACTTGTTTAAGGATCTATATTAGGTCTTGACTTTTCGGAGTGTTACATACACAAGTCATATAGTGCAAATGGACACCAAATCATTTTTCATAAATAATCATTTTAGCATGTATCCTTTAACAAGTTATTCACATACTTAAAAAACAATTCAATTTTACATTATTCATCACTTCTATTTTAAGAGTAACTACTAACCTCAAAGAGGAAAATGATGAGGATAGAGGGACTTCATCTCGGCCTCGGCCTCGGCCTGTCATGTTGCACCCAACTAGATTGTTTCTCCATAGAACTTTTAAGGAGGACGCCTCTATGTTCCTCAACTCTTTGAATTGGCAATCTAGGATTTCAAGTAGAAACCCTTCATAAGAAAGGTTCTCATTCACCCCTAATCCTTCAATAGAGAGAATAGACAATGGGTCACCCAAGCTTTTCTTGAGCATGGAAACATGAAATACCGGATGAACCAAAGCTAGTTCACTAGGTAGTTTCAACTCATAACCAACTTTTCGGACCCATTGCAATACCTCATAGGGACCCACATACCGGGGACTTTGCTTTCCCTTCTTACAAAATCTTATCACCCCATTCATGGGTGAAATCTTCAAATAAACATAATCACCTATTTCCAACTCAAGGTCTCTTCTTATATTATCGGCATAAAAAATTTTCAGACTATAGGATGTTTTCAACCTATCTCGTATTACCCAAACATTCTCTATAGCCTCATAGACTATCTCGGGACCAAGGAGTAAAGTTTCACCAACCTCAAATAACCAACCGGAGATCTACATATTTTACCATTAAGTCCTCCAAACGGTGCAATAGAAATACTCGAATGGTAGCTATTATTATATGGGAAGTCAACCTACAGTAAGTTATCGTCCCAATTTCCGTTGAAATAAACAGCACAAGATATTAACATATCTTCTAGCGATTGAATGGTACGTTTCTCTTGACTATCCATATGAGGATGAAAATCAGTTCTAATCTTAAATTGAGTACCCCTTTTTGAAAAGACCTTAAAAAATGAGAAGTGAATTGGGCACCTCTATCCTGGATGATCGACAAAGGGATCCCATTTAGGGTCTGATGTACCATGGTTTCACGGTACTTTCAATGTTTTTTCCTTAAGTTTAGTGTGTATCTAAGGCCTTTTTGTATTGGTTTTAATGTAGTTTTCTCTTTGTTTGCAGGAAATTTGTCAAGAAGGAGAAGGTGGGATAATTGTGCTGAAAATTGCAGAAGTGACGACCTACAGAGCCATCAGAGGTCCGTCGTGACCTTGACGATCCGTAGGTGGCCACCGTCATATGGAGCAAAAGGCTTCTAAAGGAAGTTGGGGAATTCTGACTAAGTATGGGTCTACGAAGTCTCTCGACGGACTGTCATAGCCATGACGGACCGTGATACACCTCCGTCAAGGTTAACACAAATTAGCCCCAGTATCCATCTTCAAAAGATTCTAAGTATGGAAGAACAGAAGCCATCGACGGACCGTCGTGCACACAACGGATTGTCATCCATGTCCGTCGATGGTAACAGAAAGTTGGTGAAGAAAGTGGTACAAAAAAAGTTAAGTATGGAATGACGGAGGACCTTGATGGTGTGTCATGACCTCGACAGTCCGTGGCTCCATTCGTCGACTCAAACGCGTTTTTCGGCAGATTTTCCTTAAATAGATTTTCCTCTTTTGTTAGGACTTTATTATTATAAATACTTATAAAAACTTCGTTTTTGGGGTTAGACTTTGGGATATTTTCTAGTTTTATTGTTCAAAGTGTTGAATTTTTGGATTTTGTGAAAATTACTTTATTTCCAAAATCGTTTGCTGCAAGTTTTTGATTAATTCAAGTAATTTTCTGGATTTTCTTCAATCTCATCAAAGTAAGTGCATGAATTCTTATCTAATTATATGAATTATGTTATTATTAACATGGGTAACTAAAATCCATAACTAGGATTGTGGGAATCATGGGTAAATAACAAGGTAAAACCTAGCTAAAATAAAAATTCTCGAATAGTGTGTTGCATGTATTGATAATTCTTTCATTTCGAAGTCTTTTTAACGAGTTCATGCGTTAGAACTCACCTTATTTCTACTTTCCGGACCAAGAAGGTAGATAATAAGAAAAGAATTATAAGCGTAGATTTAGTATATACTATCTAATAGGCTAGTGTGGATTGGTGCAAAGTAACAAGTAAGCCATACATCGATTATAATGCTTAATATGAGGTAAAGGTAAGGTTTAGGAAAGCATACACACGTAGTTGGACCAAGGTTCATAGTGATATTTCCTAGTTGCCGCACTAATGAATTAGGGATACACAACTTACCACTTTGCACGCAAGATACTAGGAAAGGATTGTTATAACTAGAATTACCGCGTTATGTATCTTTGGACAACACTTAAGCCGTAGTTATTGTCATTACATGATAAAAATAAAATCTTTGAACGTGTTACTTATTCACTTAGAAATAGCTAATTACATTTATTACTTAAACCCCCCATTTTCTTACTTGTTTCTTCAAAAGGACTTGACTAAACAGAAGTAATAATAGTTTAAAGTTAAATCTAAATCATTTTCCTCGAGGGATCGAACCCAACCTCATATTTAGGTTCTTTACTTTATATATTATACTTCTTTTCGAGAAGTCAATTTGAGCATATAAAATTTTGGCGCCACTGCCGGGTAAAACAGCCTTTATATTAACTTTAAGCTTATTACCAAAGTTTAGTCAACATTTTCCTGATTTTACTTTTTCTCTTTGTTTTTATCTCTTGCAGATCTAACTTCCGTGTATACCAAGTACGGGGAGTAGAGGAGAATCCATACTCTCACCCGACCCCGAACTAGAGCGTACTGTGCACAGAATGAATCGAAATTTGGGTATATATCGATGACGATCACAACCTGAAACTTCTACCACCGGGTGATGCTCATGATCAACTATTACCTGAAAATTGTAGGGAAGGTGAAATACGGAGGCAACCTCCCGCTCCACTCCCTTAAGAATATTATAGGGGATATGATAATATTTCTGACACAGATGGACCACTTCTCTTGTCTCCCCTACCACATGGCCATACACTTGTAGTAACTAGTAGTCTGTTGCAAATGCTCACTGCTAGAGGTTTGTTTTCTGGGCTACCTTCTGAGGATCCACATGCTCACATCTCCAAGGTGAGGTTGGTGTGTAAAGAGTTATGTAGGGATGCCTGATTTGAATATGGATGTATTAGGGTTGAGAGTGTTTACTCTCGCACCGACGAGAGAGGCCTCTATATGGTTTACCGAGCTCCCCTTTAACTCAATTTACACTTGGAATCAATTAAGGGATGTGTTCTTAGCACGTTACTACACGGTGTCTAAGAAGCTAAACCACAAAGATAGGGTGAAAAACTTTGTGGCGCTATCAGGAGAATCACTCAGTAGTTCTTTGGACAGGTTCACTTCATTCTTGAGAAGTGTCCCCAATCACCGCATTGATCATGAGTCACTGAAAGAGTACTTTTATCAGGGACAAGATAATAATAATAAAGAAATATTTGATACGGTAGCGGGTGGTTCTTATGGGGAGTTTCCTCATGCTAAGATTGCTGAGAAGTTTGAGAAAATCTCCCGAAATAATGAAGCTTGGAGCACTAGGAAGTCAGATACTGGGAGAAACACTTTTGCAGTGCAATCGCACACAACCCAACCACAGACAATATTCGTGAAGAAATGGCTTAAATGAGAATTGAGCTTGGGTTTATGTTGAAACACGTCACTGGGGTGCAGAAAAGGTAAATGCGGTGAATTACTTGTATAAACAACCACCGTCGATAGATGAATATTACTATGAGGAGGACTTTTATGCGGTTAATGAGTAGACGGGTTTTTTTTTGACCAAACGCCCAAGGATCCATCAAAAGAATTGGCGCCAAGGTCAAGGAAATCAAGGTTAGAACTATGGTAATTACAACCGAGAGGGTCATTATATACGATATGGGAATTACAACCGTGACAACAAATTCAACCTGGGTAACTTTGGTAACAGAAATTATAGGAATGGGCTCTATGTTCTACCTCAAAATTATGAAGTTGCTCCTAGGGATAGTTAAGGTAGTATGGCGCGAGTTGAGGATATGCTGCAGAAAATGATGAGGAGGTTTGATGCTAGTGATGAGCACATTAAAGAGTTGAGGAGTGTCTTAGCGAGTATTGGGCAAAAAGTTGATGCACATGCAATCTCGATCAAGCATCTTGAGTTGCAAATGACCCAATTGTCTTCGACCGTGAACCCATACCAACCGTGCGTTCTTCCTAGCAATATTGTCCAAAATCCAAAAAAATGATGGACATTGTATGAGATTCACAACTCGAGGTGGTAAGCAAACCATTGACCTACTGATGCCGTCTGGTGTAGAAAATGTGATAAGAAGCGATGATGAGGTAGTGGAGGTTAGTGGTGAGTTAGAAGGCAAAACCAGGAAAGAAGCTGAGGTACCCAAAAAGGTGACCCCCATGCCTAGACCACCACCTCCATTCCCACAGAGGTTAGTGAAAAAGACCACGAATGGTAAATATCGGCATTTTATCACTATGATGATACAACTTTCCATCAATGTCCATTTGATAGAACCTCTTGTACAAATGCCCGGTTATACCAAGTTCATGAAAGATATGGTCACTAAGAAAAGGTCGATAAATTTTGAGGATGATGATAGAATGCAGCATTGTAGAGTTATTGCTACAAGGTCTCTAGTGCAAAAGAAAGAACATCCGGGTTCCTTCTCTATTCCATGTACAATTGGGTTATTACACTTTGCAAAAGCATTATTTGATCTTGGGGAAAGCATAAATCTAATACCTCTTTCTATTTACAAGAAGTTGGGTTTGGGTGACCCAAAGCCAACTGCGATACGGCTACTGATGGCTGTTTTAACGGTGAAGTGGCCTATTCGGATACTCGACGACGTGTTAGTAAAGGGGGAGTCATTCATATTTCTAGCCAATTTTGTGATTCTGGATTGTGAGATTGATTTTGAGGTTCCTATTATTCTTTGGAGGCCATTCCTTACTACGGGTAGAGCTTTGGTTGATATAGAGTAAAGGCAAATGAAATTTCGGTTGAACAATGAAGAAGTGAGTTTCAACGTTTTTAGGTCCATGAGGGAGAGCGGTGAGATACAATCAGTATCTTCCATGTATTACAGGGTTGAAAAGTCATCTAAGGTACAAATAGAAGAGAGTCTAGGTGTAGAAGCATTAGCATCAGTGATCATAAATTTTGATTGTGATTGTATTGAAGAGTATGGGTCATTTGTCGTCGCACTTGATCAAGGTGATTTTTGGTTTAAACCAAAGAAGTTGGATTTATATATGAAGAATCACAATTCTCCACCCGCGAAACCATCTATAGAGGAGGATCCAAAAGTAGAAATTAAGGCTCTACCGCCTCATCTGAGGTATGTATTTTTCGGAAAAGGTGACTTATTTCGCCGGTAACTATTGCATCATATTTTAATGTGCATCAAGTTGAGAGTTTGGTGGATGTGTTAAAAAGGTTCAAAAGAGATATTGGGTGGACTATTGCGGACATTATTGGAATCAATCTCTCCCATGTTTGTTCACATAAAATCCAACTCATGCCCGATCATATACAAAGTAGTGAGCACCAGAGACGCTTAAATCCACCTATGCAAGAGGTGGTGAAGAAGGAAATCATTAAGTAGTCGGATGCTGGAGTGATATATCCAATCACCGATAGTTGTTGGGTATGCCCTGTCCAGTGTGTACCTAAGAAAGGGGGAATGACTTTGATCCCCATTGAGAAAAATGAGTTTCTTTCGATGAGCCCGATGACTGGATGGAGGGTATGTTTGGATTATCGAAAATTAAATGCATGGACCGAGAAGGAGTATTTTCCTATGTCCATCATGGATAGACTTGCAGGAAAGGGGTGGTACTATTTTCTCGATGGCTATTCATGTTTTAATCAGATTTCTATTGCACCATTAGATCAAGAGAAAACCACCTTTACTTGTCCTTATGGGACCTTCGCGTTCAAGGGAATGTCGTTTGGGTTATGTAATGCACCAACCACATTTCTGAGATGTATGATGTCAATATTCTCTTATATGGTGGAGGACACTATTGAGGTGTTTATGGATGATTTTTCATTGGTTGGTGACTCCTTTGAGCGGTGTTTGAGTTATTTGTTCGAGTTTTTTAAGAGGTTTGAAGATTGCAACCTTGTTCTATATTGGAAAAAATATAACTTCATGGTGAAAAAAGGTATTGTATTGGGTCATCGCATTTCAGAGAAGGGTATAGAGGTTGATCGAGCTAAAGTTGAGGTGATAGAGCGACTTCCTCCACCTATCTCTGTAAAAGGTGTGAGAAGTTTTCTTTGGTATGAAGGCTTTTATCGGAGGTTCATCAAGGATTTCTCAAAGATTGCACATCCTTTGTGAAAGTTTCTTGATAAAGAGTGTAAGTTTCATTTTGATGAATCTTTTCTTAAGGCATTTGGTGAGTTCAACGAAAAGTTGGTGTCTGCACCTATCATCATTTCTCCGGATCGGAGCAAGCCTTTTAAGGTGATGTGTGATGCGAGTGGGGTTGATCTTGGCGTGGTATTGTGACAAAGAAGGGACAAAATCCTTCAACCCATTTACTATACTAGTAAAGCGCTTAATGAATCCCAAAAGAACGACACCGTGACTGAACAAGAGCTCCTTGTAGTAGTCTTCGCTTTCGAGAAATTTTGCTCCTATTTTTCTTGGCGCTAGAGTTATAGTGCATATTGATCATTCTACGTTAAGATATTTGATGGAAAAGAAGGATGGAAAACTGAGGTTGTTTTGTTTGGTATTAATATTGCAAGAATTCGACTTTGAGGAAAAAGATAGACTAGGGACCGAAAATCAAGTTGCTGATCACTTGTACAGATTACAAGATGAAGCAATGAGAGAGTTGGGTGAATAGGCTGAGATAGATGATCATTCTCTGATGAGTATATATTGGCTGCCTCCCAAGACTTGATTCCATGGTTTGTAGATTTTGCGAATTATCTGGCTGGTGATATTGTCCCACCGAACTTGATATTTCATAGAAGGTTAAAGTTCATGCATGATGTGAAAAAATTCCTTTTGGATGAGCCATAAATATATAGGAGTTCTGCTGATGGGCTTATTCAGTGTTATGTGCTGGAAGTTGAGATGTTGAGTGTTTTGGAGGTATGTCATTCTTCGCCTGTAGGTGGGCATCATAGTGGTATTCGGACTGCTTATAAGATCTTGCAATGTAATAACTATTGTCTAACCATCCACCAAGATACTCATGAGTTCGCCAAGGCATGTGATAGATGCTATAGAGATGGTGGCATTTCGCGAAACCAAGAGCTACCTCTAAATCCTATTCTTGTGATATTGAGTTGTTTGATGTGTGGGGCATTAACTTTTTGGGCTCTTTTGTGAGTTCTCATGGAATAAAATACATTGTTGTGGCAGTTTATTATGTGTCTAAATAGGTGGAAGCTATTGCACTCGCGAATAATTAAGGGAAGAGTGTCACCGCATTCTTGAAAAAGAACATATTTTCTAGATTTGGAACCCAATGGCTATTATCAGTGATGGGGGATCCCACTCTTTCAACAAACTGTTTAAAGGATTATTGGAAAAATATGGGGTTCTCCATAATGTGGCCACTCCTTACCATCCTCAAACTAGTGGCCAAGTTGAGGTGTTAAATAGGGAGATTAAGCAAATTTTGGCGAAAACGGTGAATGCTAGTAGAATGGATTGGTCAAGGAGGCTTGATGATACTCTTTGGGCCTACCAAACAACATACAAGACTCTCATAGGTATGTCCCAATACCAACTTGTATATGGGAAGACTCGTCACTTATTGGTCGAATTAGAGCATAAGTCCATGTGGGCAATGAAGAAGTATAAAATGGATTGGAATGAGGCTGCGGAATAGAGGTTAAACGGGTTGAATGAGCTTGATGAATTTTGCTTGAAGGCATTTGAAAGTTCAGCCCTTTACAAAGAAAAAAAATGAAGAAGTACTATGACCAAAAGATTTAGAAGCGCAATTTTTTGGTTGGGGATTTGGTGCTTTTGTTCAATTCTAGGTTGCGTTTGTTTACGGGCAAACTCAAATCCAAATGCACAGGTCCCTATTTGATCACCCAACTATTACCTCATGGTGCGGTTGAGTTGGAGAAAAAGGAGGGTGTGAGGTTCAACGTGAATGGGCACCGAATAAAAATATATCTAGGGCATGCTAATACGGCGAAGGAAGTGATCAAGGCATACCAGCTTGATGCAGTTTGAGTAATCAAGAGTCCTCCGTTGTGGCGTAACGTTAAAACATGCGCTGATTGGGAGGCAACACAATATGTATCCTCTAGCCAACTATAGATTTTTCATGATTTTCTAGGCATAGTTGCATTTTTTTTGCTTTTATTACTTATGTCACGTCTGAATGTTCCTTTATTTTTCTTTAGAAGTGTTGGCTAGAGAATAGATTAGGGTCCGTGTCAAAAAAGTATCCAAAAAATAGAAAAAGATTATCTTAATGGGTATTAATGTGCAGGTATCAAATCACCAGAAATCTACAGAAAATTGATCTTCTGCACCTATCGACGAAACCATCGACGGACCGTCGGTGGGATCCATCAAGCTCAGGTATATCTTTCAAACATTGCAAGTTAGGGAACCCTCAACGAACCCTCATGACGGATTGTCGAACTTGTTACGGTTCGTCGACGGGTAATCGTCGCGTCTTTATCCACCAACCCAACCCGACCCGTCCGGCTTAATATTAAAAATTTTAAACCTTTAAAGTTCCCACCTCTTCACATAACCCCTCATAATCGTTTTTCTACTCATTTCCTACCATTTCTCCCCACTTCATCACCATTATCTCCCATTCCCTCTCCATATTCTGATTTCCCACATTTTCCCCGAATTCCCCCAGTCCCTTTCTCTCCCAAATTCTCCCATTTTTTTGGTTCCTTTGCCGGTCGGTGTTCGTGGTGGTTGTTGCCGCAGTTCAACTACTAGAGTTCATAATCTTCTTTCTCTAATACAGTTATGAGGTATTTTCTTCTGATCTGTGAATTAACTATCATTCATTTTTTTTGGTTTTCTGATTAAACTTGTTGTCTTATTGTGTAGGTCTCGAATTTTGGAACCTTATTGCATGCTATAAATCACCCCTGTAGTCCTAAGTTCCCATAGAATATTGATATTGAACAGGAATGGGGGTGTTTTGTTAGAAAATGGCGTGTGTTTCCTAATTATGTTTCTAATCTAGGGTTGATAGGCTATCAAAATTCGAATGCTCAAATTCCAAAATTTAAGCCCTACGAATGATGGGATGCTAGGTAAATGTTTAGTAAACTTAGGCTTCTCCGAATACTTCAACTTAGTATGATAGGTATCCATGTTTGGCTGCAAAACTGTGTTCCCTGAAGGTCAGTACGAGACCCCGTCGATGGACTGTCGGTCGCTCGACGAACCGTCGTTGGGGTCCGTCAACCCTACCTTCCCTAGTTTGCTCTATGTGTTCCTCGACGGACCCCTGTGACGAACCGTCGTGCCTTCGACGGTCCGTCTTGTTGAACCGTCGACACTGTCAGAATCTTTGTTTTTGATGTTTTCAAATTTTAGTCTATGTGTCCCTCGATGGACCCCTATGACGGATCATCGTGCCTTCGACGGTCCCTCCTGCACAATCGTTGCCACTATCAGAAGCCTTGCTTCTGATGATATACAAAAAATTAACTAAGTATTTTTCGACGGACCCCTATCATGGACCATCGTGCCTCCGACAGACCGTCTATGGGTTCGTCATGTAATGCTGCAACTGCTGCACTGCCATTCCATTTGTGTTTCTACTTTTTTTCTATCTGTTGCATGTACTGGTGCTAATTGCATTTCTTTCCAGGTAATAATTGCACCAAAAATGGACCGCATCTACTCATGAGGACGTTCCAAGTCCGTCGCCCCGTTCGCCCATAATGTTATAGGATTAGACAATTAGCGTGACCCGGAGTACGAGCCACCAGGCACTTTAACTTCCACTCGTGCTGCACGCACCACCAGAGCTACGCCCACGAAGGTGACGCGTGGCGGAGTCATGCCTCCCTGTCTGAAGAGGAGCGCATACTGACCGGCACACCTTCTAGGTCTGCTGCACAGTCTGAGGGAGCATCTGGCTCCTAGGATGCTTTTGGTTCTGAGGAAGTGTCTTGTTCTATGGAGGTGTATGGGTGTGAGGAGGCCTCTGCTCCCTCATCCGCATCCCAGTCAGCCTCGTCTGATGAGGCTAATAGTGCTGACTCCACCTCAGGCTGGCGTCCCCGCTCCGGTTGCTGATCAGCCCAACCGGTGGTGTATCGAGGGGCAGTACCAAATCTACACTGATCCGAAGATGCACATTGACAAGGGGGTCATGACCCGGACCTTGACACTTGAGCGGCGGGTCCTCACAGGGTGTCTTCCAACCTTGCCGACCATCACTGAGTTATTCACCCGACATCGGCTGGTGTGAACGACTCGAGATGTAGGCCGCTACACTTTGGAGATGGTCCGAGAGTTCTACGCCTCCTATGTGGTGACTCTCCGATCTCAGCTAGACAGGCGGTCAACCCCCGCCAAACATGATCCTTTGGATTACATCCCAGTCCGCAGGAAGCGGGTTGACATTTCCTTGAGGGCCATCCACATGTTTCTCTATGGCGCGGATATGATGCCACCCGTACACCTCTCACCGCCGAGTTTGACTATCGATGGAAGTTGATTAAAGATGGCCGGTTCCAGCGTGAGCCAGAGTTGAGATAGAGTGGTGCATTGCATGGTACCTTTCCGTCAATGGTTAGGCACCGATTGGGTGCTGGAGCCCAAGGGAAGTATGTAGAAGACTAACCTCACCTTCATAGTCATGTTTTTGTGGTTACTAGTTCGACACTGCGTTTCCCCATTGCAGCTGACAACATTGTCAATTGGGATCGTGCGATACTGATGGCGGCGATAATTGTGGGGTTCGAGGTGGACTTTCCATGGCTACTACAGGCGGTGATGAATGAGAGGGCCTTCAAGTCCACTACTATTTACCCCTTCCCGTGCATGGTTTTTGCTTTGTGCAGGTTAGTAGGAGTGCCCGTGTGGCACATTGATGTGTTCAAGACGCCGTCTAGCACAATATCTATTGGCCTCATTCGGGATGAGGCCAATGAGTTGGCTCCCCATGGAGGGCCCCGTCCGGAGGTGCATCCGCTTGGTGAGAACCTAGCGGGAACGGTAGAGCGCCCAAGCAGCTAACCTTGCTACATTTAATCCTGCCGACACTACTCCGTTTCAGTGTATCTCGGGTGGTAGCACCGCTCCGAGATCCTCCCGCTCGACTCCATCTTCTACTCTGGTCACGATTGCTAGGGTCCAGAAACTTGAGGCCCAAATGGCCACACTTTTGCACCACATCCAGCCTTGGATGCAGAGGTCTATTGCTGAGGAAAAGGAGCGCTTAGAGAGGAAGATGCCCCAGCACACTGAGCGAAAATTCATGGTGGTCTACCATTGCTTGGACGCTTTTGAGTTGTGGGTTCTTGCCCAACCAGCCCCTACAGTGGATGTGACGGCTCTCCAGGCTGTTCTGGAGAGTCTTAGAGAAGAACTAGATACTATACTAGAGGCTCGGGTGTCGGATTTTAAGTCCATTCTGCAAAGCCCGCTGAGGACACAGTGTTGGCTGCCTTGTTCTCAACTGACATAGTGCCACCACCTCCCCTACGAGTGAGTGCCAAGAGGCATAGGACTAGAGATGAGGATGAGTCCCGGGCTCAGAAGAAGAAGCGACATGAGTTAGAGGCTGTGAGGAGAGCCTTTCTTATTATTGAGGAGGCCCGCCAGTTGAGGTCTAGAGCTGGCTGCTGGGGCGTCTAGCTCAAGAGTTGTTGAGGCAGAGAGGAGAATTATTGATGGTGCTGTTGTTGCTGACGACACTAGTGAGGGTGTCCCGAATACAGAGGGAGCAAGTTTCGGGCAACCGGACCTGCCAGCTTGTTGATCACCTGCGCTTTGCGCCTCAGGTTTTCTTCACCTACCACCCTATATTATATACTTTTATGCATTGGGGACATTTTGCATGTCTTTTTGTTGGGGTGGGGTAAATGGAAAGTGAGTGCTAGGATGAAGTCTGAGTAGCCCAAATCACGATCCTTTCTTGGGGTTTTCTTGCCTGTGTTCTTTTTCCCCAAGAGACTGGTAATTTTTATTGTTTAACCGACTTGTTGGTATCTTTTGTACATAGTATAGAAAGGGAATCTGAAACATTATGGCTATACAAAATTAGATCTTGATTTAAAGAAAATGCAGCATGACTAGGCAGAGTAACTGATAAATGTGTGGCTCTAAGCATGACATAGAGATACACCATTGCATAACCCTAAATATAAAATTCAAACTAGGTTTCTGATAATTTGGTACATGAATTAGATATCAAGTGCGCGTGTGGAAAATTTGAATATTCCACCATTGGTACTGAGCTAGAAATTTCCTGGTTAGTCCTGCTAAAAGTAAGTCGTAATACACAATTAGGAAAGGATCGTAGACCCTTGTTCAATATAGCCAATCTTTAGCCTAAATAATAGAAAACCGAATGAAATTAATCCCATCTTGATCCAAATGATTTGAGCTTAAAATAGACTTTTCTTTTTCACCCCAACTGATCTTTTTCTGGAAACAATGTGTTGGCCCTGGTCCCTCTTTGGATATGTGTACCTCAGCTTATGCCAAAAGCAAAAGTTTAGGGTGGCTAATGTAGAAAATAATCTTGTCATGACCCTAACCAACTTTGGGTATTGTGTACATTGACTCAGGGCAAAGCCATGAGTTGAGGGTGACTATTATGAGGAATACTCCCAAAAGTGGGGTTGAAAGAATAAATAAAGAGAAATAACAAAAGAAAAGTGACTCAAGAAATGTTTATAGCAAAGTGAAAAAAAAAACAAAATTTGAAAATTTAAAAATACAAGAAAAGAGAAGAGTCACTTACACAAAAGGAAAAAGAAGGGAGAATAGCAAGGTGAAAGAAAATTGAGAAAAAGATCATAATAAAATGATAAAAAGGTAGGACGCCTAGCCATTATATCAATGAGGGAAACAAGTCACTAAAATATATCCAGATGTACCCTACCTTACCATGATCCTAAGTTACAAGCTAATAACGTCCTAAGGTGATCCTAAGAGTGCATTATGGTAAACATAAAGCAGTGAAAATAAGCGAAAGTTTATGACAACAAGTATAAATGAGGTGAGAAATTGTTCTAAGAATGGGTATTGAAAAATAATCCTTATACTCAAACTGAAATCATTGTGTGAAAAATGAGGATGTTGCTTTGAAGTAAGGACACTAGTTGCAATACTGAAAAATTGGTACCATAGTCAGAGATCAAAGAGGATAGGTGTCGGTGTGTGGTGAGTCTGTGTAATGGTCTGATACAAATGATCAATCCTATTACTGATAGAATGCATAAATCAATTTAAAAATAATTGGGATTGATAGCCAGATGATTGCAAAAAGCTAAAATAAGGATACTCTTAAAGCTAAAATAAGGATACTCTTGTACAAAGATTTTGTGGTGAGTTATAGTGCGTCGCTTGAGGACAAACAATGAATTTAAGTTCGGGGTGTTGATGTACCATGGTTTCACGGTACTTTCAATGCTTTTTACTTAACTTTAGTGTGTGTCTAAGGCCTCTTTGTATTGGTTTTAATATATTTTTCTCTTTGTTTGCAGGAAATCTGTCCAGAAGGAGAACGTGGAAGAATAGTGCAGAAAATTGTAGAAGTGATGACCTAAGGAGCAATCGATGGTCTGTCGTGACGTGGATGGTCCGTCGTGACATCGACGGTCCATCGTGATGTCGAAGGTCCGTAGGTGGCATCGACGGTCCGTAGGTAGCCACCGTCGTACGGAGAAAAAGGTTGCTAAAGGAATTCGGGGAATTCTGACTATGTGTGAGTCTACGGAGGATCTCTATTGACCGTCATAGCCATGACGGACCGTCCTGCACCTCCATCAATGTTTACAGAAAGTAGCCCAGTACCCATCTTCAAAAAATTGTAAGTATGGAAGAACGAAAGCCATCGATGGACTGTGGTGCACGCAATGGATTTTCATCCATATTCGTCGATGGTAAATGAAAGTTGGTGAAAAAAGCAGCTGAAAAAGAAGTTAAGCTTGGAACTACGAAGGTCCATGACGTTCCGTCGTGACCTCGACGATCCGTAGCTCCAGTCGTCGACTCAGATGCGTTTTTAGGCATAATTTCCTTAAAATAGATTTCCCTATTTTGTTAGGAATCTATAATTATAAATACTTGTAAAAACCTAGTTTTTGGGGTTAGACTCTGGGATGTTTCCTAGTTTTATTGTTCTAAGTGTTGAATTTTTGTATTTTGTGAAAATTACTTTATTTTCCGGAATCGTTTGCTGCATGATTTGATTAATTTCAAGTAATTTTCTAGATTTTCTTCAATCTCACCAAATTAAGTGCATGAATTCTTATCTAAATAATATCAACTATGTGATTATTAACATGGGTAACTAAACTCCATAACTAGGTTTGTGGGAACCATGGGTAAATAACAAGGAAAAACCTAGCTAAAATAACAATTCTCGAATAGTGTCTTGCCTGTATTGATAGTTCTTTCGTTTAGAAGTCTTTTTAACGAGTGCACGCGTTAGAAGTCGCCTTATTTCTACTTGTCGGAACAAAAAGATAGATAATAAGAAAAGAATTATCAACGTAGATTTAGTATATACTACATAATAGTCTAGTGTCGATTGGTGCAAAGTAACAACTAAGCCATACATCGATTATGATGCTTAATATGAGATAAACGTAAGGTTTAGTAAAGCATACACACGTTGCTGGACCAAGGTACAGAGTAAAATTTCCTAGTTGCCTGAACAAGGAATTAGGCATATATAACTTACAAATTCACATGCAAGATACTAGGAAATGATTCTTATAGCTAGTATTACCGCGTTATGAATTTTTGGGGAACACTTAAGCCCTAATTACTCTCATTACTTGATAAAAATCAAATCATTGAACATGTTACTTATTTACTAACAAATAGCTAATTACATTTATTGTTTAAGATGACTTTTTTGTTACTTGTATCCTGGAAAGGACTTGACTAAATAGAAGTAATAATAGGTTAAAGTTAAGTCTAAATCATTTTCCTCGTGGGATCAACCGCAACCTCATAGTTGGATTCTTTACTTGATACGACTGCTTATACTTCTTTTCGAGAAGTAAATTTGAGCGTATCATGGTCACAATCTCATTAATGTATATTCTAGCATACTATTTTGCCAAATAAATAGACTGAGGGGGATAAAATGGGCAGATTTGTCAACCTATCCACAATAACCCATATTGAGTCATTTTGCCTTTGGGTTTGAGGCAACCCAAAAACAAGGTCCATATTGTTATCTTTCCACTTCCAAGTAGGAACACAGATTACTTGAGTCAAACCACCCAGCTTTTGATGCTCGGCCTTAACTTGTTAGGAATTTTGACACTAGCCTTAAGCTCCGCTATGTACCTTTAAAACCATCCCACCAATAGACCTCTCTAAGATCACGACACATTTTTGTGGCACCAGAATGACTAGAATATTGGGAACCATGAGCTTCTTCAAAGATTCAATTTCTCAAATCATCAACATCCGGTACACACAATCTATCTTGGTAACCAAGTACACCATCCCGCCTTGGGAGAATAAGTCATTAAAATTAATAAGCACCGAATCCTTCAATTCCATCAATAGAGAATCATTATGCTGCTTATACTTCACTTCAACCACTAAATATGATTCAGAGTTATGATGAACAATAGAACCTCTATTTTGGGAATCTTCCAACCGAACAACCAATCGAGACAATCAATGGACCTCTTACACTAAATCTTTCGTATTATTGGGGACATGTGCTACACAACCAATTTTCATAGTCCTTCAAAAGTTCCAATCAACTCATTTGTTGGAGATTCAACTCTTTTTGAGTATAGATGTATCGAAGACTCTTGTGGTATGTAAATACGTCCACATGTACCCCTGAGATAGTATGTCTCGAAATTATCAGAGCAAACACTATGGCCGCTACAGATCATGAGTTTGATAGTTCTTCTCATGCGCCTTGAGTATTATAGAGGCATAATCAATCACCTTACCATGTTGAATCAGGACACAACCCAAACCTACTTAAGAAGCTTCATAATACACTACAAACCCTTTTGGTACCTTGCGATAAATTCAACACTAGCTCGGTGGTAAGCTTATCTTTCAATTCTTGGAAGCCTCTTTCACAAGCCTCTGACCACTTAAACTTAATATTTTTTTGATTTAAGGTTGTCAAAGGAGAAGCAGCGGATGCAAACCCATCAACGAACCTTCTATTGTACCCGGCTAGACCCAAGAAAGATCTTATGTCAGTAGGTGTTAGAGGTTTAGGACAATTTCTAACCTCTTTTATTTTTTTGGATCAACCTCTATACCCTCATTTGAGATAATGTGTCCAACAAATACAACAAATCTCAACAAAAACTCACACTTATTATACTTAGGAAAGAGTTGATGTTCCTTGAGAACTTGCAATACATCCCTTAAATAACCCAAATGCTCATCCTCACTCTTAGAATACACCAAGATAACATAAATTAAGTCAATTACAAAAGCATCAAGGTAATTTCGGAACACTATCCATAAAAGCCATCGGGGTATAAGTTAAACCAAACCATATGACTCGGAACTCATAATGACCAAAATCTAGATTGGAAAGCCATTTTAGGAATATCTATATGTCTCACCCTAAGTTTGTGATAACCCGACCTTAAGTTGATCTTTGAAAAGTGACTTGCACCTTGGAGTTGATCAAACAAGTCATCAATCCTAGGGAGGGGGTACTTAGTATTTAATGTAACCTTATTCAATTGCCGGTAGTCGATACACATTCTAAGTGAACTATCTTTCTTCTTCACAAATAAAATCGGAGCACCACATGGAGATATGCTTGGTTGTATAAAACCTTTGTCAAGAAAATCTTTGAGTTGAGCCTTCAACTCTTTCAATTCGGCCGGAGCCATCCTATTTGTACTAATTTATATGGGTTTCGTATCCAGCATACAGTCTATTCCAAAATCTATTTGCCATTTAGGAGGAATTTTAGGCAAGTCATCCGGAAAGACTTCCAAAAATTCCTTCACTATGGGGACCGACTCAATAGGAAGAATCTGATATTCAAGATCTTTGACCCTCACTACATGGTAAAGACACCCCTTAGATATCCTCTTATAATCTTTAAGACACAAAATGATTCAACCGCTATGGATAGAGTTTCCCCTCTTCCATTGTAAAATTGGCTCATTTGGAAAATTGAACTTTACTACCCTTCTTCTATAATCTATGGAAGCATAACAATATTGGAATTAGTCCATTCCCAAAATAACATCAAAATCAAATATGTCAATTTCGACCAAATCAACAAGATTAATTCAATTGAACAACATGATAGTACAGTTCTTATATGCTCTTTTTGCAACTACAAAATCATCCATTGGGTTAGACACCATAAAAGGTTAATTTAGGACATCGGACAACATGTCAAACTTTCTAGTTAGCAAAGGAGTAACAAATGACAAGGTAGCACCGGGATCAAGTAAAGCATATACATTAATAGAAATGTCCTATAACATACGGTCAACACATAAGGATAACCCTCTTGTTCACCCTAGAGTGGAGAGCATAAAAATGGTTCTTCTTAGGAGCTTCAGAGCTAGGACTGTTTGTTTAAGCTTTACTAGTCCCCTTCTCTTGACCCCGTACACTAAGGAAATCCCTCACCTTATGGACAATCTTTCCACACTCAAAGCAATTATCCATCCCAACTAGACATTTACCCACATGTTTCTTACAAAACATTCCACAAGTAGGCTTCTCAATTGGTGAGTTACCACCTCTGCCCTTTTGAGACATTGGGTTAAACACCCTATCATTACGAGCCTTGGGGAATTTATAAAGAACTTATTTGGAGAACCTCTTTATGAACTTAGGTTTTTCTTGAATTTCCAACCTAACCTTGGAAGAACCTCCTTGATAAGACGTTACCCTCTTATCATCCCTATTCTTCCTCCGTATTATACTCTCTTCCATTTGTTGAACATTCACAATCAAGCGAGAAATGTCTATATTTTCATGAAGTGTTGCCGCACGACCTTTTTGTACAAGATTTTCTGACACTCCCTGACAAAGTTACTCATCTCATCCCTTGGGTTAGACACCAAGGAAGGGGCATACTTAGAAAATTTCATGAACTTCAAGAATTACTCTAGCACGCTCATACCTCCCTAAGGAAGGTTGATAGGCTCTTCCAACATAGCCTCCCTTTTCTCCCTTGTTAAGAACCTATAAAGAAAGTCCCTATTAAAGATTTTCAATTTCATGGGACCACCTCTTATAACCCTATTATCCCTTCTATTGAGCATACCAAGTTTGTGCGAAATCTTTGTGTTGATAAGCGGGTAACTCAACCTTCTCATTCGAAGTCACCCCACAACAAACAAAATCTTGTAGACCTCATCAAGAAAGTCTTGGGGGTTTTCACAAACCTTTAATCCAAGGAACATAGAAGGATTCATTCTATTAAAATCACTCAAACAAGAAGCGATGGTATTAACATGTCGATTCACTCGGGGAGCAACTTCCTGATTCACTTGTGCCGTCATAGCTTGGACTTGAGTAGTTATGACATGAGCTTGAGAAGTCATAGCTTCATCTAAACATAGAAATGTTTACCTTTTATCTCCATCCGTCATAGCCGGAGGATTGACCAGAGCTTAGTCACCCAAAGAACATGTCCTTCTCGAGGAGCTTGATTGCCTTGTGGAGGAGCTTGGTTATTTTGGGGTGGAGATACCGCATTAGCAATTTCTTGACCAACTCTTCTTGCCGCTTCCTTTCTAGTAATCAAAGCCAACAATCATAATAAAAGATTTAGATGAAAATGACACATAGATTTAAGCCTCTTGAGGCACGACATCATAATGCCAAGAAGATGAGAATTTCCTAAAATCACATAGCCTCTCATTCACAAGTGTGGCACCTTTCACAATAACGAACAATACTTTATATAGACGTTTAGTGAGACATCAATCCTAAGGTTACTCAACCTCATGATCTGATACCAAGTTTTTCGCGACCTGGGAAGACCCTATAGACGTAACCGACGTCGAAGTCTTTGAAGAGGACTAGAATAGTCCTTAGCATACATCGTGTCACATCATTTGTAGAAAAAAATCCGAAAAATAAAAAAATTTACATAGTAAAGTATACTTAGACTTCTCTTTTATCACATATGGAGTTTACATAGACTCCTCTCATTGCGTAGGCAATACATTAAGTAGTCTAATACTTGTCTCACATATAAACTATCTAAGAGAATTACAACATTCGGGCAATATCCCTCACAAGTAAAGTATGCCACATGTAGGCATAAAACAATAGTCTCAAGAAATAAGGAAAGAAACAAGTGTCATTGGACATAAAAATCCTACTAAGCTAGATAAGTTGACCATCCTCGAAAATTGAGGACTCACCAACAACTTGGCAAGGATGTCCAAGTCTTCTTGCAAATGGCATATAAGTACCTCAATGGCCCGAACCTTCATAATTGTAGAAAAATAAATAATATGGGTTAGTACAACCACTTGTACTAAGTATGTCTACATATGAAAGTAAAAACATTGAAATCATGCACAAAAGGGATTATTTCTTTAGAAACATGCTAAGTCATTTTGAAAGCCTTTATGCACATATAAGAGAACATATACAAGTAAAGGATCACAACAATATAAGACATGTTCATAAACAAGGATAACATCATCCTAAACTCATATTAACATTTCATGCTCAATAGTTCATATCATAAAAATACAAGTGTCAACACTGGGGAGCATCACCTAGACGCAATAGGCATCGGCGTCCTCGAAGAGGACCTAGACTAGCCCATAGTATAAATCATGGCATATCATTTGTAGAGAAAAATGTGGGAAAATTTAAACATTTTACATAGTGAAGTATACTTAGACTTCTCGCTTATCATATATGGAGTTTACATAGACTCCTCCCCTATGAAGTTTACATGGACTTCTCGTTTATCATAGGCAATACATTTAAGTAGTCTAATACTTCTCTCACATATTAACCATCTAAGAGAATTACAACATTTGAGCACTAGCCGTTAGAAGTACAATATGGCACATATAGGCTTACAACAATATTCTCAACCTATAAGGAAAGAAACACGTGTCTTTTGACATAACAATCCTACTAACCTATATAAGTGGGACTATCCTCGAACATTCAGGACTCACAAACAACTTGGGAAAGATGTCCAAGTATTCTTCCAAATGAACTCTAAGCACCTCAACGGCCTGAACCTACACATTTATAGAAAGATAAAAAATATGGTTAGTACAACCACTTGTACTAAGTATGCAAACATATGTATGTAGAACCATTGAAATCATGCACAAAATGGACCACTTCCTTAGAAACATACTGTCATTTTGAAAGCCTTTATGCACATATAAGAGAGAATACACAAGTCAAGAATCAAAACAACATATGACATGTTCATAAACAAGGATAAAATCATCATAAACTCATATTAACATCTCACGTTCAATAGCACGTATCATCAGCATACAAGACCCTTACGACTATTCCCATCCCAAACCTATAAGCGCGATGCTCATGTGAAGCCCCATAAGCTCATATAATCAAGTAAATAATACAAGAGATCATAAATGATGCATTGCTTCATACAACATAACACCATGAGTAGCAATCAACATATATATATATATATATATATATATATATATATATATATCAATTTCGAATAACATCATGTTCATCAATAAAACCAACATCATATAAGAACAACTTCATATAGGAAAAACATTTATACATCTCATAATATCATAAGAACATAAGTACCCAAAAACAACCTCCTAGGACTCTTTTCAAGGCAAACTTGTGCAATGCATAGATAGAGTATCATTCCCCTACCTACACTAAGTAGAACCCCTTAAGTCACCTTACTTAGTGTCCATTTTCATTAATTCATTCATTTTTTTTACTTTCGGGAACATTCACCTTGATTGACAATAGACAATGTGAGCTAAATATTGAATCTCATGTAATGAAATCCTACAACAAAAAAAGGTGCTCTACTTGCCAAGGTAGAACTATAACATGAACACAGAATTCTAAGTGGATCCACTAGATAGTATTCTTATGGGAGAATATAGTTAATGAACTAGGAGATATACTAGAAACCATCTTTATGCACATTGTATTGTAGTTTCCATCTCATGACAACCATTGTGAACCTACCTTCCCACATTGGCAAAGGACATATCTTATATCTAGTTTGCTCGGTGCTAAGCTAAAGTCCCTTTTTGAAATATCTTTAAGTCAATCGTAATCATCTATCTTAATATAGGCCATAGGAGACTAACCCCTTGTATAATCATGTCATTAGATCATTAGGCATAGGATGCGAACTTCCTTTCATCACAACTAGCATTAGCGAGATCAACACATCATAATCATATCATATAAGTCACAAAGAGAATCACCTTAAACCTTGTATCATTATAACCTTACCATGACTTTAAATTGAATATCATTATCAAGAATAGACCAACATAATTGAAGCAGAGAATTCATAATTATAAAATTCTTACCAAATAGCTTCCAAAGCCTCCTTCTAGATCCTACCCTCAATTCATCATAATTATCTAATTATACAAGCACCACCATCATTATATAGAGAATTAAAATATACAATAATCAATTCCAACAACCCTATATCGACATGTCCAATTCAAAGCTAGGGTTATGGAAATGGGTTAAATCGTGAATCTTTTATAGAAACTAGATCTTAGATTTAGAACTACAACAATTAACAAATAAACAATCATAATCTATCAATATTAATAAAAGGACTTGAACATCAAACAAATTTGAAAGACAATTCACGAAATTTAATGAAAAGCCATGTTTTAGACATCTTTGGAAACAAATTTTTGAAGAGCCTCTTGGGAAAAGAGATCTCAAGAGTTAATTTCGGCTATACCATAATATTTCATTGAATATTAATGGAGAAAAAATTAGTCTTGGATCCCTAGTGAACCTTTAATCTTGGTCTTCAATGGTGGCTCTTTGGGAGAGAGAAAGTAGAGAGAAGTTGGAGAGTATTGGGTTTGGGAATAATGAGGTGTGGAGTTAGTTTATGAATTAGGGTAGCTTATATAGTCCGTTATTTAACTTAATTAACCAACCCTTAACCCTTAATTAATTAACTTACCAACTAACTAACTTACCTACTAGTTAAAAAACTAGGCAATTGACTTAAGTTCCAAATGACTATCCCCCAAAGACGGGGAGTCGATAAAATGATGGTTTTGTATTTGACTGATGTTGAAGAATCAGCGGGTGAGTTGTGGTTAGGGGTGAAATGCCACTCGCACCAAGAGCTAGCTGGTTCTCCCCGAACACTTCCTGATGTCGAATTCCAAAAACCTGCGAGAGGTTCCCCACTCTTCTTTGATCCGTCTTATGTCTTTTGTATCAGAGAGGGTGTTTTGTTCCCTTTTTAAATTGTGGCTAGGTATGGACCTATGACACCATTGATGTGCCTTTGATGTAAAACCCCAATTGAATTAGGTTAAGATAGAGCCTAAAATGTGTGCCATGAGTTTATAGGGTCCTAAAATTGCTTATCATAGTGTTAGTATGCGACGTGTGAAGTTTGGATGAGTTTGGAGTTCAAACGTCCAAGAACTTCCAAGAAGTTCGAAAGATATCCTCGAGATTTGCTTGTGCGTTCTATTGTGCCTTTGCATGTTTTATGTTTTGTTTGTAGTCCAAATCAGTGGGGATGACCTAAAATTTAAATGAACCTATTTAGGATCAAAATGTTCAGGCGTGACTACCCAATGACCACCCTAGGGGACCTTAAGGAGGATTCAAACTTCGTCTAGCATGCTGCCCAAGGCAGCAACAAAATGAACTATGGAGGAACCAGTCGATGTCGCAGACTTGGTTCATCAAGCACCAGATTTTGGTCCGCGTCGCGTGCCACAGAGCAGACTCTATTGTCTCAAAATTTATTATAAAAAATCATTTGGGAGCAGCTCCGCGTCGCGGACTTATTTCAATAATTATGTGGGAATGTCTTTAAATGGTTAATAGTAGGCAGTGTGTGAAGTTTTGATGAGTTTGGAAGTCAAATGTCAAGGGACGATCAAGATGTTCGAGGAAAGACGTCTATGTGTTCAAGTATGCCTTGGCATGTTTGGAGTGTTTTTTTAGCCCAATTTGACAGGAGAGGCCCCTAAGACCTAGATGACCATTTTTAGGGGTTTAGAGTCCCGATAAGACTCCAACTAGGATCCACGAAGAGCCCTATATGAGGATCCCAAACCTAAGCCAAAAGTTGCCAAAAATGCTCGAATCGATGACCTCACCTACGGATCATAGGTTGGTTGACACCCCGTCGTCTTGGGCGTAGCTCCACACTTAGTGGTGGGGATATTTTCCTCCTTGAATCTAGCCTTTGAAACAAACGACACCTAAGAGGACGGGCCATCGATCATTTGACGCATACTGGTTGGGGTCCAACTTTTGGTGCCTGTGAAAAGTTGTCAAGAAATGGGTTGGCTTGGGGTGTTTTTGTAAATTAAACCCAAGTATTTTATGAACCTTGGACGATTATTTTAGGGTCTTAAGGTATTTTATGTTAGTTTATACTTTTAAACCTAGGTTAGAATTCATTTTTTCAAATATCAAAACCCCTCCCTCAAGAAAGAACTCTTTCAAACTCCATTGAAGTTAAAACTCAAGGAAGAGATATAGGTGAAAGTTTTGGACGTTTTCTTCGCAACAATTTTGTGGACTTCTTCACATTGAGTTATGTATTTCATCCTTGAACCTTCTTTCATTCAAGGAGCCATTTCTAAGAGATTTCAAAATGGGTTTTAAACTCCAACTTCTTCTATCTTTGACTCTATGCATGGGTCATTGCATTAATATTCTTTAAGGGTTGAAATATGTTGTTTTTAGTATGAGTTGATGATTTTAATGTCAAAACCTCAATGAAACCAGGTTTATGCTTATAATCAACTTTTGGCTTATGAAGTGGGTTTGTTGCTTTTGTCTGGATAAGGTTAGAGTTGAGTTTCCTATGTTGTATTTTGGATTAGCTACTATCTAATATGAATTATTATGTTGTTTTGGTGAAGTATTTCGAAAAGGTTGTGACACCTTGGATGAAGTGTAAGTTGTTCTATCTTGTTTAGTTTCCATTGAAATGATCTTGAGTGGTATGGTCCACCTCTGGTAGCTGTGTTTACTTGGTGTATATGAGTATATGTATATATATGTCTATTGTGAGTATTGCATTAATGCATGATATGTGAAGTAAATTAGTAACGATAATGATCATGTTGATGTGGATTAGGATGTTTGAATTGTATATCTTGTAGAGACTATGTCTAAATGATGATTGTGTATATGTGAAGCATGGTAGTGTGTGAATTATTATGAATGAAGGTATTGAGAATATTTAGAAGTAAAGTTATGAATATGGTTATTATGTGAAAGGTGTGCTCATATGTCTTCACATACACACTTTGTATGTATGGATGAAGTTTATGAATGAAAATGGGGGATTGTAGGGTAGACACTCTTCGTGAGTAGAGATGAAGTGTATTTACAAACCCTACGTTTCCTAAAGTACTCTAGTAATATAAAGGGGTTTTTTTTTGAGATGAACACTCTTTGTTAGTTGAGATGAAATGTTTAGTAGCAACCTCAACTATTCCCAAGAGCTTTATAAGATAGGTTAGAGGTTGGATATCCTTCGTGAGTTGAGATGTAGTGTTCAAAACTAACCTTTAGGGATAAGTACCCTTCGTGAGTTGAGATGTTGTTTTAAATATCTATACCTTAATCTATAGTTAATGAATGTTTAAGACTCCGTGTGGGAGTTATGCTTAGCACCAAGAGGATTCGAAGAAGAGGTGGTTACACTTCGTGAGTAGAGATGCTTTACACAATGTACCTCTTGAGATAAGTACTGTTAGTAGAGAATGAGTTACTTAGTAGAAATTCCCTTATCCCTTAACTATGCTCCCACATAGGTGTAGCTATTGGAAAATCCATGTAAAGCCTAAGAGAATGACCCTACCTTAGGCAAGTGGGGATCCCTCATTTGGTAGGGGTTAATATAGTGATTCCATGCCTAGTTCTCATGGTCTATGTCGGTTAAAGCTATACCCCTCAAATGAATGTAAATGAACTAAATATTCTTAAGGGTGTACTACTAAGGGTAGGTGGTGGTATGAGACACTATAAATCCCTTGCACATGTAGGCATTTGGAGGGAGTCTTGGTGTGTTATTATATGAAAATGTATGAGTGAGTCATTATCTGATGTTACTAAAGTAATGTGACTTTATGTATATAGTTAAGTAGAGCATGTTGATGTTATGTCTTGCATGATGAAATCCTTGTATACGATGCATATTCTAAGGGAATTCCTAAGGGCCACTACGGTGGAAGTATTAGTATGGGATACTACTTTCACATTGCACTAAGTGTTACTTAAGGGTTGTCTTGGAGGATGGTTCCTTATGTAAAGTTCCTAAGTATATGTATGTTTCCTATAGTGTCCTTGATATTAAATACTTTTTGAGTTGTAATGACCTATGCTTGTCCTTGGAAGCCATAATTCACTTAGGTGCGAATTGAAGAGGTTGTATGGGCGGCCTCTTCATGTCTTACATAAGTGAGTCTTAGGATAACTATGGATAGGGAAGCTCATGTGATAAATGTTTTATTGTAAATGCAAATATATGTTGAGGCTTTTGAGAGTGTTACTTCTTATGATGCATGGTGACTTAAATTATTCTTTATAATTTTATTCATGAAGGATTTTATCAAAATGACATTATTTGTGTGTTTCTACTTAAATGTCCTCTTTTACATGTGTTTTTGCATAATGTCATGCTTATTACGATGCTTGTACAAACCCCATACTTTTATATACTCTATAAGTATAGGTTGAAGGCAAGTGGAATTTTTGGAGGAAAAACATGGGAAGTTGACCCTCTCAAGACTCGGTATGTCCTCATATATTTGAGGACATAGTCTATGCTTATTTAATTTCTTCTTTTAAACCATGTAAAGACTTATTATGTATTTCTTTAAATGTAAAGGGTCATGTCCCTTACATATTTAAGATATGTACTTAAGTTGGCTTATGACGATGAGACTTATTCCTTAGTATTTCATAAAGGATGTTTCTTATAACTATTGTTGTGAAAAGTTTGAATTCCACACTATTTTTCATATCTTATGTAATGAATGATAGCTAAGAGGCTTGTACAAGACCTTTGAAGGGCCAAGTACGCGTTCTGACGACTCAAGAGTGCTCTTTTCTTCTAGGGTGTAATTGCGGGTCGTTACAGAGTCGTTATAGCATCCGAATAGACCACTACTATGTTTTCCTTTATGTTCTTTTCTATTTTAGACTTTTATGGGATGTGACCCATGAAATTTGTAACCATATTTCCATAGATGGTTTTTGAGACATATGTTAGAAGTTCAATGAAATGATTCATCTTTATATTTTTGAAGAAAATTTTTTAATGGTGCGCTACTTTTTGTATACATATGCAATAAATGATGTCTAAGGGCTTGTACGAGACCTCCGAGAGGTCAAGTACACCATTTGGCGACTAAAGAATACTATACTTCTAGAGTGTAGTTGCGTGTCGTTACAATCGTGGTAAAAGAGCATATGGTTATGAAATGGTCTTAGATTGTCTCAAAACAATATCTAGTAGAGTCTTATTCATCAGTGTGAGTCGTGACACACCTATGACTAAGAGGCTATGGGATGCTTAGGAAAGTTTCATTTCTTCATTCTTCATGTCGTGCAATATATCTATAAGCTCTCTCTCTTATCCCTTATTCGATGGTATTTAGAATGTAACTATTAGAAGGGTTATGCTCCATAGAGTGAGGAAGAAAGGTGGGATGAAATTCCAATGATGGATATCAGACTATAGAGTGAGATGATGGGTTGTGATGTTCGTTTAGTATGAATGGGTTGATCTATGGTTATGTTGATGCTGGTAGAAGGCCATGATGTGTTTTGATGTATGTTGATGAAATTAGTGGAATAGAGTGTTTGAGTATTTCCTAGAAGTTGTGATTGAATAGACTCTTACAAGGAGGGTAGAAGAGTAATTCACCTTGGTTTAAGAGTCACTTTGGTGAAAGATGTGAAATCTTAGTTATTTTTATAAACGAGTTAGCATAGGATTTCTCCAATGGGGCTATAAGGTAGTTATGTATCCTTGATGTGCATAAGCTAGGGTTACTAGAGATTGTCACCTTGAATAGTGTAGTGAGTATGAGAAATTTAATCCTAGTTGCTAGGCTCATTTGATATCATTAATGGTGACTAGTAAGATTTCCGTAATGCAAAGGCTAATGTGAGAGAAGGCAAGCATGTGACTCCTAGTAATTAGGAAGGTGTTCCTCAAGATAAGAATAGGTATTATGGTCTCTGATCGAAGGGTGATCAAGAATGATCTCCTTATGTCACTCTTCGGTATGTGTTACTTCTATGATTAATGAAAATTTCCAGAATTTATTGTGATTATGATGATGTTGCTGATTTTGATGTTTCCTTATAATGAGGAATAGCTGTTAGAAAGACATGTGTTGATTGTTCCCAAGTGGGGATAAAGAGCCTTTTTCATAAGTCGTTATATAATTATGTGTAGTTATGATTAGCTTGAAATTGAGTTGTTTTCTTGTTTGGGTATGTAAATTTAGGTATAATGCATGTACTATTGGATGATAATGTAGAGTTGGTCCTATAGAGAAGAATTTAGTAAGGTGTCATTCGAGGACGAATGTATCCCAAGTAGGAATATTTTAACACCTCAAAATGAATTAGGGAAAGATAGAGACTAAGATGTATGCCATGAGTTTATAAGGTCTTAAATATGGCTAATTATACTCTTAGTAGTCAGTGTGTGAAGTTTGGAGGTCAAACGTCCAAGAACGTTCAAGACGTTCTAACGATAGCCTTGAGACGTGCTTGTGCGTTCTAATTTGTCTTTGCATGTTTTATGTTTATTTATGAGTCTAAGACAAGTGGAGATAACTGTAACATCTAAATAAACCTATCAAGGGTCAAAACGTTTGGGCACAACTCCCCAAAGACCTCCCTAGGGTTCCTTGAGGAGGACCCAACCTTAGGGCAGCAAGCTGCCCAAGGCAGCAGCAAAATGAATTATGGTGGAACCAATCCGCGTCGCAGACTTGGTTCACAAAGAACCAGATGCGGGCCACAGCTCGGCCTCTAATTTTTCAAAATTATTTTAAAATATCATGTCGGAACAGCTCCGCGTTGCGTATTTTCTTCCCAATGATAGATCAAAAAATTCAAGTTAAGTTTGACTTGACTAAAAAGGTCCAATTAATGTGCGGTTATTTTGGGTACTTTGGGAGTTTGTTGTAGCGGTTTATAAGTCATATTTAATCCCTTTCCCAAGGATAAACCCCATTACCCAATAAGAAGTCAAAAATCCAAAACCCTCTTCTCTTCCAAATTCTTTCAAGAACACCATAGAATAAGAAGAGAAATTGGAGGGAGATCTTAGGCAAAATTCACTAAAGAATCAAGCTGGGTTTAAGGCTGTAATCTAAGGTATGTAAAGATTGTTCATTCATGTACTCTTTCATCCATGAAGTCCACATGGTGTCCCTCAAATTGTGAATCCAAATAACCCTAATCAAGAGAGGGAAATGATTGTATTGTGGGTAAGGTTTGATTGTGATCCCCATCTAGTGGGTAGCATTCAATGATGTTCGTATGATGATTATATGTTGTTTTCATGAGGTTTTTGTTGTGAATTGTAGTATTTGATTTTGAAGGTAATCATGGTGATGTTAGGCCATTAGAAGCTAGATGAAGGTTCTAAGTTGATCTTCTTAATTCAATTGTATTGTACACTATTTGGTCATGATTGAATCACCAAGGTATGAATTGAACTAGGTCTAATTAACTAAGGATTATCTTGGGCGATGAAGTTAGAATTGAACGTATGTGATCAAGCATGACTAGAATTACCTTTTAATGACCTAATCGAATGAATGAACATGTAATTGTGTATTAATCATGATGGATTAGAAGTGATAATCGAGTATAGATATTGTATGCCATTGTTGTTATGGATTTGGGGGAGAAGTCATTAAGAAGAGATTGTATTGATGTTATTTTTCTCTTTTACACTTAGACATGAACAAGTTCGAGGAAGCAAGTTCTCTCATATTGATGGATTGTGGTTAACCTAGAAACTAAAATGAATCAAAGCATGATGGACTAAATAGCTTGAAGTTGTATTGAATATCATCTTCTTATATAATTGTCTATGTAAGATAAAACCAAGATGTGATATATTGAGATGATGAATCTCATGATACCTTAGGATGGAGGAAGTAGGATCTCTCATGTATAGCTTGGTCATGTGTTGCAAGGATTCTTTACCATGTTAGCTTGGGGATGGTTGTTCTCATGATAGCTTTTAATTGACTATTGTAGCTCTCCTAAAAATAGCTTGTAGTAGCATGACTTGATTGCCTTCATGGTATCTTTACTTTGTTAGTCAAAAACCATGTCATGATATCTTTAGGTGAAAGGCCTATACTCTCCTAATGATTAGATTGAATTGCATATAAGGAGCATTTCATGATAGCTTGATTTGCATTTAAGGTGTATATCATGAAACATCTTGAGATTGGTTTCTCATGGTAGCTTAGGGTTGAGGATTAATGCTCTCGTATGATTAGTTTACTTCTACATTATTGGTTGCATGGTGGTTAGGTTGGTACTTATGTATCCTTCCTTGTTAGCTTGGTTGGTATGTTTAGATGCTTTCCAGATAGTAGGTCTTTTATGTTAGTATGATGAAGCTTATTAGAAAATAGTACAAGATAAGATAGCTTGGATTAGGTTAGTCTAGAGAAGTACTTAGTTTGGATGGTAGTATGGGATGCCATTCATACATGTCACAAGTATGACTTTAATATACCTAAGACATGGCCTTTACATGATGTATGTTTAGCTTGGATAGTGATTATAGTTGAATTCCATGACATGATTGGCTTAAGATTATTGTTCCTTGTCAATATGAAGTAGTTGTATGGGAGACTCCTAAAAGTAAAGGGAATAGGGTGACTTCACGATATGCTTAGTGTCTGAGGTAGAATGTGATGCTTCACATTCATTGCACATGTGTGCTTTGAGGTGGACTAGGGGAATGGTTATCCTATGTTATGATGAATCTAATTCTTAATTATGAAAGTGAATTATGATCAAGAATAACTAAAGAGAGGTACTTAGCTTTGTAGTAGTATGGGATGCTACCTTAGCCTTGCACTAGTATACTTGGTGGTGGCTTGTGATGTAGTTCATATGAGTAACAAGGACAATGATTTAAGTATGATCTCTTATATTCTTTATGATGCTTTATTATGATTATGATATTCATGTTATACTTACGATATTATCTCTTATAATTATCTCTATTGTTGACTAAATATCCTATGCTGGTATGATAGGTTCCATACTTAATACAATTCGGACTAATGCATATTTTTCTTACATTATAATCCTATCTAGGGTCTTGAAGAGATTGAGTTGCTTGAAGGATAGAGTTTCCACGACTTGCCAAGGATTGAAGACTGGTGACACTATAACGTCCCTAAAGAGATGTAGGTGAAACTTGGGACAAACATGTGTGTCAAGATGTTTTACAATTCTTAAATTGTTAGTTATTGTTTCAGTAGGCAGTGTGTGATGTTTGGATTAGTTTCTAAGTCAAACATCAAGTGACGACCAAGACGTTCAATGACTAGACGCTATGTGTTCATGTGTGCCTTGGCATGTTTTGAGCCCAAATTGATGGGAGAGGTTGATAAAACCTAGATAACCATGTTTAGGGGTTTAGCATCTGGGTATGACCTCACCTAGGAACCACGAGGGGCCTTAGAAGAGGACCCCAACTCTAAGGTGGAAGCTCCCAAAAACTGCTACAATCGACTACCTCACATACAGACCGTATGCTGGTCGACACTCCATTGTCTCGGGCTTAGATCAACACTTAGTGTTGGTGAGATTTGCCCCCATGAATCCAGCCTCAGAAACAAATGACGCCCAACAGGATGGGCCGTTAATCAATTGACACCTCAATAATTAGGGTTCGTCGTTTGGTGCCTGTGAAAAAGTTGTCACGAAATAGCTGGGTTTGGTTCTTTTTATAACTTCACCCCAAGTCTTTTCTGAAGCCTAGACGATTATTTTAGGGTTTTTAAGTTATTTTATATTAGTTTATACTCCTAGACCATGGTTAGACATCATTTTTTGAAAATATTAAAACCCCTCCCTCAAGAAAGAACTCTCTCAAATCGCATAGAAGCTAGAACTCAAGGAAGGGAGATAAGTGAAAGTTTTGGATGTGTTCTTCACCAAAAATTCGTTGAATTCTACACATGGAGGTATGGTAGTTCATCCTTGAACCTTCTTTCATTCAAAGATACAATTCAAAGACATTTGAAAAAGGTTTTTCTAACACTTAAAATTCCAAGACCTAATCTAGAGCCTCACATGAGTGTCTAGGGTTTCTAACTTTTTTTTAAGGTAAAAAATAATGTCTATAAGTCTCTTACGAATCTTTAGATTCAAAACGTCAAGGAATGTCCTTGACATCTGGAGACTATTGAAAGAGGTGCTAGTGTGCCTTTATCCTGTTTCACGAGGTTTTAGGAGTTAGAAATTGATAAAAAAAATGATGGAAGGGTATCAAACTAGTGTTAGGGCATTTTTAGAGTCAAAACGTCCGGGTATGATTCCACAAGGACAACCCTGATGGTCCTTGGAGAGGACCCTTGCTTTTGACCCAAATCTTAAAAGTAGGAAGCGACTATCTACGAGTGCATGCGACGAGGCATAGGTGAGATGACGGGGCTTCGATTCCTCCTTCATTTAGGACTTCTACATTTTCATGAAATGTCAAAAATGCAGCATATATTACCAAAACCATGGTTGTGCAGCATAATTAGGGGAAGAGGCGTCAACTGACCTATGGCCCGTAGGTCGGGGTCTCATAGGTCAGGCCTACATTTCACTGTGTTGTTTTAAGTGATTTAAAATAATTAATTAATTATTTAAATGATTAATTAGGGGTTGAGGTGTGGTTGATAAAATTAGTTAACTGACTATATAAACTACCCTAACCCTAAACCCAATTTAAGACAGCAGTTTTCCCAAACCTAAATTACACTTCCTTCTCTCTACTCTCGCTCTCTCGAAGACAAAATCTATAGAAGACCAAGGGATAAGGGATATAGGGCAGCAAGAAGTGAACTTTTATCCATCAATTTTCAAGTAATATCAAGGTATGGCAACTCTTCACCTTTGTGATTCCTTTCCCTAAAGGTTTCTTTCAAAATAAGTTTCAAAAAGATGAGTTTCATATAAGTTTCTTTCTAATTCGAGATTGATCTTTTCAATTTTTTTGTCACCGATTTCTATTGATTATTATGGTTATATATGATGTATTTTTGTTTGATTATGGTAGTTCTTGATTCCAAACCTAGTATTGTTGAAGAGGTGATGAAATGACCCCAATTCCCTAAACCTAAGTTATGAACTACTATAGAATTAGTTAGTGTTGATGCAATTGACGTAATTATTGTTTAATTATCAGTTTATGATGGTATTATACCTATTATTGGATGAAATTGGTTGGTCGATGGTAAGACCATGGTTGATGTCTTTTGAAGGAGAATTTTTAAAATGTTGTTATTCTATACCTTTACTTCAATTGTGATAGCCTGGACTTGATGATAAAGTGCAATTGAAGCACATCTTATAATTATATTATGTATGTTATGGTAAGTTGATGCAATTGAATTTCTTGATTTTGTGGATTGTGAGATTATTATTGAGATGTAATGATATAAGGTTAGTTATGAAGTAGCTATGTGCCTTACATGGTGTTTTAATGTAATTCCTATTGAGATAATGACTATGACTATACATGGAGTTAGTCTCCTATAAGCTAAATTAAGTTAGTATTGTCAAAGAATGACATTTTAAAAGGGACTCTAGCTTAGCACCTAGTGAACTAGTAGTGAGGAGTGTCCCTTCCTAAGTAGGGAAGCTAGGTTCACTATTGTACTCAAGAGATAGAGATTACAATGCCAAAGGCATAAAGAGGGTCTGAACTATGTTGCCCCCATAGGAATACTAGCTAGTGGATCAACCTAGATCATATGTTCATGTATTGGTACTACTTTGGCAAGTAGTCCACCTTCTTTCTGTGTAGGGTTTTAAACTCCGGATTTCACATTAGCTCATTTGGTATATATCAGTTAAGTCAAGTGTTCCAAAAACTAGAATGAAGAAATAAAGTGAACTCTAACTAGGAGGACGTAGGGATTTGACTTAGTCTAGGTAGGGGTATGGGACTCTACCTATACATTGCACTAGTTGCCTTGTTGGATGTCCTAGGGGATGTTATTATGTACTTATAAAGTAAATGATATGTATATGTTGAATTTACATGTTCATGATACTATATAATGTTAGTTTCACTTATGAAGATGTTAATTGTCTATATTTCTATATGTGATGATGAATAGTCATGATGTTGTGGTATTTGAAGTTAGACATTGTTTATGATCCTTTGGTTGGTTTACTTGGTTGATTGGGGTTATGAGGCTTCACTTGGTCTTTGCACTAGTTAGCTTGGTAAGGGGTTATGATTAAAGGTTTTGCTTTTATTGTAATGTTATGAACTCTTGCACATGCTTGTTGTTGTAACATGATGTTGGAATTGCTTCGGCTATGGGTTGTAATATGTTCTACACATGTTGACTTGAATTTTTTTGATGATGTTAGTCTTGTATTGAATATTATACTGTCTTAAGGAATATATAATTAGTGTCTTATATGTGTTCTTTGCTGTTCATAAGGCTCTTGAATGTAACTTAGCTTGGTTTTAACCAATATCCCCTTTAGTATGATTTCTAAGTTGTGTGTGCATATGTTTCCATACTTAGTACGAGTGATGTAGTAAACCCTATTTCTCCCCTTTTCCCAAACATTTTAGGTTGTGGTCTTTGAAAGGTTCGTGACCAATTTGCAAGGAAGTCTTGGATCATTTATCCATGTGTGGGTATGTGGTCAAGATCCTAGGATGATGCCTTTTCTCATTCTGCCCATGTGACTTCCTATAATCTAAAGACATTCGTTTCACTCTTATTGTTCAAGACATTGTTTTAAGCCCTAAGTTGCAATTGTACATTTGTGTAACGGCAGCATAATTGTTCGATGCTGACTTAGATGGTTTTATATGAGACATCTCTAATAGACTCTATCTTGTATGTTATATATGTGACATAAAAGTAGAAGCCCATATAAGCTTCCTATACGAGGAGTCTAAGTAACTTCCTTATGTATATATTATGTGTAAGCGAGAGGTGTATGTAAACCTCATGATGTAGATGTAGATGAAAAGTTTTAATTTTTCCGCACTTTTTGATCTAAGATATGTAATGAAGAATTCTAAGAGCCTAGTCTTAGTCCTATTTGAGGATGACGACGCCGGTTGGGTCTAGGGGGTACTCCCCATATGTGAAAAACTATGTATTAGAGCATGAGGTTGAATATCATTAGGATCAATGTCTCATTAAACAACATCTATGTAGATTCTTATTCATAGTTATAAAGCTCGCCAATCTTAGGAATGAGCGATTATGTGAAGCTTAGGAAATTCTCATCTTCTTGTATTCCTATGTCGTGCCTCTAAAGTCATACTATATGTGAATTTACCTAAACCTTTTACTGTGGTTATAGGTATGACTACTAGAAGGAAAGCATCCAGAAGGGCCGAAGAAGGGATTCCTAATGTCGGAGCTCATGAAAACCAAGTTCCTCTACAAGAGAACCAAGTGCCTCCACTTGAACAAGTTCCTAAGGATGGTCAAGTCTTTGTTGTTGCTCCACCTGTGACGGATGAAGAGATAAGATCAACCTTTTTCAATTTGGACCAAGGAATGACCTCTCAAGCTAATTCCATCATTTCCCAAGTCCAAGCTATGACAGCCCAAGTGAATCAGGAGGTTGGACCCCGTATGCCTCCACATGCTAGTACTATGGCTTCTCGTTTGAGAGACTTTACTATGATGAACCCACCTATATTCTTCATGTTAAAAGCGGATGAAGACCCTCAAGAATATCTTGATGAGATCTATAAAAAATCCAATTTTCTTTGTGTGTAACTTCAAATGAGAAGGCCAAGTTAGAAGCCTATCAACTCAAACATGTGGTCCAAACTTGGTACACATAATGGAGGGATAATAGGTTTCTAAGAAGTGGTCCAATGAATTGGGAGATCCTCAAAAGGGCCTTCCTTGATAGGTTCTTTTCAAGAGAGTTGAGGAAAAATAAGGTTGAAAAATGCATCAACCTTTGTCAAGGAGGTATGAATGTACTTGATTACTCCTTTAAGTTTACTTAAATGTCTAAGTAGGCTCCATCCTTGGTGTCTAACTCAAGGGATGAGAGGACTTGTTTTCTTATGGGAGTGTACGCTGACTTGGTGGAATAACTTAATTCGGCTATGCTACATGATAATATGAATATCTCGTCTAATGGTTCATGCTCAACAGGTGGAAAAAATTAGACTTCGGTGGTAGAATAGAGAGGCCAGGAGGGTCAAGTCTTATGAAGGTGGTTCTTCAAAGGGAAGGTTGGAAATCCAAGACAAGCCTAGATTCAAGAAGAGCTTCTCAAATGAAACTCCTTCAAAATACCCAAGGCTCTGGATGATAGGGTTTATAACCCTAAGTATCAAAAAGGAAGAGGCACTAATTCACCAAGTAAGAAGCCAACGTGTTGAAAGTGTAGCAAAAAACATACGGGTTAATGTCTAGTTAGGACAGAAAATTGCTTTGGGTGTGGCAAAAGTGGCCACAAGGTTAGACATTTCCCAAATGTGAAGGGGCAAGACAATAAGAGTGAGCAACCTCAAGCAAGTGGTTCTAATGTTTATTCTCCAACAAATAATCACTTTACGTTCTTCACTCTAGATTGAACAAGAGAGTTCCCCCAATGTTGTGACCGGTATGTTACAAGTCTTCTCTATTGATGTTCATGCTTTACTTGATCCGGGTACTACATTGTCATTTGTTACTCTTTTTGTATCTAGGAAGTATGAGACTTTGACTGATGTCCTAAATAAACCTTTTATGGTAGCTACCTCATTAGGTGATTCAGTGGTCGCAAAGAAGGTATATAGAAATTGTAATATAATGTTGCCCAATAGAGTTATTAATGTTGAATTAGTAGAACTCTATATGGTTGATTTTGATGTCATTTTTTGAATGGATTGGTTTCACGATTGTTTTACTTCCATAGATTCTAGGACAAGAATTTTGAAGTTCTATTTTCCTAATGAAACCGTTTTGGAGTTGAAAGGGGGTAACTCTATATATAGAGGTCATGTCATTTCTTGTATAAAGGCTTATAAGATGATCTCTATAGAATGTTTATACCATATAGTAAGAGTAAAAAGTTATACTCCAAAATTCCTCCCATTAATTCGGTCCCCGTAGTAAGGGAATTTCCAGAGGTCTTTCCTAATGATCTTTCCAGTATTCCTCCTCAATAGGAAATTGATTTTGTTATAAAATTGTTACCGGATACAAATTTAATTTCAGTTCCTCCTTATTGGATAGCTATGGACGAATTGAAAGAGTTAAAGGCTCAACTCAATGATTTTCTAAACAAAGACTTCATTAGACCTAGTATTTCTCCATGGGGTGCTCTGATATTGTTTGTGAAGAAGAAGGATGGATCCCTTAGAATTTGCATTTAGTATCACCAACTCAATAAAGTCACCATTAAGAACACGTGTCCTCTTCATCGGATTGACGACTTGTTTGATAAACTCCAACAGGCAAGCGACTTTTCTATAATTAACTTAACGTCGGGGTGTCACTAAATTATGGAGAGAGGTGAGGATGTACCTAAAATGGCAATTTGAAGTAGGTGTGGTCGCTCTGAGTTTCTATTAATGTCCTTTGGTCTCACTAATGCCCCGACAACTTTTATAGATCTCATGAATGGGGTGTTTCGAAGTAACCTAGATTAATTAATAATTGTCTTCATTGATGACATCTTGGTACATTCAAAAAATGAGATTGAACATATGGACCATTTGAGAGTGGTATTAAAAGTACTTAAGGAACACCAACTATGTGCCAAGTATAGCAAATGTGAGTCTTAGTTGAGGTTGGTGGTGTTTCTTTGTCATATCATCTATAGTGAGGGAGTTGAGGTTGATCCAAGGAAAACCGAGGCGGTTAAAAATTGGCCTAGATCATTGACTCCAATCGACATTAGGAGTTTCTTAGGTCTAGCGGGGTACTATAGGAGGTTTATGGATGGTTTTGCATCCATTGCTTCTCCCTTGACTACCTTGACCCAAAAGAGTGTGAATTTGAGTGGTTGGAGTCATGTTAAAGAAGCTTCCAAATATTAAAAGACAGGCTTACCTCCGCTCTGACTCTACCGGAGGGTACCAAGGGCTTCGTGGTATATTGTGATTCATCTCGGTGGGCTTAGGGTGTGTCCTTATGCAACATAGAAAGTAGTAGCCTATTACTGTAGACAACTTATGGTGCATGAGAAGAATTACCTAACTCATGATCTTGAGTTAGAGGCCGTGGTATTTGCCTTAAAAATATGGAGGCGTTACTTGTACGGTTTTCATGTGGATGTGTATACCGACAATAAGAGTCTTCAATATGTATTTACTCAAAAGGAGTTAAATCTTTCATAAAGAAGATAGTTTAAAATGTTTTAATATTACGACATAAGTCTTCTTTACCACCCCAACAAAGCCAATGTGATTGTGGATGCTCTAAGTCATATGACCATGGGTAGTGTGTATCATACAGAATAATCCAAGAAAGGCCTAGTGAAAGATGTTCATAGGTTGTCTCATTTGGGTTTTAGATCGGTAGATTCTGTAAATGGTTGTTTTATGGTCCATCGTAACTCCGAATCAGCTTTGGTGGTTGGGGTGCAGTTTAAGCAACACCTTGATCCATCATTGATGGAGTTGAAGGAATCATTTCTTAGTAAGCTCAATGAGTCATTCTCCTATAGGGGGTGATGGTGTTTTGAGGTATCCAGAAAGGTTGTGTGTGCCCAATGTTTATAGCTTTAGAAACTGGGTTCTTGAGGAAGCTCATGGTTCCCGTTATTCTACTCATTTGGGATCAACTAAGATTTATCATGACATTAGAGAAGTGTTTCGGTGGGATGGCTTAAAAAGGGACATAGCGGAATTTGTTGAAAGGTGTCCAAATTGCCAGCAAGTGAAAGCTGAGCACCAAAACCTGGGTGGATTACACCAAGAAATGGAAATTCCAACTTGGAAGTGGGAAGACATTAATATGGCCTTTGTAGTGTCTTTTCCTCTTACTAGAAGGGAAAATGTATCTACATGGGTAGTGGTTGATAGATTGACGAAATCCACTCATTATTCCTGTCAAGTTCACTAACTCGGTGGAGAATTATGCAAGGATCGTCATAGATGATATCGTGTGCCTTCATGGTATTGCAGTATCCATCATTAGAGCTTGTGTGATAGAAATAAAGGGAAGTTGGGATAAACACTTGACTTTGGTTGAGTTCTCTTATACCAATAAGTTACCATTCGACTATAGCCATAGCTCCTTTTAAAGCTCTATATGGTAGGAGATATAGATCTCCTGTTGGGTGGTTTGACGTTTGTGAGTCTTCACTACTTGATTCACAATTAGTATATATTGGTTCAATTAAATGGGTTATTGGTTGAATTAGTACAATATGATGTTATTGCATCAATCATCAATAAATTAGGATGAATTATAGTCCTGTCATTCTACTTCTTGAAAAGTTTATCTATGTCAAGAAGTATTTTATGAATTTTAACATATGTATCTTGTCCTAAGCTATGAATTAGTATTGAATTGTGATGTAGTGATTCTTGTAGCCTTATAATCATGTTGTTTATTGTTTTATGATGAAACCACACCCTAATTGGGTTGAGTTAAGAGTTGATGTAAGACCTTGATGATGGATTATGAAGGAGACTTTGTAAGTCTTGTAATTTCTATCCTTTACTTTAAATTATGATAAATTGTGATGAAGTCATGATATTTTACTAGAGTATGCCTTGTATTAGGATTGATAGGGTTTTAATTGAAATCTATTGACTATGGTTTGTGAGGTATTGGCTTAAGATGTAAATTGTATAAGGATGGTGAATAATTTAGTGCCTTATCATAATATGATATGTTAATCTTCTAACCTCACTTATATGAATTGTGATGAAAAAATTATACTAATGCAATTCTTATTGAGCTATGATAATGATGAATATACAAGGGATAGACCCTATGACCTACAATAAGTTGTGATGATTAATAAAGACCTTAAAGACATTTCAAAAGGGACTTAGCTTAGCACCTAGTTGACTTGGGAATTGGAGGTGATGACTTCCCATAGAAAAATATTCACCCTATAGTTCCAAATATGGTGTTGTCTCCCTAATGGGGGATACTCATCCAATGATTCTCATGAAAGGATGCCCCAATTTCCAAGAGGTACGTATAGGGACTATACTTATCTCTGTGTTCTTGAACTATGTTGCCCCCATAGGAAGACTAGCTAGTGGATCTACCTAGAAAGCTATGCTTTATATTTGGTTTTACTTTGGGCGGTAGACAACATTCCTTTGGTGTAGGGTTTTACAACACCGAATTCAACACTTAGCTCTTGTGGTCTATGTTGGTCAAGGCAAGTGTTCCTTAAACTGAAATGAAGTAATGAAGTACAAACCAACTATGGTGACTTAAGAGGTTTGACTTAACGTAGGTAGGGGTATGGGACTCTACCAATGTCTTTCACTAGTTTGCCTTCAGGGAAGCCTGAAGAGGTTGTTCTTATATATGTACATGCTTAAAAATGTAATTGATGATAATATTATGATCTTAAATGCAAATGACATTATGTGATGTTTGTTACTCCTATGAACATTTTCTCTATTGTTAAAGTATGATGATAGGTATTCTTTAATGATATGATTTGCGAAGTTGGATATTAGTCATGGTTCTTGTTAGGTTACTTGATTTTTCAAGGTTATGGGGCTTTGCCTTTTCATTTAACTTGATGACTTAATGAGGGTTCACGGGTGATTGGTTTACTTTGATTAAGTTTAAGTAATCTCATCTATGATTGTTTCTATTTATGACTTGATGATAGAGTTGATTGATTAAGTTTTCCAATTATATGATACACATGATGACTTGACTAGACATAGTATTGGTGGTCTTGTGGTGTACATGCTTTGGACTTAATTAATGTGCCTAATTGATTGGTACAGTCTTCTTGAATGTGCATAAGGTTTTCAAAGGGTAAAATACCATGTTTTCATGAAAGATACCTTTTTAGCATGTTTTCATGATATGTGTGCATATGGTCTCATACTTAGTACAAGTGGTGTACTAACCCCATTTCTTCCTTTTCCACAACATTTTAGGTTCTAGTCGTTTTTGGGCTTTTGGAGATGACTATTAAGAAGACTTGGAATTCTTTATCATCCAAGTTGGGTAGGTCCTTACTATCTGAGGGCAATGCCACTATCAAGCTATGAAGTTGTTTATGTATTAAAAATCTTATGTTTAATTACTTTTATTTGAGTACTAAATAGTGTATGATCTATATGTGTTCGTATTGTGTTGATGTATGGACTAGGCCCAATTTTATATACTCACATTACATGATTATGAGATGAGGCGACTATTTTGAGACTATTTTATGTTCTACATATGTATGTGCAATGAAAGTAGAAGACTAAGTAATCTTCTTATACGAAGGGTCTATGTATACTCGATAAACATATACTATACGAATGTAGAGGTCTATGTAAATCTCCAAGTAGAAGTAATGAAAAGTTTTAAATTTTCTGCGTTTTTTACCAATGAGTTTAATGATGTAAGCTAAGAGGCTAGTCTTAGTCCTCAAACAGGATGATGACACCGGTTACATATAGGGGTGCTCCCTGGATGTGACAAACTTGGTATCAGAGCATGAGGTTAAATATCTTTGAGTCGATGTCTCTCTCAACCACGGGTATGTAGGTTTGTATTCGTAAATGTGAAGCGCGCCACACATATGAGTAGGAATCTATATGATGCTTAGGAAACTTTCACTTTCTTTGAAGTCCAATATTGTGTCTCTAGAGTGTTAGTCTATTGGTGCTTTTGCATATAATCCTCTTATTGTGATTATAGGCAATAAATACTAGGAGGAATGCGGCACAAAGACTTGAAGAACAGATTGCTAATGCTGGAGTTCCTCCCCATGGTTATCAAGTTCCTCCTCTTGAAGAAGATGTTACTAATGACCAATCCTCTATCAATCCCTCTTTTCACAGATGAGTCCATAAGGACTGCTCTTTTCAAAATAGTCAATGCCATTACTACCCAAGCACAAGCAGCCACTACTAAAGCCCAAGCCATTACAGCCCAAGCTAAATGAGAGGTTGTACCCTGAGCACTCCAACAGGTTGCACCCATGTCTTCCCGTCTAAGAGGTTTCACTAGGATGAAGCCTCCTACATTCTATGGGTACAAGGTTGAAGATGACCCCCAAGAGTTCATTGATGAAATCTACAAGATCCTTTATTCTATGGGGTTGACTACTAGTGATAAGGCCCAGTTAGCTACTTATCAACTCAAGGGTATGGCTCAAGCATGGTACATCCAATGTAAGGGCAAAAGGCCTTTAAGAGGTCGACCCGTGACTTGGGAAGTGTTCAAGAAGGCTTTTCTTGATCGGCTCTTTAATAGGAATAATAGGTAATCTAAAGTGGTGGAGTTCATTCACCTTCGTCAAGGAGGTATGAGCGTGCTTGAATACTCCTTGAAATTCACTAAATTGACAACATATGCTACTTCTTTGGTTTTCTATCCTAGGGATGAAATAAGTCATTTTGTGAAAGGGTTGTTGGTGATTTGAAATAGGAGTGTCATTCGGCCATGCTACATGACAATATGAACATTTCTCAGCTCATGGTTCATGGTTAACGTGTGAAGTAGAAAGGGATAAGAGAATGAGTAGGGATGTCAAGAGGGCGAGATCTTTTGAAGTGGTTCGTCAAAGGGTAGGCTTGATATTCAAAAGAAGACAAGCCTAGGTTCAAGAAGAGGTTTTATAATCAAGTCCTTAAAAGTTCCCAAAGGCTAGGGATGATAGGGTGTCTAACCCTAAGCCTAAGAAGTATAGGGATACTAGTTCACCAAACAAGAAGCCTACTTGTGCCAAGTGTGGAAAATGTCATGGAGGAGAATATTTAGTTTGAACAGGCGATTGCTTTGGTTGTGAAAAAAGTGTTCACAAGGTTAGGGATTGCCTAATGTAAGGGGTCTATCCAAAGGTGGCGTGAAACTTAAGCAAGTGGTTCTAATGATGCTCCTAAGAAGAATCACTTCTTTACCCTCCGATATAGAGGTTAGCAAGGGACTTCCCCCGATGTGGTGACCAGTATGTTGAAAGTCTTCTCTATTAATATATATGCCTTACTTGATCCCGGTGCTACCTTATATTTTTTTACCTCGCTACTAGCTAAAAAGTTTGACATTTTTCCCGATATCTAACATGAAACTTCTATAGTGTCTACTCCGGTGGGTGAGTCAGTTGTTGCAAAAAGGGTGCATAGAAAATGACCTATAGTGTTTGTCAATAGAGTTTCTTAAGTTGAACTAGTAGAACTTGATATGTTTGATTTTTATATCATATTGGGTATGGATTGGTTGCATTCTTTATTTGGAACTATTGATTGTAGAACGAGGGTGGTGAAGTTTAACTTTACAAATGTAACCATTTTAGAGTGGAAGGGGTGAAATTCTATTCCTAGTGGTCGTATCATCTCTTGTCAACGCTTGTAAAATGATCTCTGAAAGGTGTTTATACCATATAGTAAGAATCCAAGATTTAGACTCCGAAACTTCTCCCATTGAGTCGGTCCCTGTAGTGAGGGATTTCCAGAGGTCTTTCCTAATGATCTTTCCAGTATTGCTCTTCACTAGGAAATTCATTTTGTCATCGACATGTTACCGAATACAAATCTCATTTCAATTCCTCCTTTCGGATAACTCTTGATGAATTGAAAGAGTTGAGGCTCAACTCAAAGATTTACTAGAAAAAGGATTCATTAGGCCTAGTATTTCTTTATGGGTGATTTTGTATTGTTTGTGAAGAAGAAGGGTGGGTCCCTTAGAATGTGCATTGATTAACGACATCTTGGTATATTCAAAAAATGAGGGGGATCACATGAACCATTTGAGGATGGTGTTCCAAGTGCTTATGGATAATTAATTATTGTCCAAGTATAACAAATGTGAGTTTTGGTTAAGGTCGGTAGCATTTGATGGTCATATCATCTCTACTGAGGGAGTTGAGGTTGCTACAAGGAAAACCGACTTGATCAAGAATTGACCTAGACCATTAAATCCAACCGACATTAGGATTTTCTTGGGTCTACTGGGTTATTATTGTATGTTTGTGGATGGTTTTCCGTCAATTGCATCTCTTTTGACTATTTTGACCCAAAAGAGTAAAATATTTGAGTGGTCGGAGGCATGTGAGAGAAACATCAAAATCTTGAAAAATAGTCTTACTTCCACTCCGGTGTTGACTTTAATGGAGGGTACAAAGGGTTTTATTGTGTATTGTGATGCATGTAAGGTGTGTGCTTATGCAATATCGGAAAGTAATAACTTATGCTTATAGGAAACTTAAGGTGCATGAGAGAAACTATCCAACTCATGATCTTGAGTTAGCGCCCGTGGTATTTGCCTTGAAAATATGGAGGCATTACTTTTATGGTGTTCATGTTGACGTGTATACTGACCATAAAAGTCTCCAATATGTGTTTACCCAAAATGAGTTGAATCTCTGACAAAGAAGGTAGTTGGATTGTTGAAAGATTACGACATGAGCATTCTCTATCACCCAATCAAGGTCAATGTGGTTGCGGATGCTCTAAGTTGTATGACCATAGGTAGTGTGTCTCTTATAAAGGAAGCTAAGAAAGACCTAGTGAGAGATGTTCATAGGTTGTCTAGATTGCTTGTGAGGTTTGAAGATTCCCCGAATGGTGGTTTTATGGTCCATCATTACTCCGAGTCATCTTTGGTAGTTGAGATGAAGTCCAAACAACACCTTGATCAACCATGATGGGGTTGAAGGAATCAGTTCTTGGTAAGCTTAATGAATCATTCTCCTTAGGGGGGATGGTGTCTTGAGGTATCAAGGAAGGTTGTGTGTTCTCAATGCAAATGGTTTGAGGAACCGGATCCTTGAGGAAGCCCATGGGTCCCGTTACTCCATTCAACCGTGTTTGACAAAGATGTACCATGACATTAGGGAAGTATTTTGGTGGAATGGTTTGAAGAAGGACAGAGTGAAATTTGTTGCTAAGTGCCCAAATTGCAAAAAAGTAAAAGTCGAACATTAAAAGTTGGGCGGTTTAGTATAAGAAATCCAAGTTTCTACTTTGAATTTGAAAGACCTAAATATGGATTTTGTGTTAGGTTTTCCTCGGACACAAAAGCAATATAACTTTATATGGATTGTTGTAGATAGGTTGACCAAATACGCTCATTTTATTCTTGTCATGTCTACTTTTTCGGCAAAAGATTATGCAAGGGTCTTCGTAGATGAGACTGTGTGTCGCATCCATCACATCTGATAGGGGTGCACAATTCACATCTAGGTTTTGGAGGTCATTCCAAGAAGGGTTGGGTACTAAGGTGAAGCTAAGCACCGTTTTCATCCCCAAACAGATTGTTAAGCAAAGCGTACTATTCAAACCCTTGAGGATATGCTTAGAGCTTGCCTCATTGATTTCAAGGGAAATTGGGACAAACATTTGCCTTTGTTGGAGTTTGCTTATAATAATAGTTTTCATTCAAACATATCCATATCTCCTTATGAAGACTTGTATGCAAGGAGGTGTAGGTTCCTATTGGGTGGTTTGAAGTTGGCGAGTCTTTGCTTCTTGGTCGCAATTTGATTTATATGACTTTGGTAAAATATCATATCATAAGGAACCAGTTGAAAACGGCCTATAGTCGGCAAAAGTCTTATTCCGATCATAGGAGAAGGGATCTAGAGTTTGTAGAAGATGTTAAGGTGTATTTGAATATTTTGCCTAAGAAAGGGGTGGTTAGATTTGTCAAGAAAGGGAAGTAGAGTCCTCGTTATTTGGGTCCCTATGAGATCTTGCAAAGGGTATGTAAGTTTGCAGAGTGAATTGGCTTCGGTTCATCCGATTTTTCATGTTTCCATGCTTATAAAGTGTATTGGTCATCCCGAGTCTATTCTTGCTATTAAAGGTCCTGGTGTGAAGGATAGTCTTTTTTATGAGGATGTCCCGGCTCAAATCCTTGATAGGCAAGTAATGAAATTGAGAAACAAAGAGATGGCTTCCATAAAGGTGTTATGGAAGAATCACTTAATAGAGGGTGCAACATGGGAGGCGAGGCCGACAGGAAGACCCGTTACCCTCATCTATTTGATAACTAACTTTAGTTGTTCTTACTAATAATGAAAATAATGACTAAAAATTCATGTTCTTGTTTTTTGGTAAAGTTTTGCAAAATGTGCATTTTTTATAATACAACCCCCTATAGTTTTCGTTACCGAGATATCTTTTTTTTTCATTGTTCCCAGGGATTTTTTGGGGAATCTGCTCCCATGTTGTTACACTGAGACATGTCTGTTTAACTTGAAAATTGTCAATTTTAATTTTGGGCTTGTTTTGGGTTATGTTTTACATTTTTATATGGTGAGTCTTTATGAAGTGATATTTAGCATGTTCTTAAGTTTAACTTTGACATAATTGACTCATCAATACAAGGTTGAGCTCTTATTGTTGTGAGAAGGATATTCCTCATAATGTAATATTGAGCCTTATGTGTGGTAATTGAAGTTTATAAATTGCCTTGTGTAAAATATTTGATTGATGTCGTTAATGTATTGTTGTTTATTGGGTTGCTAGTATTGAGTCTATCCCTTCCTTTCAAAAGATTTTCATGTCATTCGGGGACGAATATTCCTAAGGGAGGGATAATGTAACACTTCAAAAATCCAAGATGTGTTATAGAGCCTAACATAAGTGTCATTAGGTGTAGACACTGTTTTAAGGTCCAATTTAATAAATATAAGTCATTTATGAAATCTAGAAACCAAAACGTCCAAGAACATCCATGACGTCCAGAAACTAGTTCAAGGAGGTGCTAGCGTGCCTTAGCCGATTTGACTAGCATGTAGGAGTCAAAAAATGATGAAAATTGGTGGATAGGTGTATAACATGTAGTTAAGTTGATTCATATTCAAAACGTCCGGGAACGACTTCCCAAGGACCAACCAAGGGCCCTTGTGTATGACCTTTGCATTTTGGTGTCAAAGGACTGCCAAAGCATTGTGCATAGACGAGTGCGATTGATAGGGCGTATGTCAATCGACGGGGCATCGATGGACGCCTGCGATGGTCACTTAGCCAAAATCTTTGAAGGTTCATTTTGAAAACTCTCTAAACTTACCAACGGATGTACAACACGGAAGGGGGGACTGGTTGTCGATTGACCCACGATCTGTCGATCATGGTGTCCTCTATAGGGACTAGTTTTTATTTCACATTTTAACTTACATTAATTAATTAATTGTATTAGTTAGTGAGTTAATTATAGGGTAGGGTAGGTTTAATTAATTTTGTTAACCACCTATATAGAGCCCTAACCTAATTAAGACTAACTAAACTCTCAAATTTCCCAAATCCAAAACCCTTTTCCTTCTCTCTTCGTTCTCTCTCTAGTGAAGAATTCCATTTAATACCATGATATAGGAGGGTTTAATGGATTCAAAGAGTCAAGTTTCACCATAAATCATCATCAATTACAATTGTATGGGATCTCTTTAATCTTTGAGACCGTTTTCCTCAAAAGGTTCCATCAAATTGATTTCAAAAGTTGGGTTTTCAAAAGGGTTTTTGTCCAATAGGAATTTGATGTTGTGAATTGATTTGCTTATGATTTATTTTAGATATTATGAATAGATTAAAATGTATTCTTACTTAATAAGGATATATCTTAATTGTTTGTCCTAGTTTGTAGATGATGACCTTTACCCCATAACCCTAGATGATGATCTTGATATGAATTGTATTATATTGGTTCAATTGACTTGGTTATTGCTTGAATTACTACAAGATGATGTTATTGCATCAATCATGAATAAATTAGGATGAATTATAGTCCTATCATGCTAGTTCTTGAGAATTTGGTCTAGGTTATGAAGTATGTTATGAATTTGACCTAAGTATCTTGTCCTAAGCTATGAACTAGTATTTAATTGTGATGTAGTGATTATTTTAGAATTATTATCATGTTGGTTATTGTTTTATGCTGAAACAACACCCTTATTAGTTAATTTAAGGGTTGATGGTAAGACATTGATGATGTATTATGAAAGAGACTTGGTAAGTCTTATAATTACTACCCTTTACTTCAAATTATGATAAATTGTGATTAAATTGGAGTATGGGTTGTATTAAGATTGATAGGGTGCTATGACGTCGAATTGAAATGTCTTGACTATGGTTGTGAGGTGTTGGCTTAAGATTTAAATTCTATAAGTATGGGGAATGATTTACAAATGTGTCCTATCATGAAGTGATATGCAAATGTACTAACTTCTCTTTTATGAATTGTGATGAAAGGATTATACTCATGCAATTCTTATTTAGCTATGATTATGATTAAAATACAAAGGTTGCACCCTGTGACCTCCAATAATGTACGATAATTAATGAAGACATTAAAGGCATTTTAAAAGGTACATAGCTTAGCACCGAGTGCACTTGACATTGGGGGTGATGACTTCCCATAGAGGATGATTCACCCTATAGTTCCACATATGGTGTTTGTTACCCTGTAAAGGATACTCATCTAATGGATTCTCACGAGAGGAGGCCCAATTTCCAAGTGGTATGTGTATGGATTATACCTATCTCTTCATTTTTGAACTTATTGCCCCCATACGAAGACTAGCTAGTTGATCCACCTAGAAAGATACGTTTATGTTTTGTTTTACTTTAGCCGGTAGACCACATCCTTTTGGTGTAAGGTTTTACAACACTCTATTTCACACTTACCTCTTGTGGTCTATGTCGGTTAAGGCAAATGTTCCTTAAACTAAAATGAAGTAACCAAGTACAAACAAACTAGGGTGACTTAAGAGGTTTGACTTAGCCTAGGTAGGGGTATGGGACTCTTCCTATGCCTTGCACTAGTTTTCCTTGAGGGAAGCTTAGGATATTTTTCTTATGTATGTACATGCATATAAATGTAAGTACTGATCATGTGATGATCTTACATGTAAATGACATTATGTGATGTTGGTTACTCCTATGAACATGTATTTGGTCTATATTGTTAAAGTATGATTATATGTATTCTTAGCTATGTGAAGTTGGATATTAGTCATGGTTCTTATTTAGTTACTGATTGGGCAAGGTTCAGGGGCTTTGCTTATTCATTGTACTTTTTGACTTAATGAGTATTAATGTGTGATTGTCTTTCTTTAATTATGTTGAAATAAACTCTTATCTATGCTTGTTGCTATTATGACTTGATTATAGAGTTGTTTGATTAAGTGCCAATTATATGATATGCATGATGACTTAAAAAGACTTAGTATTGGTGGTCTTGTGGTGTACATGCTTTGGACTTAATGAATGTTCCTAATTCATGGTATGGTCTTCATGAATGTGCATAAGGTTTTTAAATGGCAAAATAACATGTTTTCATTAAAGGTCCCTTTTTAGCATATTTTAATGATATGTGTGCATATGGTCCCATACTTAGTACAAGTGGTGTACTAACCCCATTTCTTCATTTTCCCAACATTTTAGGTTCCGGTCATCGAAGGGATTTTGGAAATGAATTTGAAGAAGACATGTAATCCTTGATCATCCAAGTTGAGTAGGTCCTCACTTTCGGAGGGCAATGCCACTATCAAGCTATGATGTTGTTTTAGTTTTAATACTCTTATGCTTAATTCTATCATTTGAGTACTAAACATTGTATGACCAATATGTGGTCCTATTGTATTGATGTATGGGCTAGGCCCGATTTGATATACTCCTATTCGATGGTTATGAGATGATGCAACTATTTTGAGTCTACTTATATTCTATATATCTCTATGCAACAAAAGTAGAAGACTAAGTAATCTTCTGATATGAAGGATCTATGTATACTTGATATATATATATATACTATGTGTATGTAGAGGTCTATGTAAATCTTCGAGTAGAAGTAATTAAAAGGTTTAAATTTTCCGCATTTTTACCTATGAATGTAATAATATAAGCTAAGAGGCTAGTCTTAGTCCTCAAAGAGGACGACGATGCAGGTTACATGTAGTGGGTGCTCCCCGGATGTGACAGGTTCATTTGGTGTTCCATAACTCCATGCTTAAGAAGTTCATTGGTGATCTCGAGTCCATTTTTCCTATGAAGGGTCTAGGTGTAGATGAGAACCTCTCCTATGAAGATTTTCGATGGAAATTATTGATCGTCAAGTAAAGAAATTGAGGAACAAAGAGGTTGCCTCTGTAAAGGTTCTATGGAGAAAACACCTAGTTGAGGGATAAACATAAGAGTCCAAGGCCGGCATGAAGTCGCGTTATCCTCACTCTTTGTTAATTAAGGCTAGTTGTTCTTATTAATGATGAAAATAATGAGTAAATTGAATTTGATTTGTTTGGCGAAGATAAGCATATTTATGGTAAAGGTTTTATCCGAAAATAGTTTTATGGAAAATGCTCTTTTGCTTGATTTGCACTTATTTATGTGTTTGGTATGTTGTTGCCTATACGAAAGGATATTGAGAATGTTGATGTGTGTTGAAGTAGCTTTGGCATAATTGACTTATTAATGTTATGTTGAACTCATGTTATTATCGAGAAGGTAGTTCATCATGTTGTGATTTTGATCACTTATGTGTTGTAACTGATGTTTTGAGTTGATATGTGTAAATGCAATGATTATTTGTTGAATGAGGTTGTGAAACACTCTTGTGATTTGTAACTCATGTTGATTATGTATGATGTTTTGTTGGGCTCCTAGTATTGAGTCTATCCTTTACCTTAAAAGATTTTTGTGCTATTCGGGGACAAATGTTCCTAATGGCGGGTTAATGTAACACTTTAAAAGTCCAAGACCTAATCAAAAGCCTCACATGAGTGTCTAAGGTTTGTAACATTATTCTAAAGTCAAAAATAATGTTTATAAGTCATTTAGGAAGTTCTAGTTTTAAAATGTCAAGGAACGTCAATGAAGTCTAGAGACTAGTAAAAGAGGTCTTAGTGTGCCTTAGCCAATTTCACGAGGTTTTAGGAGTTGGAAATTGATGAAAACTTTGTGCAAGGGTATCAAACTTGTGTTAGAGTGTGTTTAGGGTCGAAATGTCTGGGTACAACTCCATGAGGACAACCCAAGGGGTCCTTGGAGAGGACCCCCCAAGGGGTCCTTGGAGAGGACCCTTACATTTGACCAAAATCTGTAAAAGCAGGTAGTGGCTACCTACAATTACAGGCGACGAGGAGTAGGTGGGACGACGGAGAATCGATGCCTACTTCGTTTAGTACTTATCCATTTTCATGAAATGGCCAAAATTCAGCCTCTCTTACCAAAGCCATGGTTTTGCTGGACAGTTGGGGGGAGAGGCGTTGACTGTCCTACGACTTGTAGTCGGGGTCTCTTAGGTCAAGCCTACGTTTCACTGTGTTGTGTTAAGTTACTTCAATTAATTATTTAGTTAGTTAAAATGTTAGTAAGGGGTTAATGGGTTCATAATTAAATTAGTTTAGTGACTTTATAAACTACCCTAAGCCTAAACCCAACTTAACACGTCACTTTTCCCAAACCCAAATTACTCTTCCTTCTCTCTACTCTCTCTCTCTCACACACACAAACAAGAACTCCATAAATGACCAATGTCTAAGGGATATAGTTCAAAAATAAGTCAAATTTTATCCATCAATCTACAAGTAATATCAAGGTATGGGAACTATTCACCTTTGGTATTCCATTCCCTTTCTTTCGAAATTGGTTTCAAAAAGATAAGTTTCATATGGGTTCCTTCCTAATACAAGATAGATCTTTTCAATTGTGTTGTTATTGACTTATATTGGTTATTATGATTATATTATGATGTATTATTTTTTCAGTCATGGTAGTTCTTGATACAAAACATAGTATAGTGGAAGAAGTGATGAATTGACTCTAATTCCCTAACCCTAGGCGATGAAGTAGTGTTGAATTAGTTAGTGTTGATGCAATTGACACAATTATTGTGTAAATTATTTTTTATGATGTTATTACACCTATTATTTGATGAAACTGGTTGGTTGTTGGTAAGACCTTGGATGATTGCTTTTGAAGGAGAATTGGTAAGACTTTTATCCCAAACCTTTTCTTCAAATATGATGGCTTGAACTTGACGATGAAATTCGATTGAAGCATAACTTTTGATTAGATTAAGTATGTGATGGTATGATGATGCAATTGAAATTTCTTGATTATGTGGATTGTGAGATTATGCTAAAGATGTGATGATATAAGGTTGGTTATGAAGTACGTATGTGCCTTACTATGATATGATGATGTTAATGTGCTAATCTTCCATATGAGGATTGTATTGAAAAGATGTTATCATGTAATTCCTATCGAAATTATTACTATGACTATACAAGGTGTCAGTCTCCTATGACCTTAACTAAGTTATCATTGTTAAATAAAGACATTACAAATTGGACACTAGATCAACAACGAGTGACCTAGTGTGAGGAGTGTCCCTTCCCAAGTAGGGAAGGTAGGTTCACTATTGCACTCATGAAATTGAGATTAGAATGTCAAAGGCATAAAGAGGGTCTCAAACATGTCTCTTAGTTCTTGAACTATGTTGACCCCATAGGAATACTGGTTAGTGGATTCACCTAGATGATATGTTCATGTATTGGTACTATTTTGTCAAGTAGTCCACTTTATTTTTGTGTAGGGTTTCATGACATCGAATTCCATATTAGCTCATATGGTCTATGTCTGATAAGGAAAGATGTTCTAAAAGTAAAATAAAGTAATAAAGTGAACTATAACTAGGAAGATTTAAGGGGTTTATTTAGTCTAGGTAGGGGTATTAGACCTACATATACATTGCACTAGTTGTCCTTGAGGGAACTCCTAGGGGGGTGTTCTTATGTTCTTATGTACTTATAAAGTAAATGATATGCATATGTTGACTTTATATATTGATGATACTATATGATGTTGGTTTCATTTATGAACATGTTATTGTTCTATATTGGTAAATGTGATGATGACTACTCATGATGTTATGTTATGTGAAGTTAGACATTAATTATGATCCTTGGGTTGGTTTACTTGGTTGAGTGGGGTTATGGGTCTTCACTTGGTCATTGCATTAGTAAGGTTGTTAACGGGTTTAGAGTAAGGGTTTTTGCTTATTGTCACGACCCGAGAGTACACCCTAGAAGATATGGTGATCTCCGATTGCAACATGTCGTATGTGACCTCTCGGAGATCTTGTATAAGCCCTTAGACATCATTTATTGCATACACGTATGAAAAGTAGTCCAGAATTAAAACTTTTAAAACAAATATTATCTCAGAACAACTTTTGTATTAAAAACTAGGAAATACTATGTCACAACATAATCCAATCTTAGGCTCAAGAATACTTGGGACACGACTCATACATTCGAAATATAGTAATACTCAGTCTATTACAATAATTTGAATTAAAAAGAAGTCTAAGATAGCAATGTCCTCAAATCAACTGAGGACATACTCCAACATTGCTTGAAAGAGTCCTAGTTTCCAAACTTTGCTTCAAGACGCATCTCATATTCCACCTACAACTTTAGATATAGATAAAATGTATGCAATTAGTACAATGCATGTATTATGTACGACATAATGGATAAAACCATGAGAATGGAAATTTATGAGAAACATGTTCTTTTTAATTAAAATTTCATACTAATAGTATAAGAATCAAATTTAAACACCAAACATCATATTTAAAACACATTCTAAGTCATCTCCAATTTACAGCAAATCACTGTGACTTCACAGTAACTTCACAGTGAACTAAATGACATAGAATCCTCCAATCCAAGGTTATCCTAAGACTCACTTAAGTGGGACAATAAGTGACTGCCCATACATCATCTTAAAGCACGCCTAAATGATCCTTAAGATAACCTAAGACAAGAGTATAACCTTCAAAACATTCAACTCCCCACCTAAGGTTACCCTAAGATTCACTTGAGTGGAACATGAAGAGACCTCTCATGCACCCTCTTCAAATCTACCTAAGCAACCCTCAAAGCTTCCCTAGATAGGTATACTTTATTCAACTTTTTCTTAACATATATCATAATCATTATAAAGTTAATTAGAGTTCATTTAAGAATTTAGAGGACTTCATGTAATGGTCTTAGAAAACACCTAGGGAACTCGCACAATAATATCTTCAATGCCTAATCGTGTGATATCTAGATAGCGTCCCATACCACAACCTAAACTTGATAAAACTTCTCAAACACTTGTAGGTGTCCCATATGATGAGAATAGACAATAACCGACATAAACCATACTATCAAGGCATGGATTAAAGATTCATGAACCTACTCCGATGGAGGTTCTTCTAGCTGATGATGTACCGGGATATCCAAGTGCAATTTGACGCTTAAAGATAAGGAACCAGTACTAGAATCGAGTGCATTTGGTATGATTTGATGTGTTTGATGATGATGCAGGATGAATGATACAAAGGAGAGAAGTAGTAACTTATGTCCATATTGATGGTCCGTGGCTCATTTCATTGACCGTGTAAGTAACCGTGAAGTATGATAAAAGTAGAGAAATTCTGAAACCTACTTTTGAGAAAGTTTAGGTACAGGCTACGAGAGACTTCACAAACTGTAATAATTTTCACGGACGTTGTTCAGTATGTAAACCAGATTGGAGAAGCGCGTGCGAAGTTGTCAAAGTTGAGGAAATTCAAGTGAAGACTACGGACACCTTCAAAGACGGTAATAACTTTTATGGTCCATAGTTTTGTCCATCAACCAGATTCAAGATAGCAGTAAAAAGTGTCCAAAGATGTGAAAGTTAAAGTAAATACCACAGAAGATTTCATGGACCGTGATAATTTTGATGGTACGTGATTCTATCCGTCAACAAGATTCCAAAAAGCAGGGTAAAGGGTTTGGAGTGTAGAAGTTGAAAGTGAAGACCACGAACGTCTTTGCAGACCGTGATAATTTTGATGGTCCGTGATTTACCCGTGGACTAGATTTCAGTTTTGAAGATTTGAAGGCAAGGCCATGGACTAGGTTAAGGACTGTGAAGCCTTTCACGGGCGTGATGGGGTCTGTGATGAAAAACAAAAAATACAGTGCTTCTTACATTAGGTCTCTTTTAAAAAGGTTTTTTAAATTTTTATTTAGGGCGTTTTTGAACTATTTTGTAGATCTATCAAGTAGTGGACCACAAAAAGGCAGAGAGAACTTTAGATTTGAGGGAACTACTCTTGTTTATTAAACTACTTAGTAACAGGAGATAGTTTGACTTTTTTATTATATAGTGTGATTTTGAGTTTCAATTTTCTATCGTGAGTATTCAGAATTATGTTCTCAATTATTATAAATTGTTATATAGATAGCATTATTAATCAATAAGTAATCAAATTACGAGTGTGGGATCTATGATGAGACTGTGAATTTTAATTTGTAAAACGAGCATAGAGTAATCTCCATTCACATACCGTAGATTCAAGCTTAGCTTTTAATGTGGTCTAAGGAGTGCACACTTTACACTAGCCTAAATCAAGTGGTCATTTGATACACTCATATTTTACTTCCCTAAAGAAGTATAAGTAGTCGTATCAAGTAAAGAACCCAATTGTTAGGTTAGGGTTGATCCAATGAGGAAAATTGTTAAGACTTAACTTTAGTCTACAATTACATCTATTTAGTCAAGTCCTTTCCAAAAATAGTTAATTAAAGGGTTTTTTTTGTGTAACAAAAGTCTTTAATTATTTCTAATTAAGACAATAAGTAAGTTGATAACAAAGGTATTTATCAAGTGATGAGACAAACTAGGGTGTAAGTGTTCCCCATAGGTTCATAACGTGGTAATCCTAGCTATAACAATTCTTTCCTAGTGTCTTGCATGAAAAGTGGTAAGTTATGTATCTCTAATTTCATTGTCCGGCAATAAGAGAATTTCATACTGTACCTTGGTCCAGATACTTGTGTTTAAATTACTAACCCTTACCTTTTAAATCCTATTAAGCATCATATTCGATGTATGGCTTAGTTACTACTATGCACCAATCGAAAGTAGCCTATTATATATTGTATACTAAATCTATGTTGATAATTCGTTTACTATAAACTACCTCCTTGGTCTGGAAAGTAGAAATAGGGCATGTTCTAATGCGTGCTTACGTTAAAAAGACTTCTAAACAAAAGAATTAGCAATACATGCAAGAAACTATTATAGAATTGTTAGTTAACTAGTTTTACCTTGGTAATTACCCATGGTTCACACAACCTTAGTTGTTGATTTTGTTACTTATGCTTAGAAACACACAATTCATAGTTATTAAACAAGAATTCATGTACTTACTTTGAAAAGTTTTAAGAAAATCAAGAAATAACACTTGAAAAATAGAAAATATCTTGAGAATCGATTCAGGAAACTTGAAGTAATTCCCAAAATCCAATGTTCAACTTCCAATAACACTAGTATGAAAAATAACAAAAATCTAACCCCCAAAACGAGATTTTTTAATCCTATTTATAATAATAAATTCTTAAAATTATTAAACAAGGATAGTTTGTCCAGAAATGCGTCTTCAATTGACGATACCACTGGCGGTCCGTTGATGGAACGATGGACCGTCGACTGCCTCCGTAGTTCCACACTTAGCATCTTCTTCAAGCCTTCAACTTGCACCTTCTCTGATCGAATCGACGGACAAACAACACGGTCCTTTGATGCACATACACTTTGTCGGTACATATCATTGTTCCATACATAGCAATTTCTTCAGCCTTCATCCTGGCATATTCACTGATCCAATCGACGGACTAATAGCATTGTCCGACTATACATTATGGTCTGTCGATGCCTCCGTTGTTCCATACTTAGTTTCTTCAACTTCGGGTACTGGGACTACTCTTTGATCTGATCGATGATTTTCCAGGACGATCCATGAATCAGTCGACGGACCGTTGATCCTTCTTCAGACCCACACGTGGTTAGAATTCCCCGAGTTGCCTCCAGATTCTTGGACCTCTAGTAAATGACCACCACCTACAGACCGTCGATGGAACAACGGGCCGTCGATGGCTTCATAGGTCACCTTTTCTGCACAATCTTCTGCATTTCAGTTTTGGACAATTTTCCTGCAAAACACATATAAAAACCATTAAAATTACATCAACAAGTACCTAAACACACACTTAACATACGGAAAAAGAATTGAAAGTATCGTGAAATCACGATACATCAACACCCTCAACTTAAATTCGTTGTTTGTCCTCAAGTGACGCACTATGACTCACCACAACACATTTGTACAAAAGTATCCTATTTTAAGCTTTCACAATCATATGGATATGTATCTCGATTAATTTCATTGATTTCATGCATGATATCACTCTTAGGCTCACTCATGTGGATCAAACAATGACACAGACTCACCACGCCGATATCGGTACTCTTTTATCTCTAACCAAGGCACCAACTCTCCAATATTACAACTAGTGTTCTCACTTCAAAAGATATCCTCCTTTTTCACACGTTAGTTTCAAATTTGAGAATGAGAATCATTATTCAAAACTCACTCTCAGAATAACTTCACACGTAATTGATACTTGTCGCCATAGGCTTGCTCTTAGTTTCACTTCTTTAAGTTCACCATATTCGACTCATAGAATCACGATACGACTTTCTTGGCTTGTAACGCCACCTCAGGGTCAGGTATGGTACATATTTATTCATTTTAGTGACTTGTTTCCCTCCTTTACATTACGGCTAAGAGCCTACGTCTTTCATTGTCTATTATGCCCTATTCTTCCTTTTCTTGTATTCGTTGCCTTATTTTCCTCTTTCTTCCTCGTTTTGTGCAAATGACTCTTCCTTTATTTATATAATTATTATTTTTTTTTCTTTCACTTGATTTCAACTTTGATTGTTTCACTTATCTTCTTCACTATTTCTTTTCTTGTTTCCTTTCACATTAATTCTTTCAACCCCACTTTTCGGAATATAACTCATAATAGCCACCCTCAACTCTATGCTTTGCCATGAGTGGAGGTACACAATACCCAAGGTTGGGTCAGGGACAACACGAGATTGGTTTCTCCATTAGCCACCCTCAACTTATGCTTTTGACCTAACTTGAGCTGCACATGTCAAAGGAGGGACTAGGTACAACACATTATACCTAGAAAAGACGAGTTGGGGTAGAAAAGAAAAGATCATTGTAAGATCAAATCATTTGGATCAAAAAGGGATTAATTTCATTTTGTTTTTTTTATTTAGTCTAAAGATTGACTATTGTAAACAAGGGCCTATGATTGGTTCCTACTTGTCTAATAAGGAGTACTTTTTGCAAGACTAACTGGGCAAGTTCTAGCTAGGTACCAACAGTGGACTATTCAACTTTCCTCACACACTCTTAACACGTCATTACCGTACCAGATTATCGGACAGCTAATTCGAGTGTTAGATTGAGGGTCATGCAATGGTGTATCTCTATGTCTTGCTTAGAGCCAACACATTGAACATTCACTATGCCTAAACATTGAAGCATTCTCTATAAAACCGGATATCATTGTATTTAGCCATCATGCTTCAGATTTCACATTCATACTTTGTAAAAGATACTAATATGCCGGTTTAACAGTAAAATAACCAGTTTCTTGGGGCAAAAGAACACAGGCAAGAAAACCCCAAGAGAGGATCGTGAGTTCGGCTACTCAGACTTCACCCTATCACTCACTTTCCATTTACCCCACCCCTAACAAGAAATAATGCATTGTCCCCAATGCATAAGAAATATAAAAACAAGGTGGAAGGTGAAACAAACCTGAGGCGCATAGCAACGATGATCAACAAGATGGCGCGTCTGGTTGCCCGAAACCCGCTCGATCAGTAGTAGGGACACCATCAGTAGTGTCTGTAGCAATCTCAGCACCCACAGTGCTGCTCCTCTAAACAGTCTCCAATCGGGAGCTAGACACCCTAGTAGCCAACTCATGCGCCCGCATCTGCCAGGCCTCCTTATTTACTAAAGAAGATCTCCTCGTGGACTCCAACTCAATGTGCTCCTTCTTACTTGCCTTAGCCTTCTCTCTCTCTCTCTCTCTCAGGACTGGTGCCTCTTGACACACACACGTGGTTGGGGCGTTGGTGCAGTAGAGGTAGTGAACAGTGCAGTAAGAACCGTATCCTCAAAAGGCTCTATACGTGTGGCGTTAGACTCGGGCACCCGCACATCCAAAATGCCATCCACATCAGCCCTCATACTCGCCACGACATACTGTAGGGTCATCAAATCGATAGTAGGGACTGGGCAGGTAAGGACTCTCAACTCAAATGCATCGAAGCGATGGTGGACTGCTAGAATCTGCTGCTTAGTCTGCTGGCAACCTTCTTCTCAATCTGATCCCCATCCTCTGCAATGGACTTCTGCATCCAAGGCTGGATATAATGCAGCAACGTGGCCATCTGGGCCTCTAGCTTCTGGACCCTACCAATCGGGAACAGTGCTGTTGAAGGTATAGATCGGGAGGAACTCAACGCTCTACTAGTGCCAGGGGAAGACACAATTAGGGTGGTGTTGGTAAGCTAGGAAGTAGCATGATGATCCTTCTGCGAGGTTCTCACCCAACGACTGCACCTCCACTCGGGGCCCTCTATTTGGTGCCGCCTCATTGGCCTCATCACTGATGAGAACGATGTCCACTGTCCCAGTAGGCGTACTGAGAACACCAATGTGCCAAATGGGCACTCCAGCAGCCCTTCACAACATAAAGATCATAAAAGGAAAGGGGTAAGTCGTTGAAGCCTTAAAAGCCCTCTCATGGATGACTACTAGCAGCAGCCCTTGAACCCCGCGACCATAGCAACAACCAAGATTGATCTATCCCATGTGAGTATGTTGTCCGCAGCTGTGAGGGATAGGATGTGGCGGACCAAGAGCCAAATGAACTTGGCAGCAAATGTGAGGTTGGCCTTCTTGATAAGGCCTCTAGGCTTCAACACTATGTCTGCACCCTCACGATCCATAGAAATGTGCTAGGGGATCCACCTCTTGGTGGTTTCTCTCAAATCCTTGTCTCGCATGAAATGGCCCTCATTAGTCAACTTCCACTGGTAGTCAAACTCGGGGGTAAGGGGGACCCTAGTGGCATCAGTATCAGTGCCGTATAATAAATGTCAAATGGTGGGCAAAGAGATGTCCACCCGGCGTCCACGAACTCGAACATAGGTAAGTAGTGCCTGTTTGGTGGTATTAGACTGCCTATCCAAAGAAGCCCTGAGAGTCGCTAAGTAAGAAGCGTAGAACCCTCGCACCAACTCCTCACTATATCATCCCACGCCTCTATCCATCCTCTCTAGCTGATGGCGGGTGGATAGATCATGCTGGGACTATGTGTAGACTCCCTGTAAGAAACCTCCACTCAATTGTGAGAGTCTGATTCATGACGCCCTTATAATTGAGAAACTTGTCGTTCATGTATATCTGGTGTTGTACCTCTATGCACCACCGGTTAGGGTGATCAACAACCGGTGAAAGATCCTCGCATGGGGGTGACGGAGCAGCGTCTAAACTTTAGACCTCATCAAACGAGGCAGGGTGAGCAGGTGCATCCGGAACAGTGGCACCCTCTGAACCAGAACCTGAGGTTGTGGCCTCATTCGACCCTTTAGAGTGAGCCAACTTAGCATTGGATGTATCCTCGGAGCCAGACGCTCCTTCAGAACTCGAGGAAGATCTAGAGGGTGTGCCGGTCAGTCTGCGCTCCTGATCAAATTGAAAGGCAGTGACTACACCAGACGCCACCTTCTTGGGAGTTCCCCGAGTGGTCCTAGCAGCACGTGCCGGTGTCTAGGTTCCTTGTGGCACGTATTCGGGATCACACTCATCTTCTGACGAGCCAATCACCATCTGCCGTGAAGGTGACACAGACTTTGACCCTCCTGTGGAATAGACTAAATCCGGCTTGGGGCCGTTGGTACCTGCAAAGAAGAGTTATTAGATTCATCGGAGTGATCCTATACACAAAAAAGAAACAAAACCTAAATTTTGAGCAAAAAGGCACAGTGAAGTGTATAACTGCAGGACTGAACGATGGGCACTATCGACGTTCCATTGATGAAACAACGGTCCGTCGATAGGGTCCGTCAGTGGACACTTAGAAAATTTTTAGAAGTTACAAGTCCACAGAGTTTGCAGTTAGAAACAATGAATGTGCAGAATGGACCGTCAATGAGATGACGGACCGTACTCCACTTCCATCATTGGACACTTACAAAAATTTAGCATGTAGTAAAAAATAGGGTTTCAGATACGAACGATGGACATGAAGAATGGCCCGACGATCAATTGACAGACCGCACTCCACTTCCGTCATGCCAGTCTTAAACAAATATGGGGTGCAACTATCGATTTACCCCATCGACGGTTAAGGAATATCAAGGGTTTTTTGTACTCTAACCTCCTTCTTAGCTAGAGCTACTACCCGATCATACTCACTCGGTGCAAGCATATATTTATCATAGCATATTTCAATAAAGCAGTGTATTAAGAGGTTCATCTTTTAAAAAAGATTTAGAAAATCACTTTGAAGATTGGCTCCTTGAAGAACACAAATTCAAGGATGAAGGTCATACCTTAATTGAAGCTAGACCACGAAATATAAGAAGAATTGATGGAAAAACTATCCTTCAAGATCCAATGGTGTTATACAGTAGTGATCTTTAGAGGTCTTGGGGCTTTGATTTTTGAATCATGGCTTGAATAGTGATTCTATACTTATAAATCTACCTAAAATACCTAAATTTACCTTAATAAACCGTCTAACAAATTTTAAGAAGGCTAAGCGAAAATTCCAAAAATAACCTTGGGCTGGCCGAGACACATGCATAAATTTTGCAGGTGCCAATCGACGGACCAGTCTACTGGGCGTCAACCCATCGACGGACAGTGCTGGCAATCATAAATTGTGTTAGATCCTTGAAAATGAGAGATTAAGCTCCATAGAGTAATTATCAATCGATGCACCACCTACTGGGCGTCGACCAGTCTACTGGGCGTCGATTGCGGTCCATAGGTGGGAATGTTTTGGACAGTCTTGACTCTTGAATTGGGGTCTTCTCAAGGACCCTTTGGTTGGTCCTTGGGGAGTTTTGCCCGGATGTTTCAAACTCAATTACAGTCGTACACATTATAAGGACCTCTGACATCAATTCCATCCAAAACGAACGCGTAAAACTTCAAGAAACACTCTAAGGCACACAAGCACGTTTAAAGGCAAACCTTTCGAATATCATTGACTTTCTTGGATGTTTGACCTCTAAACTTTGGACACTGCCAATAATATTCATTATAACCTATTTTAGGATTTCAAAATATCAAGACACAAGTGTTAGGCTTTAGTTTCATCGAAGCAGTTTTAGAGGTGTTACATTCTTTCTCGGTTGGACAACATACGTCCTCGAATGACGATTTATTTCAAAAACTATTAAGATATAAGAAACTCAAGACTATCACAACATAACCATACCACACCATACACAATACACATATTTAAGAGGAACACAAACTTCACATAATAAGAGATTCAAAGCACAACAACAAGATAAAAACTCAACTACGACTCATTACACACTGAGACTTGCATTCTTCATTTCAAATAGGAGGAACTTATTCTCCATATGTTATCATACTCATATAAATCAATTATATACATATTACAAAATCTTTCAACAAAATAACAACATACTAAAAATTCAAAAATCCTTACACTGAACTGGCAAGTCATTATAGTAAACTATGCTCAATTTTCCAAAAAGACATCTCTTAATTAATTAATGATGAAAGCATGACAATATGAGATATAAACCATATAAACTCAATTTACAAGACGATCATAACTTCATAAAGTAAACAATGCAAGGAATCAATGAAATTCAATTTTGACAAGACTCCTAAACATAATGCAACATACAACATGCTACTATGATTTTCGATCTCTCAAGCCTGAATATAATAGAAGAGACGACACAACAAATCAAAACTCCACTAATCACATACTCCCCCACTTAGAAGGAAATCAAAACAATTAAAGCTAGAAATTATAAATTACCAACATCAACTTCATCCGACTTTGCTCCCTTTCTAGTTCTTAACAACTCTTGTTAGTTACCTCACCAGGAATCTCCAAGGTCTCATAATTTATAAGCCACTATACACTTCATAAGGTAAAAAATCATACAACCTAACTCATAAATATTAAGACTATTAGCCAACCTTATTTCTAGGCATAACCCCCTTCTCTTAGGATTTAAGACAAACTCCTTTAAACATTACCTATTATAACTCTAAGACTTAACACAACTCCTCATATCTATACAATAACTTCCTACCGTCATAACACATAACTATAATGTAACTCATCATTCCCAAAAGGAGTTCATGCAACTATCATAGATCTTGCGATGCTAGAAATACACCATAATACAACTGTCCTATCCACCATCACATATTACTCATATATTCACAAATCACAATAAGCACCAAAACTCCTATTTTCTCCCTCACACCTTGCAACATCATCCCTCAAAAGTAATCCCATCTAGAAGACCACCGGACAAGGAAAAATAAGAGAGAGATCATAGGAAGTTAAGCTTTATGGCACGACAAAAGAGTAGAAAGAAGGGAAACTCTATCGTCCTATAGCCTCTCGTTCATAAATGTTTGCGACTCACATTGATGAATAAGACTCTTAACGTGGCTTTATGAGACTTTTTTATTCCTATGTACTGCTTCATAACCTCTGCTCTGATATAAAGCTTGTCATGACCCGAGAGTACACCCTAGAAGATATGGTGATATCAAACTGCAACATGGCCTACTTGACCTCTTAGAGGTCTTGTACAAGCCCTGACATCATGAATTGCGCGCATACTTGTATGAAAAGTAGTGCGGAGTTAAAACTTTTTACACGAATAATCTCAAAACATATTTCATATAAAACCGTATGAAATACTAAGTCTCAACATAAGCTGATCTTCGATACAAGAATCTTGGGACACAATCCATACAATCGAAATATAGAAATACTTAGTCTAAACAATTATTTGAATGTAAGAAGACAAAGATAGAAATGTCCTCGAATCAAGGGAGGACATACTCCAATTTTGCTTGAAAGAGTCCTAGTTTCCAAGAAATGAATCAAGACACCTCACCTTCCACCTATTACATTAGATATAAATAAATGTATGAAATTATTGCAATGCATGTACTAAGTAATACATAATGCATAAACTTATGAGAACGGACAATTATGAGACACAATGTCTTTTTGATTAAAACTTTATATTAAAAGTATAAGAATCACATTAAACACCAAAAATCATATTTAGAACACATTCCAAGTCATCTGCAATATATAGCAAATATAAACTTTCAGTAACTTCACAGTGAACTAAATGACATACAAGTTTCCCATCCAAGGTTATCCTAAACTCACTTAAGTGGGACAAGAAGAGACCACCCGTACACCCTCTTCAAGAACACCTAAATGATCCGTAAGACCACCTAAGACAAGGTTATAACCTTCAAAACATTCAAATCCCCACCTAAGGTTACCCTAATATTCACTTGAGGGAACAAGAAGAGACCACCCATACACCCTCTTCAAGTCTACCTAAGCAACCCTTAACTTTCCTTAACTTATGTCATAATCATCATTAAGTTAATTATAATTCATTTAAGAATTTAGAGGACTTTGTGTAATGGTATTGGAAAAGACCTAATGAACTCACACACTAATATTTTCAAAGACTAATCATGCAATGTCTAGATACCGTCACATACCACAACCTGAACTTCATGGAACTTCTCCAACACTTGTAGGTGACCCATATCATGAGAATAGGAAATAACCTACATAGACCATACTAGCTGGGCATGGAATCTAGAGTCATGAACCTACTCTGATGGAGTGTATTCTTTTTGCAAATGGTAGAACGAGGACACATCCTATGTAGGCACGTGGTTAAGAAATATCAACAGTTTCTTTGTACTTTAACCTCCTTCTTAGCTAGAGCGATAACTCAAGCATACTCACTTAGTCCTAGACTTTGTTCTCATTGAAAATTTCGATAAAAGAGCGTATGAAAAGGTTCTATATCTTGTTCATAACCAAATCATAACACACCCTACAAAAGAGGGTCCCTTAGAGCTGCCTACAATGGCGAAGAGCATAGCTCAATGACTTTCCTAAGGATGATTTCACGTCGTTACAGCCAACAACCCTTAAGTCCACCATTCACACAAGAAGGATACCATTAATGACATTCAATTTTAAGGATATCTTAACCTTCCTTGTTACAAGGTTCCATATAATGACCTTCTTTTCTACCTTTAAGATCGTATTTAATTCATTCATATACATTCATGACAAAGGTTCTTTAGCCTACAAAGTCAAGGTTTCATATTGACATTCTCTTCATATCAAGTAAGGGACAGGAGTCTACCCAAACTAGATATATTTCGTTATCATCTAAACACATGTACAATATCATTCAAGAAGCATATAGGGTCAACTAGGCATTCTCACAAGTCACCCTATATACTTACTATAGAACATCAATATAATCCATCAAAATCCTCATATATCTAGTTAAGGAGGTTCACACTTCAATAGCAAGCATTCACATATATGACATCCCTATAGTCTATTATGATCACTTATTCAACTATGAGAATCCATATTTCACTTCATATACACACATAACTAATATAAGCCTTCATAATTATCACATACAAAGTCATAATATGATAATAATATAATGAATAAAGTAATGCTAACGAGGACACATTGTTTCACAATTCATAAAGTAATGTTGACAAGGACACATCATTCACAAGTATAGAACATAAGCACCACCACCATAAGTGGACCATACTAATAATCATCATAGTTTATAACCTATAATACACAATATAGAGATAGTAATGGAAGCATTACACCAATCCAATCTCACAACTTCAATCTATAGCCAAATCACCCAACACAATACTCAAGGGCCCTTACCAATGACCATGATCACCAATTCAATCAAATAATCATTTATACAATGAATAAAAAGTACTTCAATTTGAATTTATCAACCTAAGACATCCTACTTAATATTCTAACGTGATTCTTCCATAATTAAATAGCCCAAAGTAAACTACACAAGAAATCAATAGTATAGAGACATGATCAATTCATCCATAAAATATTCAAAAAGTTAGGAGTTAATGATTTGCATGGGTTAATGGAGATTTTAGGTTAAAATCATCAAAATAACATTAATTAAATAAATATACAATGAGTCAAAAAATTTTATGCAAGAACCCATCGCTAGATCAGAAGTTAGAAGTTCATCTTTTGAGAAAGCTTTAGAAAATCAAATTGAAGATTGTCTCATTAATGAAAAGAGATTCAAGGATGAAGGTCATACCTTAATTGAATCTAGGCCACGAAAATCGATAAGAATTTATTGAGAAATGAGCCTTCAAGCTCCAATCTCCATTCAAGTCCAAAGGTGTTCTAGAGAGTTCTTAAGAGGTCTTGGGGTTTTGATTTTTGAATCATGAGTATAATAGGTGTTCTAGAATTATAAAGATACTTAAATTACCTAAAATTAACTTAAGTAATGGTCCAAAAATTTTAGGATGGCTAATAGAAAATCCCAGACTAAACTTTGGATGGACGAGACACCTGTAGATATTTTGGAGGTGCCAATCGATGGATCAGTCTACTGCACGTCAACCCATCGAGGGTCCATGCTGGAAACCGTCGATCAGGTCAGTGGCTTTAAATGGGAGATTAAGATCCGTAGACTATGTCTCCATCAATGCTACGATCTACGGGGCGTCGATTCTCCTCCTTAGGTGGGACTTTTTTGGACAGTCTTGGTTCTTAAATTGGGTCCTCCTCAAGGACACTTTGGTTTGTCCTTAAGGAGTTTTGCTTGGACGTTTCCAACTCTTTTATACTCATAAACATCTTAAGGATCTCACACATATATTCTATCAAAAATGAACACGTAAAAGTTAATGAAACACACTGAGGCACATAAGCATGTTTCCAGGTAAACCTTTTGAACGTCATGGACATGGACCTCCAAACTTCACCAAACTTTGGACATTGCCTATAAAAATGATTTCAACACATTTTAGGACATCAAAACATCAAAACGCAAGTGTTAGGATCTAATTTCACGTAAGTCATTTTACAGGTGTTACACTTATATTATAATGTTATGAACTCTAGCATATGCTTGTTATTGTAACATGATGTTGGAATTTTGTTTGTCTATGGGTTCAAATATTCTATACACATGTCGACTTGCCTTTACTCAATGACGTTGGTCTTTTATTAAATACTGCATTTTCTTAAGGAGTATATGATTATTGTCTTATATGTGTTCTTGGTTGTGCATAAGGCTTTTCAAAGTAACTTAGCATGGTTTTTAACAAGTGTCCCCTTTTGTATGATTTCTATGTTGTATGTGAATATGTTTCTATACTTAGTAAAAGTGATGTACTAACCCCTATTTCTCCATTCTTCCCAAAAATTTTAGGTTCCGGTCGTTAAAGGGTTTGTGACTAATTTTCAAGGAAGGCTTGGATCATTTCTCCATGTGTGGGTATGTCTTCAAGATGCAAGGATGATGCCTTCTCTCATCCTACCTGTGTGACTTGCTATAGTCTAAAGTCATTCATTACACTCTTATTGTTCAATACATTGTTGTAAGCCCTAAGTGACAATTGTACATCTGTGTAAGGTCTAGAATTAGATGGTTTTACATGAGACATCTCTATTAGACTCTATGTTGTATATTGTATATGTGACATAAAAATAGAAGCCTATGTAAGCATCCTATGCGAGCAGTATACGTATACTCCCTATGTATATATTATGTGTAAGCGAAAGGTCTATGTAAACCTCACCATGTAGATTTTGATGAAAACTTTAATTTTCAGCACTTCTTAACCTATTATATGCAATGACGAATGCTAAGAGTCTAGTCTTAGTCCTCTTTGAGGACGACGACGCCGGTTACGCCTAGGGGGTACTCCCCGTATGTGACAATTTTAAACTCCAACTTCTTCTATCTTTGAATCTATGCATGGGTCTTTGTATGAAAAAGTTTTAGGGGTTGAATTATGTTGTTTTTAGTGTAATTTTTTTTATTTTAATATCAAAACATCAATGAAATAAGGTTTACAATTATTACAAACTTTGGGCTTATGAAGTGGGTTTGTTGCATTTGTATGGATAATGTTAAAGTTAAGTTTTTTTATGTTTATATTTGGAATACTGCATATACATGCCTTATTATTTTGTTTTGGTGAATTATTGAGAAAAGGAGGTGAAAACTTGGCTGAAGGGTAAATTTTTTCTATGTTGTTTAGTTTCCATTGAAGTGATCTCGAGTGGTATGGTCAACCTTTGGTAGCGGTGTTTACTTGGAGTATATGACTATATATATATATATATGTGTGTGTGTGTGTGTGTGTGTGTGTGTGTGTGTGTATTGTGAGTATGGCCTTGAAGGCATGATAAGTGAAGTAATTTAGTGATGATGATGTTCATGTTGATGAGTATTATGATGTTTGAATTGTGTATCTCATAGAAACTATGTCTAAATGACGTATGTGTATATGTGAAGCATGCTAGTGTGTGAATTATGATGAATGAAGGTAAAGGGGAATTTCGAGGTGAACTCCTCTTCGTGAGTAGAGATGAAGTGTTAAGTAGAAACCTCACTATTCCCGAGATCTTTATTCGATAGGTTGGAGGTTGGATATCCTTCGTGAGTTGAGATGTGGTGTTCAAAAGTAAACTTTAAGGATAAGTTCCCTTTGTGATTTAAGATATAGTTCTAAATAGCTATACCTTAACCTATGGTTAATGAATGTTTAAGACTCTTTGTAAGAGTTATGCTGAGTACCGAGAGGATTTGAAAAAGGGGTGGTTACACATTGTGTTTAGAGATATTGTACCCAATGTACCTCTTTTGAGATGAGTACTCCTCGTTAGTAGATAATTAGTTACTTAGTAGCAATCTCCTTATCCCTTAAGTATACGCCCGCATAGGTGTGGCTATTGGAAAATCCATGTAAAGGCTAAGAAAATGATCCTACCTTAGGAAAGTGGGGATCCCTCGTCCAGTAGGGTTAATATTGGGATTCCATGTCTAGTTCTCATGGTGTACATCGGTTAAATCTATCCCCCATAAATAAATGTAAATGAATTTAGTCTTAAGGGTGTACTACTTAAGGTAGGTGGGGGTATGGGACACTATCTATCCATTGCACAAGTAGGCATTTGGAGGGAGTCATGGTGTGTTCTTATATGACGATGTATGAATGAATCATTATATGATGTTAATGAAGTAATGTGACTTTATGTTTAATGTTAAGGAGAGCATGTTGATGTTATGCCTTGTATGATGAAAGCTTGCTATACGATGAATGTGAGTGTCTATTCTAAAGGAATTCCTAAGGGTCACTAGGGTGAAAGTAGTAGTATGGGTTTTCTTTGAGGATGGTTCCTTATGTGAAGTTCCTAAATATATGTATGTTTCCTCTAGTGTCCATGATATTTAATACTTGTTGAGTTGTACTGAACTATGCTTGTCCTTGAAAGCCATAATTTGCTCAGGTACGTATTGAAGAGGTTGTTTGGGCGGCCTCTTCATGTCTTACTTAAGTAAGTCTTAGGATAAATATGGATAGGGATGTTCAAGTGAGAAATGATTTATTGTAAATGCGACTATATGTTGAGGTTTATGAGAGTGTTACTTCTTATGATGCACGGTGACTTAAATTATTCTGAATAACTTGATTCATGAAGGTTTTATAAAAATTGCATGATTTGTATGTTTCTACTTAAATGTCCTCTTTTACATGTGTTTTTGCGTAATGCCATACTTAGTACAATGTTTGTACTAACCCCATACTTTTCTATACTCTATAAGTATAGATTGGAGGCAAGTGGAAGTTTAGGAGGCAAAACTTGGGAAGTTGACTTTCTTAAGACTAGGTATGTCCTCATATATTCAAGGACTTAGTCTATGCTTCTTTAGTTTCTTCTTTTAAAACTTGTAAAGACTTACTATGTATTTCTTTAAATGTAAAGGTTTGTGTCCCTTAGGTATTTTAGATGTGTCCTTAAGTTGGCTTGTGACGATGAGACTTATTCCTTAGTATTTCATAAAGGATGTTTCTTATTACGATTGTTGTGAAAATTAGTTTTAATTCCACACTACTTTTCATATATTAATATAATGAAATATAAATAAAAGGCTTGTACAAGACCTCCGTAGGGTCAGGTACGCCTTGTGATGACTCAAGACTGCTCCTATCTTCTATGGTGTACTTGTGGGTCGTTATAGAGTCATCATAACCTCCGAGGACACAACTACTATGTTGTCTTTTTTGACTTATCTATCTTAGACTTTTATGGGATTTGACCCTAGAAATTTGTAATCATGTTGTCATAGATGGGTTTTCGATACATATGTTATAAGTTTTATGAAATGATTATGCTTTTTGATTTTAAAGAAAAAGTTTTAATTATGCATTACTTTTGTATATATATGCAATGAATGATGTCTAAGGGCTTCTACGAGGCCTCTGAGAGGTCAAGTACACCGTGTGGTGACTCAAGAATACTCTAACTTCTAGGGTTTACTTGTGGGTCACCACAAACTTTGTATAAGAGCATAAGGTTATGAAATGATGTTAGGATGTCTCAGAACCACACTAGTAGAGTCTTATTTATCAGTGTGAGTCGCGACACACCTACGAGAAGGAGGCTATGGGATGCTAAACAAAGTTTACTTCTTCATTCTTCAAGGTGTGCCATAGATCTATAAGCTCTCTATCTTATCACTAATCCTATGGTCTTTAGGATGTGACTATTAGAAGGCTTATGCTTCATGGAGTGAGGGAGAAAGGTGCGCTGAAATGGCTATATGACTTGAGAGAGTTGAGATGAGGGGTTGTGATGTTTTTTTAGTACAAATGAGTTTATCTATGGTTATGTTGATGTTGGTATAAGACCATGATGTGTTTTGATGTATGTTGCTTAAATTGGTGAAATAATGTTTTTGATTACTTCCTAGAAGTGGTGAGTGAATGAACTCCTACAAAAAGGGTATAGGGGTAATTCACCTTGGTTTAAGAGTCACCTTAATTTACGGATATGAAATCCTAGTGATGTTTATAAAGGAGCTAGCATAGTCTTGCAACAAATGGGGGAAGAAGGTAGTTATGTATCCTTGATGTGCATAAGCTAGGGTTATTAGAGATTGCCTCCTTGAGTGGTGCATTGAGTAGGAGAAGTTTAGTCCCAGTTGCTAGGCTCATGTGAGATCATGAATCGTGCCTAGTAATATTGCCCTACGGAGAATTCTAATGTGAGAAAAGGCAATAAAGTTGCTCCTAGTGATAGTAAAGGTGTTTCTCAACCTAAGAATAGGTACTATGCTCTCCGATCCAAGTGTGATCAAGAATGATCTCCTTATGTGCCTCTCCGGGATGTGTTCTTTAACGATTTATGAAAATTTCCAGAATTTCTTATGATTATAATTGACTTTTCTGATTTTGAGTTTCCTTATAATGAGGAATTAATGTTCGAAAGACATGTGTTGCTTTTTTACAAGTTGGGGATAAGGAGCTCTTTTCAAATGTCTTTATATAATTATGTGTAGTTGTAATTAGCTTTGAATTGGATTGTCTCCTTGATTTGGATATTAATTTAGTTATAATTCATGTTTTATAGGCTGCTAGTGTAAAGTTTGTCGTTTAAAGAAGAATTTAGAAAGGTATCATTCAAGGACGAATGTACCCCAAGTGGGGGATATTGTAACACACCAGAATGAACTAGGGAAAGATAGAGTCTAACATGTTTTAATTGGGTTTATAATTTTAAAATGGATAATTATAGTGTTTATAGTCTGTGTTTGAATGTTTGATGAGTTTGGAGGTCAAACGTCCAAGATGTTCGAAAGATAGGCTTGAGGCATACCTGTACCTTTGCATGTTTTATGTGTTGTTTGGAGTGAAAAATAAGCAGGGATGACCGTAAAATAAAAATGAACCTAATTAGGGTAATAAATTCTAGTCAAGACTCCCTGATGACCGCCTTTGGGGTCCTTGAGGAGGACCCAACCTTGGGTTAGCAAGCTGCCGATGGCAGCAGGAAAATGAAGTATGGTGGAACCAATTGGCGTCACAGACTTGGTTAATCAAGGAACATATTTTGGTTCGCTTCGCGGACTCTAATTTTTCTAAATTTATTTTAAAAAATAACATGGGAAAAGCTCTGCGTCGCGGCCTTTCTTCCCAATGATAATTCCGAAAATTGAAGTTAAGTCTAACTTGTGTAAAAAGGTCCAATTAATGTGGGGGTATTTTGGGTATTTTTGGATTTTTTTATAGAAGGTTTACAAGTAATATTTAACCCTTTTTTAAGGCAAAAGCCCAATACCCAATAAGAAATAAAAAAAAACCTCTTCTCTTCCAAATTCTCTCAAGAACACCATAGAAAAAGAAGAGATATTGGAGGTACCTCTTAAGACGAATTTACCATGGAATAAAACTAGATTTAAGTCTCTAATCTAAGGAATGTGAAGCTTGTTCATTCATGTATATATACCATCCATGAAATCCCCATAGTTTCCCTCAAATTGTGAATCCAGACAACCCCATTCTAGAAAGTGTTGTGATTTCATTGTGGGTAAGGTTTGATTGTGATGCCAATCTAGTGATTAGCATTCAATGATGTTCATATGATCATTATATGAAATTTTTGTGAGGGTTTTATGGTTAATTGTAGCTTTTAATGTTGAAGATGATCATGGTGATTTTAGGCCATTAGAGACTAGATGAAGTATCTAAGTTATACTATTTGATCATGATTGAATCATCAATATATGAATTGAACTAGGTCTAATTGATTAGGTATAATCTTGGACTATAAAGTTAGAATTTAACCTATGTTATCATGCATGACTAGAATTATATTCTAATGACCTAATCGAATGAATGAACATTTGATTAAGTATGAACCATGATGGATTGAAGGTGATAACCGAGTATAGGTATTGTATGCCATTGTTGTTATGGATTTGGGGGTGAAGTCATTATGAAGAGGTTGTATTGATGTTTTATTTGTCTTTCACACTTTGACATGAACAAGTTAAGGTAAGCAAGTTCTCTCATATTGATGGATTCTTTGTTAACCTAAGAACCTGAAATGAATTAAAGTATGATATACTAGAATAGCTTGAAGTTGTCTTGAATAGCCTCTTCTTGTGTAATTTTCTAGGTAATATAAGATCAATATGTGATATATTGAGATGATGAATCTCATGACAGCTTGGGATAAAGGAAGAGAGCTCTCTCATGTATAGCTTGGTCATGTGTTTCAAGGATGCTTTATTATGTTAGCTTGGGGATAATGGTTCTCATGATAGCTTGAATTGACAAATGTAGATCTTCTAAGAATAGCTTTATGTATCATGACTCGAGTTCCTTCATGATAGCTTTACTTGGTTAAGCAAAGACTATGTCATGATAGCTTTAGGGTAAGGCCTATACTCACCTAATTATTAGATTGAATTATATGTAAAGTGAATTTCATGATACCTTGATTTTCATGTAAAGTGTAGTCTATGAAATAGCTTGAGATTGGTTTCTCATGATATCTTAGGTTTGAGGATTCATGCTCCCCTATGATTATTTTTCTTTTACATGATTTGTTGCGTTGTGATTAGTTTGGTAATTGTGTATCCTTCCTTGTTATATCGGTTGGTATGTTGAGATGTTTTCCATTATAGTAGGTCTATTATGTTAGCATTATTAATCTTAATACAGAAGAGTACATTATAAGATATCTTGGATTATGTTAGTCTAGAGAAGTACTTAGTATGGATTGTTGCATGGGATTCCATTCATACATGTCACATGTATGACTTGAATCTACCTAAGATATGACCTTACATGATGTATATTTAACTTGGATAATGATTATAGTTGGATTAAATGACATGATTGACTAAAGATGATAGTTCCTTCTCAATATAAAGTAGTTCTATTGGAGACTCCTAAAATTAAAAGGAATAGGGTGACATCACGATATACTTAGTGTGTGAGGTAGAATGGGATGCTTCACATGCATTGCACAAGTGTGATTTAAGGTGTCCTAGGGGAATAGTTCTCATATTTTATGATGAACCTAAGTCTTAAATATGAAAGTGGATTATTATCAAGAATGACCAAAGAGAGGTAGTTAGCTTTGGTAGCAGTATGGGACGCAACCTTAGCCTTGCATAAGTAAACTTGGAGGTGAATTGTGATGTAGTTCATTTGAGTAAGAAAAACAATGATTTATGTATGAATTACAATATGCTTTATGATGATTTATCCGTTATGATCATGTCTATTATTGACTAACCCTTTGAGATATCTTATGTTAGTATGATAGTTTCCATACTTAGTACAATTCGTACTAATGCATATTTTGCCTACATACTAATCCAATGTAGGGTCACAAAGAGATTAAGTTTCTTGAAAGGTAGATTTTCCAAAACTTTTCAAGGATTGAAGATTGGTGAGTTCTCATAGAATCCGAGGATACAACTACTATGTCATATTTTATATTCTTTTTTATGTTAGACTATTATGGTATGTGACCAAGACATTTGTAATCATGTTACCATGGATAATTTTTGAGGCATATGTTAGAAGTTGTATGAAATGATTCCGTTTTATGTTTTTGAAGAAAAAGTTCTCACGCTACTTTTGGTATATCATATATATGCAAGGAATGATGTCTAAGATCTTGTACAATCTCCATGAATTCAAGTACAACGTGTGGTGACTCAAGAATAATCTAACTTTTAGGGTGTACTTGTGGTTCATTATAGTTGACCAATTCACAACTTGTCATTTGGTCGATCGTTTAGCCAGTGTCAAATTGACAATTTTGGGTCAAATGTTATGGTCCTCTCCAAGGACCCTTTGGGTGGTCCTTGGGGAGTCGTACCATGATTTTTGGACCCTAAAAACACTCTAATATATATTTAACACATCTGAAAATTTAGCTAAATTTAAACCCTTAAAATCCCTTGAAACATGCCCAGGCACACTAGCACCAATTTCACTCATCTTTGGACGTCATGGTCGTTCCTTGATATTTTTAATCTAACAGTTCCTAATTATTTTCGATACTTTAAATTAGGCTAATAAATACTATTTTGAGTTTTTGTTCATCATGTGAGGCTTTACACTAAGTCATGGACTTTCAGAGTGTTACATTATTCCCCTTAGGAACATTCGTCGCTGAATGGCACTTGAACCTTTTTATAGGGAAAGGATGGAATCAATACTATAAGACCAAAAAACAATAGCATAAAAATATTCACAACTCATCAGAGTACTTCAAAACTCAATTCAACACATAAACGTGGCATTATATATAGCAACTCAATTCATAATTTATCACATATAAGAGATCAATGTAATGACCCTAAAAATAAAATAAATCTAACTAGAGCTTCACATGTGTTTCATGATTTAAATATGTGTTCAAACAGTGTGTAGAAGCCATTTTGGTATGTTTGTAAGTCAAACGTCAAGGGACGACCATGATATTCGACGAGTAGACGACTATGTGCTTGCATGTGTTCTATGTGGCTTGCCATGTTTTGTGTTGTTTGGATTCCAAATTTATATGGAAGGAACCTAAGATCTAGATGACCATGTTTAGAGTTTCAACTTATAGGTACGATTCCCCAAGAACCACCCCAAGGGTACTTGAGGAGGTCACAAGACATGGCAACAAAACTTCAAAAACATCCTAATCGACGACCCCATTGACGGGCGGTAGGTTGGACGACCCCCCGTCATTTGATGGCATATCCCCACACTAAGTTGTGGGATCTTATCCCCAGCGAAACTATTCTCTAAACCAAATGACGACCAAGCAGGACGGGTCGTCGATCGAATGACACCCCTTACCTAGGGTCCGTCGTTTGGTACCTGCAAAAGCTGCTGTGATGAGGCCTCACTTGGGGTGTTTTAGTAAATTCACCCCAAGTCTTTTATGGAAAATGGACATTTGTTTAAGTGTCTTTAGGATATTTTAATTTAGTTTATACTCCTTTAACCTAAGTTAGTCTTCACTTTTAAAAATCAAAACCTCCCTCTCAAGAAAGACTCTCAAACCCCATTGAAGCTAGAATTCATGGTAATGCTTGTATTAAAGTTCCAGGATGATTTCTTCACCAAATATCGTGGGTTTTACGTCTTTAAGGGTATGGTAGTCATCCTTTACTCTTCTGTCATTCAAGGAGACAATACAAAGGTTTTTAAAAATGGTTTCAAATCCTAAATTCTCCTATTTCAAATTCTATGTATGGGTTCTTTCATGAACATTTTAATGTATATATTATTATAGTATTGATTTTAGTTGATGATTTTATGGTTCAAGCTTAATAAACTGATGCTCATGCAAATTCTCAACTTTTGACTTAAAATTTTGATTTGATGAACATGATTAGATAATGGTAGAACTATTGTTTCTATATGTTATATTGTCATTAGCTACTTCCATTAATTCAATGTTATGATGAATTATTTATGAAATTTAGAAGAGATGGTGAAAGCTCGGATAAAGGGTAAGTTGTTCTATATTGCATAACTCGTGTTAAATTGATCTTTAGTGGTATGGTCCACTTATGGTTGTGGTGTTTACTTGAAGTATATGATTATATATGTGTATTATGTTTATGTCCTTGAAGGAATTGAATGTTAAGTGAAGTTAATTTATGAAGAATATGCATCTGAAGTCTTATGATGTATAGATTGTGTGCTTGATGATACTATCTCTATGTGAAGTATATGTAAATCTGAAGAACAATAGTGTGTGAATTATGATGAATGTGGTATGATAATGCGTAGAATTTCAATATCCTTCATGATAGGGGTTATGTGAAAGGTGTTCTCACAAGCACTGACACACTATGAATGAAATAATGAAGTTATGAATGTAAATGGGGGATTATAGGGTAGAAACTCTTCGTGAGTAGAGATGAAGTGTTTAGACTACTCATACTATTACTACAGTATTAAAAGGGGGTTTTGGTGTGAATACTCTTCCGGAGGATATCATTTACTTTTAAGTTTAGTTAGGATGTCGTGGGTCTTGTCCCAACATCCATCTTTATCAGATAAAGGCTTCATAGATAGTCAGTATAGTTGAGAAGTCTCTATTATACATTTATTCTATTAAATTTTTTCAAAGACTTAAGTTGCCTATGTATGGGCGAGTTTAATACTTTTTTTATTCAGAGTTTTCTTTTGACTTAAAGTTGGTATTTAAGTTTATGAATTTCTATTTCATTTTTTAACCTTTTGCATGCTTAAGTAAGTCTTCTGCTTATAGTCAGCTAGGATTAGGGTTCGCTTGGGGAGTAGCAATAGTTATTGAGTGTCATCCACATCGAGTGTGCAGACTCGGGTCGTGAAACTATTATTCGTAGGGTTTTTCCTAATATAGGGAAGTTAAATTGAAATACTTTAATTATTCTTTTTGTGATGTTTGTTTCATTACTAAATGTTTTCTCCTTCCGATTTCACGGAGCTTAATCTTTACTACAAGATATAGTTATTCATATGACTATGACGATTTTTTTTTTGCTATTTTGATGACTTTTTTTTAAACTCTATTAAAAATTTCAGCATGGATGATTGAAAATTGATATTCTCTGTCATCCCTTTTGCAGCTTTTTGCATATGAACAATGAAAATTCATTTCAATTGTAATGCGACATTATTACTATTAAACCTCTCATTCCACAACTCATAACAATGTTGAAATGGTTGAATTCATTAGATTTAGTTCTTTAGTAATCAAAACTTTTATTTCTGTCACTATTATTTGTAGGTTTTTAATCCCATAGGGTAGTCGAATTAAAAAACATTAATTAAGTTTCTTATGAAGTGTGTTTCATTCCTAAAAATTTTTTCCTCCTGTTTCATGAAGCTTCATATTTTAGAGTAAGTCAGTGAATCATGTATCTACCATAATTTGTTTTTGTTATTTTGGCTACTTTTATTTTTTTAACATTGTTAGAAATTTCAACGAGGATGATTAAAAATTTATTTTCTCTGTTGTCATTTTCTACAATTTTCTTCATATGATTTCTTGCAAAATTGTGTTTGGGTTGTGCTATATTTGATAGCGCACAACCATAAATATGTGATAACTAATACAGAACCAATGATGAAGTTTGTTGAAAGAACAAAACAACTTGCTCTCTTGCTTGCCGCAATTAGTATATTATTTTGATTGTTTTTTCATAGAAACAAACGTTTTGTATTTCATTGCACTCTTCTAGAATATTAGTATAGAAACAATTGGTCCACCTCTTTTATCGCAAGTTAATTTAATTCTTCATCTCTTCTTTTTCGCGTAATAAGAGATAATTGTTTCTTTAAATTAACAAATGTCCAAAATACATTATGACAAAAATAATATTGAGCGGCAATAAAGTGAACATGAACAAACAGTGCTTGAGCATTTACCATCATTAACTTATTGTTATTAGATTCAATGTTGCTATTAATATTAGGTACATTTATGGAGAGTAGCAATTAACTCTGAAAATACATTTTTAGCGACAATTAAGTTTTAGTTGACTTTAAAGATCATTTTTGTTCTAGTCGTCATTCTTTATGTTGATAAAGTTTTTTGTTTTATTGATAAAGAAGTAATAACTTTTACTTTTCAATTTTTTAATTTAATTTGTGAACATTAAACATGGATACATGTTGCTTTTTTCTTCTTGATTTTAGGATACTAAGACCGTCTTTATTATTATCTGTAGATATCTATGAGTTCTAGTTCTCAAAAAAATATATTGTAATATATTAAGATGTTATGTGTGCAAATTTTGAATTAGAATATCAAGTCATGAACAATTCAATTTAAAATATGTTAGGATTGATGATATGAAACATAAGCAATAGTAATGACTATTCCTAGACAATGAGGAAAAACATTTATAATACAAACAATTACAGGGTTATTTTTAAAATATACATGATGCATCATACTATCATAAAAAAATATTGATGGAGGTTCATAAGAAAGTAGTCGAATGTCCTCCATTTGAATTTAGTTAATTATGTTCTTGTATGGACGTAATGTTCCACTTCACTTGGGAGTGTCGTTGGTCGAGTTTTTTTTGTGTCATCTTTAACGTCTGTTGTTATTCTTAATAGTTTTCTTGGAATAGAAAATTTCATTACTTATGACAAACTATTTCCATGTAGATTTTCTTAGATTTCTTTGATATGCTTAAAATATCTCTACGATTGATAATTTTTGTATAATAAAAATGAAAATAAAAAAATATATCACTTTAAGATTTCAGAGGAGCATTTGCATAAAGATAAAATGTTCTTGCCATTGTAGTGTATGTATAAAAAATTCATATATAATAGAATTGTAGCATCTCACAATTAGAAAGAACTAGAAGGAAGTGTAAAATCTTGAAATAGTGAATTTTGGAAAGTGTAAGGATATTTTAAAATTTTTAAGTAAGTTCAAGTGAGTTTTTAGTCATTTACAAACGATCATAACTTCTACCTCAAGATGAGTCAAAGGTACTTCCATATATGGTGGAAAACTCTTGGAATGATCATTCCAACGCCGCCAAGTTTGAGGATTTCGTCTTTGTATAAGTTAATTATACCCTTTGGAAGTTGGGCTGTTGGATTAAGCAAATGTCCGAATCCAATATTTTAAAGGTTATTTTAGTGTTTTAACTACCCTATTATTTTATTGAGTTTTATGATTTTTTTTATTGGTTAAGACTGATCTTAGTCAGTTTTAGAAAATTGGAATTCTCACGCTACGGATAAGGAGAAAGGAAGAAACAAAAAGGGGAAATTTCATAAAGATCGATCAAAAAGGTTGGCGTTTTTGTTAAGGAATTATTCCTACCAGGTATGTGAGTATCTCGTAATGTTTGGATCGTTCTCCCACTTGTCAAGCATGTTATTTCTGTTTGGATTCATCCTAAAAGTTTTTGAATAATTATGATTGTGATACCTTCTCTTGATTTCATATGTTATTCTTGAATTGCCACAGTTGGGATGTTTTGAATCAGTTTCGTCGCGTTATAAGGCTGTTTTAAGCTAGGTTCTTAGTAACCTTTGTTGGGTATCTTTATCTAAAAGTAATTTAAGAAAAAGAAATGAGTTTCGGTGAATTGGGAAAGAAAAATGAAGAAGAAATTTTTACAGGAGAAAATTGGACGTAGGAGCCCGTCGTGTGACCTGTTCCCAAAATTGAAAAATTTTCTACGCATCGCAGAGCTTACACGAGGTTTTCTGCCTCAAAATACATTTTCGAATCAAGAATTTAAAAATGCCTCTGCGTTGCAGAATTACATCATTTTCAGATATTTCTCATGTTTAACTGTCTAAAATAATTCCTAAACAACATGAGATCCTTCCAAAAAGAAATCTTAATCTTTGAATCCATAATTTAATTAAAGGATCAATAAGAGTAAAGTGAAGATTAATTAAGAGTCAAGTCAAGAGCAGTTAAGATCAAAGCCAAAGAAAAGTCAAGATAAGTTCTTAGTGTTTTTCAAGAAGTCTTTCACAAACATTTGAACTTATTTTAAAACTTCAGTTTCAATGTTAAGAAAATAGTTTAGATTTGAAATTCTTTTCTTCAAAGATGTATATGGGAACTATGTATTCCAAAAAGATTTTAAAAGTTTTCATATTTAAATAAGAACGGAAACTGAGATTTCCAAAAAGCCCTCGGGATAGTTTTCTGAAAAGAGGTATTGTTTCCTAATAAAGCAAAAGAGAAAACTAAGTTTTCCAAGATGTCCTTTGAGCTTTGTTTTTTTAGCACTAATCATAAATCACACAAAATAGTATGTTTTAAAACATAAAGAGCTAGTATCATATTTTTGGAGTAATATATAGCACCGATATGGGGGAACTTTCATAGAACCCACAACCCCCATAAAGAATATATCCACCATGTGTAGAAAAGGGTAATACTTTTGGATGAACCCTTTTAACAAAAAAACGAGTGGATCCATTAGGAAGTTCAGGCATTATATCTTTGGCCGGGTATAGAATGTGTTGGTAGCATGAGTTAAATTGTTGTATCATCACTATAGCTCTGAAATGATGATTTTCGGTTAGAGAAACTCCCACTTCAGTAATAGCATGTTTCCCTACGGGTTTATGCTTAGTATCAATGGGGGTATAGGACTTTATTCATGCATGGCACAAGTAGTCTTTTAAAAGAACAATGGTATGTATTTTATTAAGATTGAATGGACATCAGTTTCTTTTGTATTTTTATATACATCTCAAAGTTATTTGTATCTATGCATACACAAAGGGGTGAAAAGCATATGTTAAACCATTTTTCTTTAGAATGCACATGTCATTTAACTGCCTTATATTGATATAAGTTATTTAAGTATTCATTAGTTGAGAAGAGGCAAGGTAAGCGTTTCTTATAGAATCTCTTTAAATCCTATGTTGTTTTACCATTCCAACTTGCATACTCGTACATTCAATGTACTGATGATAGTTTGTTCACATCATATTATGACGTAGACGCATGTAATTAGGATTGACATTTCGCACACCATTGATGCAGTGAGCAGTTTTGAGTCTGTTTGTGAGCCTCCTTACTTTTCTTAGGATCCATTTTTATTGTTTTGAGTATAACATTAGTTCATTAGGATGTTATGGGGTATGTCCGTATAATCATCTTTATTTTAGAGGCTTCATAGATAGTTAGTTAGATGTTAGTTCATTCGTCATATTTTTGGTATTGACTTATGTTCATACTTGAGTTGTCATTTTGGCTAAGTTAAATGTTTTATTTAAAACCTTTTGATTTTAGTTATAGAGAGTCTATTTAGTTAGCATTTGAATTTTCTTTGTTATGGTTTAAGTCTTCCGCTAAGTAAGTAAGTCAGGTCAAGGGTTCCCCTGGGGCCAATAATAGTTCTTGAGTGTCGGCCACGCCTAGTTTGTAGGATCTGGGCGTGGAAAACATTGTATCTGAGTACAGATGAAAAGAGTCCTAGGGAGTCCATGAAGCCATGTCTGTAGAGTACTAGTTAGTGGTGTGAATCCAATCATATTTATAATTACGAGGCTGCAATATTTAGCAATTCATTCACTTCTTTTATACTCCTTATTTTAGTTAGAGTTTGATCACTAAAAATTTCTTTCTAATTCATGCCTGCGCCTGTTTGGAGAGAATGATTCCTCCACGAAGAGAAGTCAGAGGTCGTCTAGCTAGGAGAAGAGTTTCCAAATGCACTTGAAGCAACCTCAAGTAGAAATTTCCCATGTGGAATTCCGTGAGACTATTTGGATTTTAAGTCAAGTTGCGACTCATAAATTTTTGAAAGAGAGGTATTTGACACGAAGCGGTTGATACTTCAAGGATCTGTGAGTTTTGAGGGATGAATCCACCAAGCTTCACAGGATTAAGTGTCACAGCGTATCCCGAGTACTTTGTGTATATTAGAAAAGTTTTGACATATTGCATGTTGTTGATGCTGAGAGGGTAGAATTTGATGCGTACCAACTAAAGTGTATCTGTAGTGTATGGTTCGACCAATGGATAGGGAATAAGACTAAGAATTCACCAATAGTATGTTTGGATATATTTTAGAGTGATCTCATGGGACGCTTCATACCCCATGAGTTGCGAGCCTTAAGGATAGGAGAGTTTATAACCCTTAATATGGAGTCTATGAGTGTTCATGAGTACAGTCTGAAGTTCACACAACTTTTTTGCTATGCTCCAGAGATGGTTGCTGACATGTAGAGCAATATTATTTTATTTGTTTCTGGGTTGTCTTGTCAGCAAAGCAAGGAAGGCAAGGCAACAATATTGATAGGGGATATTGACATAACAAGGATGAAGATACATGTGCAACAAGTTGAGGAGGATAAGCTGAAGGATAGAGAAGGGTTTAAGAATAAGAGGACTAAGACATCAGGCAATCAGTTCAGGAAGAAAAGAGTAGTACGAATTGGTCTTCCTTCCAACTGAGAAAGGACCCGCTCCATCATCTACTATTGCCCCTGCATACAGAAACAAAGGTGAGAATAATGGCCAGAGTTCAAAACACTTCAGATCTAGACTCGCCAAGTCTCAAGATAGTGAGGTGCAAGAACGTAATTTGACTCCTACATATGCTAGGTTTGATACAACCCACTCAGGTATTTGTCATGATGGTTCTAGGGTTTGTTTCAAGAGTGGTGAGAGTTTTATTTAATGGCCGAGTGTCAAAAGAACATGCAAGGAAATGGGATTCGCGGAGGAAAAAGCCGCTTGTATACTATAAAAATCGCCAGGAGTAGGAGGATTTGCCAGAGTTTGTCAGTGGTATGATTCAAGTCTTTGATTTTACTATTTATGCATTCCTTGACCTAGGAGTGAGTGTATATTTTGTAAAATGATATGTTTTTATGAACATTGATGCTATTTGTGAGCAACTTTGTCACCCATTTTAGTGTTTCTACACATGTTGGTGAGTCCATTATAGCAGAGAGAGTGTATCGTGATTATCCGCTTTCCATCAATCACAAGAGTACCATGGTTGATCTAATTGAGTTAGACATTGTAGATTTCGATGTCATTCTTGGTATGGACTGGCTTCATGCATATTATGGCTCAGTTAATTTTAGGACTCGAGTAGTAAAGTTTCAGTTTCCAAATGATCATGTCTTAGAAAGGGAAGCAATTTAGTAGTGCCTAAGGTACCTTTCATTTCATATCTTAAGGAAAGAAAGTTAGTTTCTAAAGCGTGTGTCTATCACTTAGTCCGAGTTAATGACTCAAGTGTTGAGGTACCTCCTATTCAATCAGTTTTAGTAGTAAATGAGATTCCAAAAGTGTTCCCAGATGATCTACCCGGACTCCCTCCTTAGCGAGAAATAGACTTCCGCATAGACATCATAACATATGAGTTCCTATCTCTAATCTTCCCCACGGAATGGCACCAAAAGTGTTGAAAGAGTACGAAAAAATAGTTAAAGGTGTTTCTAAATAAGGGTTTTATTTCACCGAATTGGCTTAGAAGACGATTAAGCTTCAATGGTCTGAAACATGTGAGAAAAGCTTTCCGAAATTGAAAAAGAAGTTAACTATGGCCAAGTTTTGACTTTACCGGAAAGTACTCAATGTTTTGTTGTGTATTGTGATCCATCTATATTGGGGGTTGTGTGATAATACAGAATGGCAATGTTATAGCTTATTCTTCTAGACAGTTAAAAGTTAATAAGAAAAATTACCCAACCCATGACTTAGAGTTGGCTGCTATAGTTTTTGCCTTAAAAATGTGGTGCCATTATATTTATGGTGTCCATGTGGATGTGTTAACCAATCACAATAGATTTCACTTTCTTTTTAGTTAGATCTTAGTTTATCTCAGACAGAGAGAGTTGTTAGAGTTACTTAATAATATGACATGAGTATTCTTTACCATTCATCTAAGACTTATGTGGTTATTGGTGCCTTGAGTAGGTTGTTTATGGGTAGTACCTCCCATTTTGAGGAAGGTGAAAGAGTTACCAAAAGTGTTTCATAGACTGAACCAATTCAGAGTTTGAATAATGAGTCCCACAAAAGGAGGAACAGTGGTGACCAATGAGGATGAATAATCATCAGTGTTAGAAGTAAAGAGCAAGCAAGACAAAGACCCTCTCTTTCTAGAATTAAAGGCAAAGGTTCATAAACAAAAAGCTAATGGCTTTTGAAAATGGGGGAGATGCTGTATTAAGATATCAAGGTAGGTTGTGTGTACCAATGGTAGATGATTGTGATAGATGAAAGATTCACAATTTTAAATGTCTTGAGTTCTTTTATTAGTTATTACATTGTTAAGGCACATGTACACCCTTGACTGTTGTATCATCCCACCTTAGGAAAAGCTAAATTCAAAAAGGACTAATTTGAAATTTGCTAATGTTAAGCTTAAGTTGTGAGTTTTGGGTAAAATTGAAACGACCATAACTTTTACTGCAATATAGTTTAGGTTGCCTAAGAGATATTAAATGAAAGGTATTGGAATCCTTTTTAAGCGCCACTGATATTGCTCAATGTGGAGTTATAAAGAGGGAGGCATGCCAGTTTGAAGTCAACCTTCCGCTATGAAAATCTGCCCGAATTAGTGAGAAGAAAGTTTGGACTTTTTCTTATCCTATCCGTCCTAAGCGTTTTTAGTAACTATGTATTCAAGAGATGCTTTTCACGTGATTACCTATTAAAAATATGTGCTATAGTAAATGATATTTTGTATTTAGCTGATGATTTTAGTAATAGGCTTTGCACAAAATAGTATTGCAGATTCTTTTGTGAATGTTCAATGTGGATCGTCATATATATCACTTATTCACGCGAACCTATGAAGATGGTCAATGGAAATTTTATTAGTTAAATGTAATAACATAATTTATTTCACTTCGATGATGTTCAATCTTGTAATTAGTTGTATATTATTAGTATAACCTTATAGACGATTTATTTTGTGTATTTTCTTGTCATCTAACTAGATGTGCTTTGCATATGTATTCCACGTCAAACTGTTTAGATATCATATGAGCGTGTGAAGAGAACAACTACAAATTATTTTATACAACTAATTTTTGTATGTTTATTTTTTATTTTATATGTTATAACATAATAGATGATGTTCTTGTTGTTTGCTCTCATATTGACTTCTTAATTGGATGTGTACATAAATCAAAGAATTATTTGATATTCTATAGTAAATTAAGAAATGTTTCCTTTCTTTTAGAAAAACTAAAAATTAAACTTAAAATATATATTCTATTTGTGAAATAATACATCTAATCACATGTTTATCTCACCTCCAACAAAGATATAGATAATATATTCATCAACGATTTTTAATTTATTCAACCAAAAATGATTTGTCGAAGGAAAATTAACATCAACATAGTATAATACTATTTAAAATTATTAGGCTAAAGTTAATGTTATCACTGTGAGAATTCATAATATATGATAAATAGTGAATGTTTAAGAGTGTTAATAGCTTTTAAAATAATTAGTCTCCCTCCGTTTACAAAATGATGACCTAGTTTGACTTGGAATGAAGTTTAAGAAAAGAAAGAAGACTTTTTAATCTTTTGGTTCTAAATTAAAATTATGTCAAATGTACCAAAGTGCCCTTTAATCTTGTGGTCTGAAACATGTCACGTGAAAAGTTAAAGTTAAGTATTGCCAAAAAAGGGAAGGGGTCATTCTTTTTCAAAAAAACAAAAAACGAAATAGGGACATTCTTTTTGAAACAGAGGGAATAATAACTAAGAAAATTTATAATGTTAGAACTAAATTATTATAGTGAAACCTGTCGTACTTTTAATGAATTTTATGCTTGTACTAATAAATAGACTTTTAGTTAATATTACTATATTTTTATAGTTCTCATATTTTAATCTAGTGAAGGGACAAAATAAAAATGTTTATTCTATATTACTGAATATAAAATTTATTTGTAAATTATAAATCTTAAAGGATTCACATATTTTTATATTTGTTGTGAAAAAAGATTCTGAAATAGTTTTAAATGATAGATTTTGGAGTGAGACGATCTTGTAAAATTAAATACATTCATGACATATATAATACTTTAATTTAAAGTATGGCGTTATTACAAGTCATATGAGCTTTTGTCGTCTAAAATACTGAAATATTAATAAACAGTAAATAAGTAAAACAGAAGGGCAATGTTAATATAGTAAAACTATTTTGAAGAAGAATTCCTAACATTCTAAATCACACAAGTATCATTGATAAATAAAGTAATTCTTTTATCTTGAGCATAAGAAAACAAATTGTGATAATTCTATTAATCATGAGAAGTTAAATAATTTTGGAATAAGATATTCAGAAGTATATACTTACATCACAAATTGTTTAAAAAAATATAAATTTCGACTGCATCATGTTAAATTCATATATTGGTACACACACGCGCGCGCAGACACACACACACACACACACACTCACACATATTATCAAAATTGTTTTTCTCAAGTACTCGAGGTTATGGAATGAACCTTGTTTGGATTGAACGTGTTACTTCATAAGAATAATAGTAACTCATATTCCGCTAAACGTAGAATCACTAAATGATAATAAATCACACCAAAGCAACAAGTAAAAAGCAACTTAGATAAAATAAGCTCCACTCAATAATAAGATACTCAACTGAATATAAAGCAACAAGAAAAGATGCAATATTTTAAAAGCTTATAAAACAATATATAACAATTCAATGTATTGAAGAATACAATAATACATTGGCTTTTACATATAAAATACATTATAACTCCGTGGGATATTATCTAACCGACAACTATCACAATGCGCTATGTGATTATACAACGTCTATCTCACGTTGTCCGAACTGTCGTATACTTTGTTGGGCTATAGAAACTACTACTATGAAAAACCTAGTGTTTATTAAAAACATTAAGAAATCATCTAAAGAGTATGACCCTTTCTACTTGTAAAACCCTGCAACTAGAAAGAGCTAGAATTAGAAACACACGTATTTTTGAAAGAATGAAAATATTGAAATTTAAAGACTCCAAATAACACTTTCAAAGCCTATAGTGCAATGTCTAGATAGCGTCTCATACCACCACCTAAACTCATAGAACTTCCCAAATTCTAATAGGTATCCCACATGATGAGAATATGCATTAAATGACATAGACCATGTTAGAAAGTCATGGAATTTGGAGTTCTAACCTACTCCGATGAGTGTACTTGCCAAGGGTAGAACTATGACACATCCCATATAGGCACATGGTTAAGGAATATGAAGGGCGTGCTTTGTATAGTAATCTCATACTTAACTAGAACTACTTCCCCTTGCCATACTCATTCGGTGCTAGCCTTCGTTCTCATAGATTAATTCACATTAAAGGTTCACATAAGAGGGTTGCATAAAAAGTTCATAACCCAATCACTTTTACCCTACAAAGAGGTCCAACCAGGGCTACCTTCCAATGGCAACAAGAATCTCATTAGGACTTTCCTTAGGTTTGATATGATGTCGTTCCATCCAATCAACCTTAAGTCCATTATCCTTTACTTTGAGTCATACCATTACGGCTTTCGACTTTAACATACATAACCTTATCACTAGGTTCAAGGTTTCACATAAACGACCCTCTTAGGATTATTCAAGGTCACATATCAATTAGAAATTCAAGACTAAGATACTTAAGCATCCTAAGTCAAGGGACAAAAGTCAATCAAGACAAGTAACCACATACTTCACCTTAACACATATTACTAGTCATTCTATAAGCACATAGGAATAACAATTATCATCTTTATGTCATCATAAACAATACCATATCATCATCAATATAACTATTATAGACTCATATAGTCAAGTAGTAACAACCATGCATCAACACTAAGACTACACATAGAAGCAGATAGTCATAGTTTACATGATTTCCTTACATACATAACAAAAACACACATTTTCATATTCCTTCACATATAGATATATATACTCATATTTCACATAAAACAACTATTCCAAACATCATAGTATTTCAAGTATTGCCGACAAGGCCTTTATCATCATATTGCATAAAGTAACGCCGACAAGGCCATGTCAATTGCAAGTTAAACACATAAAACCGCCACCATAAGTGGACCATACCAATCACAACATAATTGAAGTCTAACTAACATCAAAATAAAGGAATTAGGGCAGAATGCCCCACTACATCTTACCACTTCGATTTCAAGGCTAAATCATCCAATTCGATATTACAAGGCCCGTACCCAAGTCCATAACCATAAAAAAATACAATTATATCGATAATCAATGAAACTAGGTCAATTCATTACATACTTATCAATGTAATACGACCTAGATATCAATTGAATATAATTATTACATCATTAGAAAGCCCATAGAAAATTGCAGTAGACATCATAAGCCTTAAGTCAATATAGATTCAATAAGCTTAGAATGCAAAAGATCTAAGAATATCCATTACTGAATTAATCAAATTGTAATAGACTATAAACCATACATACATAATATATACATGAATCAAAAGTCCATAACAATCTACACATGAATTCGTGAATATCAAAGCATAATCAATGCACCCATATTTTAGCTAAATTTAGAGATTTGAGAAGATCAAGGGTTAATGGAGAATATCATTGGAAAACATCAAGTAAACAACAATAACATCATATCTTAACGTTTGGAAACCATTTATGCAAGAACCCAAGATATAGAGTAGAAATTGAACTTTTTCATCTTAATCATCTTTGAAATTGGGTCTAAGGTGACAGAAAACCTTAGATGAAAAACTCACATAACTTATTTGAAGAATCCAGAGCTAATTGATCAAGAAACTCCATTGAGGACCCATCTTCAATCTCCATCTTCAATTTGAACTCACATGGAGGTTTTTGGAGAACTTTAGGAGGGAAGGGGTTTTGATTTAGATGGTAGGGTTATAATGAGAGTTTAATGACTTGTATACTATTAAAATACCCATAAACACCTAAAATAATCGTCCTCCTCTTTTCAAAAGACTTGGGGTGAAATCCCAACTTCACCCCTAACATCAGAGAAAGCTAGCAGAAAACAGCCTCCCGGACGACTTGCTCATCGACGGGGCGTCGCCATGACGACGGGCCATCACTGGCCACCGTTGGTGGTTACAACATCCTGCCAATGATTCCCTCTTCAACTACACCCTACTACGGGGCAAAAAAAGCACACGAGCCGTCGACTTTTCAATCATCTAGGGCCTGCCTGGGACTGTTTTTGCAACAATTTTTGGTCCTTCCTCAAGGACCCTTACATGGTCTCTGGGGATAATTTCTCAGATGTTTCCAACCCAATTATGATTTTCTATAAGTTTAACACCTCTCACATGAATTTCCTAAAAAAGGAACACATACAATTCGACAAAACACGCCTAGACGTAAAGGTCACTTCAAGGCATATCTTTCTAACGTCATGGAGTTCTTGGACATTTGACCTCAAAACTTCACGAAACTTTAATATATGCCTATAAATGCTATCTTTACTCAATTAAGAACCATATAAGCTCATCCATAACCCATAAACACATAAAGCCACATATGAGTCACTTAGGTGACTTAGTTGTCGAACGTCTTGGTCATCCCTTGATGTTTGACTTCTAATGCACCTTAACTATTAGTTACTGCCTATTGAAAACAATATAAGCCAAATTAGGACCTTATATCACCATTGCAACCACGTTAGACTCTAGCTTTTCCTAAATTATTTTTGGGGTCTTACATTCTCCCCCACTTGGACAACATTCGTCCTCCAATGACACTTGTCACTCTCCAAACACTTCCAAGAGTAAAGATTCAATTAGAAACTCATAAAAATTAAATATAACATACAATCAAGAATAACACATCAATCTCACATAATTAAGAGAATCACAACACAACAAGAAAGTAGAAAATATTCTATAACTCATCATGCAATAAAACTGACATGCTTCATTCAAAATAGCAAAATTTAATTTTATATTCAATATCACACTTATATACATAAGTTATAACAACACTACAACAATTTAAGACCAACGAATCAATTAGTAAAATTTCGAAAAAAATCACAGTGAACTGGTAGTGTGTATTACAGTGATTTGAGCAATTTTTTTTAAAATGCAATTTCTAGGCAATACATGATATTGACATGCTAATATTCAATGTAACATCATATAAACATCTTTTTCAACATATTCATGACTTCATAAAATACACAATGCAAGAAGTTATTGAAATTAAATTTCAACAAAAAATCTATCAAACATGCATATCATAATGAGAAAGTTAGGAACTCAAATTCCACAAAAAGACTCCTCTACAACCAAGTTACCACGAACTCTTTGATTTAGGCTTGAATAAACATATTATGAAAGGTTAAGGGCACCTCACTCCCAACAAACATTAACCTTCACCATACTCCCCAATTTAGGATAAACCATTGTAAGGTAAACATAACATATACTATAAGGAACTCCCTCAAAGCACCTTAAACCATACTAATACTTTCTCACCAAACCCTATCTCATGAAGACTAAAGGCTCTCAAAGGTCTCATTAACTAACCACTACATCCCCCTTACTGGGAGAACTCACCTTTACTCCTTCAAAACCCATCACCTCCCTTCCTATGGTTGGGGTGTTAAAAACATCAAACTATTTTAACAACCATTCCTTCATATTCTCACACTATATATTACCATTCTTTCCAACTTCACTACCCTTCAAAAGTTACCCAAGCAAATCTACTGTAAAAACAACTATCTATCACACCACATCTAACAAGTCACATCTCAAGTTTTCTCTCGCTCAATCCAAACTTCATAAAGGTACCCTCTAGGGACCAACATATAAGGTAAACAAAGGAAACAAACCACATAATAAACTCTTAGGCACGATTAGACGAATGAAGAACTGAAACTTTTCCTAGCACCCAATACCCTCCTAATTATAATGTGGCGCGCTTCACATTATAAACAAAACTCTACTAGATGTGGTTCATACGACAACTAAGACACTCCCTAAATCTTATGCTCTGATACCAAATTTGTCACATCCCACAAGTACAACCAAGAGGTTATAGTATCCTTGAGATGTCACACGGCAAATGAGACTTAAAGAAGTCTCATCTGTGCCTCTCGTATCATTCATTGCATAATAAACATAACTAAAATGAGTAAAAATTTACAGCTTTCTTCACACACGAAGAAATCATTCATAAACAATACACAAGCGGAAGACTTTAATTTAAAACATTACAACTATACAACATCTTATTGAACCATCAATACTTTATAGTTTACAACCCTTGGGACTAATCCCATACAAGACATAAAATAAAGACTTAAGACATAAAGGAACATGTGTCTATTGTCCTCGAATCGATGAGGACTCACCAATACTTCATCTTCAACCCTTAGAAACCTATCCATCCTTCATGGCACATCAAGATTCAATTTCCCTACACTTAAGTCAAAAAGTAAAAGAAGGGTTTATCACATTAGATGTACTAAGTATGGAATCCGTGCAAAAACCATGAAAAAGGACATTTAGTAATAAGCATTATTTTCATGATTTTCGATTAAAACATCATACTATAACCGTAAGAAAAACATTTTACAACTTAGAAACACATAAAAAATAATTTAGGCAAAAAAGTCACATTTTTAGCAAACATTACTATGAAGTCACTTCCCTTCACTTTAAACCCCCTTTAGCATGTAATCTTCTCACTCAAAGTTATACTAAGATTCACTTAAGTCACAGAAAGAGAAACCTCCCATACACCCTCTCTAGATGTGCCTAAACGACCCTCAAGTTTACTTATAATGAGGCAGATACATACTTAAGAGACATTTACATAAGAACTATAGATTTTCCTACCATGGTGACTCTAAGGTTGATTTGAGTAAAAAGTGAAGCGACAACCCATAACAATACCTTATACACACACTTAAGAGATCCTATAGACTCCCTAAAATAGAATCATTATCATTTAACACATTAGCATATAGGTCATATGACTTTCTCCTTCCAATGTCTATCAAATGACTTACTTAAGTAAATAAAAAAGATAACGTCCATAGTGACCTCTTCAAGATTACCAAACTAATCGTTAAGATTACCTAAGGATTATAGTATATCCAAATAATAACCCAAATAACCTAACCAGAGTCATTCTTAAGACTAATCTAGGTTAGATAAGAAGTGACCATTCCTATGCTCCCTTCAAACCTTAACTAGACAACCCTTATATTACTCTAGATAAGTACTACCCCATTTTAACATACTTCCTTATCTTGATTCATTATATTCATACGTTCATTAAGATACATTCATCATATAAAGGACATTTGAGTAATGGTCTTATACACGACCTAGGGACTCGAAATAACATCTTCAAAGCCTATTGTGCAATGTGTAGATAGCGTCCCATACCACCACCTATACTTCATAAAACTTCTCAAATGATAATAGGTATCCCACATGTTGAGAAAGTATACCACATGATGAGAATAGGCATTAACTGACATAGACCGTGTTAGCAACTCATGGAATACGGAGTTCTAACCTACTCCGATGAGGGTGTGCTACTTGCCAAGGATAGAACTAGGACACATCCCATGTATGCACATGGTTAAGAAATATGTAGGACGTGCATCGTATTCTAGTCTCATACTTAACTAGAACTACTTACCCTTTCCATACTCACTCGGTTCTAGCATTCGTTCTCATTGAGTAATTAACATTAAAGGTTCACATAAGAGGGTCCCATAAAAAGTTTATAACCAACCACATTTACCCTACAGAATAGGTCATATTAGGGCTACCTGCATTGGCGATAAGAAGCTCAGTATTAATTTACTAAGGTTTGATATGATGTCATTCCAGCCACTCAACCATAAGTCGATCATCCTTTACAATGAAAGATACCATTACGAGTTTCGACTTAAACATACATAACCTTACAACTAGGTTCAAGGTTTCACATAAAAGACCCTCTTAGGATTATTCAAAGTCACATATAAATTATACATTCAATACTAAGAGACTTAAACATCCTAAGTCAAGACATCACATATTCATAACCATATAATCATCAAGTAAGGGACACAAGTCAATCAAGACAAGTCACCACATACTTCACCTTAACACATATTACTAGTCATTCTATAAGCACATAGGAATAACCATTTGATTAAGTCATCGTAAAAACTACCATTTCATCATCAATATAAATATTATAGACTCACAAGTCAAGTAGGAACAACCATGCATCAACCCTAAGACTACACATAGAAGCACAAAGTCATAGTTTACATGATCTCCCAACATACATAACAAAAAAAACACTTTCATATTCCTTCACATATAGAAAGATATACACATATTTAACATCAAACAAAACATCATTGTGTTTCCAGTAGTGCCGACAAGGACATGATCATCATATTGCATAAAATAACGCCGACAATGCCACGTCAATTGCAAGTAAAACACATAACATCGCCACCATAAGTGTAACATACCAATCAAAACATAATTAAAGTCTAACTAAAATCAAGATATAGGAATTAGGGAGGCATGCCCCTCTCCATCTTACCATTTCGATTTCAAGGATAAATCATCCAATTCGATATTACAAGGCCATTACCCAAGGCCATAACCAACAACTCAATACAATTATATCGATAATGAATGAAACTAGGTCAATTTATTACATACTTATCAATCTAATACATCCTAGATATATATAATTATTGCATCATTAGGAAGCTCATAGAGATTTACATTAGAGATCATAATCCTTAAGTTAATATCAATTCAATAAGCTAAGCATGCAATAGATCTAAGAGTATCCATTATTCAATTAATAAAATTGGAACAGCCTATACACCACACATACAAAATCTATATATTAATAAAAAGCCCATAACAATCTACACATGAATTCATGAATATCAAAGCATAATCAATTCACCCATATTTTGGAAACCATTTATGCAAGAACCCAAGACTTAGAGTAGAAATTGGACTTTTTTTATCTTTTTAAAATCTTTGAAAATGGCTCCAAGGTGATAGCAAGCCTTAGATGAAGAACTCCCATACTTATTTGAAGAATCCAAAGCTAATAGAAGAAAAAAATCCATTGAAGACCCATCTTCAAGCTCCATCTTCACTTTGAACTCACATGGAGGTTTTTGGAGAAACTTTAGGATGGAAGGGTTTTGATTTAGATTGTAGGGTTATAATGGGTGTTTAATGACTTATATACTCTTAAAATACCTATTATCACCTAAAACAATCATCCTCATATTTTTAAAATACTTGGGGAATCCCAACTTCACCTCTAACATCACAGAAAGCTGGTAGAAAACTGCCTCATTGAAGACTTGCCCATCGACGGGGCGTCACCACCACGACGGGACATCACTGACCACCGTCGGTGGTTACAGTATCCTGTCAAGTATTCCATCTTAAACCATGGACAAGTTCCCCACGACTACACCCTTCGACGGGGCGTCAAGAAGACCACGAGCCGTCAACTGCTTCGTCGTCTAGGGCCTGCCTTGGATGGTTTTGGTAGAATTTTTTGTTTTTCCTCAAGGACCCTTAGATGGTCCTTTGGGATAATTTCCCAGACATTTCCAACCCAATTACGATTTTTATATAAGTTTAACACCTCTCACATAAATTTCATACAAAATAAACACATACAATATGACCAAACAGGCCTAGATGTACAAGGTTACTTCAAGGCATATCTTTCAAACGTCATGGACGTTCTTAGACATTTGACCTCCAAACTTCACGAAAGATTAAACACTGCCTATAAATGATATATTAACTCAATTAAGAATTATATAAGCTAATGCATCACCGATAAACACATAAAGCCACATATGAGGCACTTAGGTGACTTAGTCGTCGAACGTCTTGTCCCTAGACGTTTGACTTCTAATGCACCTAAAATATTAGCTACATACTCTTACCTACATTATTAACCAAATTAGAACCTTATATCAACATTGCAACCACATTCAACTCTAGCTTCACCTAAATCATTTTTGGGGTCTTACATTTCAAGGGGTGATCACTATAAAATATGTGAGTCTTTCATAGTGTTTGTTTCGTTCACCCACGTGCCAATCATGTTTATTTCATTGTTGATGAATCTTTAATGTTGTTCTTGAAATTGACCTTCTTTCTTGAGTTATGTTGAGATAGAGGAGTTTCTTGAAATCAAAATGTTGTTTCCTTGAGTTGTCTAAGTTATATTCTTGTTTATACATACTGGGTGTTTGAATCTAGATGGAATTCAAGAAAACGAGTCGAGTTTAGGTAAATTTGGGTGAGAAAACGAAGAAGGAAAAAGTTGGGCAAATTTAGGTGCTAGGACCGCATCGCGGAGATGTTCTTTAAGATTGGCAAAATTGTATTCGCTTTACGGAGAGGTCAGAGAACATTTTTCCTCAATTTATTTCACGACCAAATTATTAATTGCATCTCTACGTCGCAGACTTGCTTCGAGATAGTGATTTCTTGATCTTTTCTCATTTTTAACTATCAAAAAATACTTCTAATTATCATGAGATCTTACTAATCACATTCACAATCCTTGAATCCGTTATTCAATTCAAGGGTGTTAAGAGTAAAGTATACATAAGTTAAGAGTCAAGTCAACTAAAGTTAAGAGCCAAGTCAATAGAAGTTCATAGAGTCTTCCAATATTCTTTTACAAATGTTTTAAATTTGTTTTACGAATTGAGTTTTTAGTTGACTAAAAAGTAAAGTTTGAAGCTCATTTCTTCAAAAGAGTATAGTGGGAATATGTATTTCCAAAGAGTAAAATGTTTTCACACTTAATAAAGAAAGGAACCCTTGATTTCCAAAGAGTCTTAAAGCTAGATTTCAATTGAAGAGTAAATATTTTCTCATTTGAGCAAGAAAGGGAACATAGATTCCAAGAGATATTTTAATCTAAATTTTAAGTAGTTATATTAAACCAAAGAAAGAAGTTATATTTTTAACATATGTGCGTATTATTCTGGGAGTAGTATTGAGCATCGATATAAGAAGGAGTTTGAGTAGTTCAGATAAATTACATCTTCAAAAACAATGTAGCCATCATGGGTAGTGAAGGATCATACTCTTAGGTGATTCCTTATGTGTTTTTAGCGTAGACTAGTGGACCGATTTAGTTTATTCATTCAATATGATAGAAGAGAAAAGGAAAATTCTGGTATCGTGAGCAAGACATTTTATCACCACTTAGGCTCATAGTGGTGGTTGTCGGTTTGAGAATCTGCTACAAAAACTCTCTTATTTTATTATATAAGTAAATTTGAGTTTTTATTGCATATTTCTTTAACGAACAAAGTTTTTTGTCCCTATTTTTATAAGATTTCTATATATTGCTTGTGCTTGATTTCTTTATATTTAGTTGAGTAAAGCCAAGGTAAGTACTTCTTTCATATTCCTTTAATCCTTATGTTATATTTAGTTTTCCCCTAGCATGCTCGTAGATTCAATGTAGTGATGTTAATTGGTTTGCATCATCTTATGTTTCAAATTAAGGTAACAAGGATGAGCATCCAACACCACATTTATCTAGTTGAGCATCCAATGTCTTTTGGTGAGTCTCCTTGCATTAAGAGTACTCTTGTTATTAGGATGATCTGGGTTCTTGTACTGACATCTCTCTTTGTTTTAGAGGCTTCATAGATAGTCAGAGTGTTAGTAGTTTAGTTGTCTATTAATTCTTATTTCTTATGTTAAGAGTTGATTTGCCATTCTGGACAAATTGATATTTTAAATACATTTCATGGACTATCCTTTTGTGAATATTTCAAATTTTATGTCTTCCACCAAATAAGTAAGCCAGGCCAAGGATTCACTTGCGACCAACAAATGTTCTTATGGGCCAGTCCATCCCTGGGTGTAGGCTCGGAGTGCGATTCTACCCACGTTGGTTGCATGGTTTATAGGGTTTGTGAGTTGTATGAAATCTCCCCCATATCGGTTCTCAATATACTCCAAAAATATACTAGCTCATATGTTTTTCAAAATTCAACCATATGGAATTAAAAGTAAAACCTGTTGGACAATATATTCGTCTACATCAAATGAAACATCGCCAACACTAATCCACATTATTCCAAAAAGGTATAAAAAGAGTAGTATCAGAACAAAACCACATGTACTGGTAGGCATCATCGTTTAACCCGATGAGCACTATATAATATAAGAAATAAACTAGAAAGATCATGCAATAGAACCACTCGGTTTTCAACCCTTACCCTCTCTCGAATACCTCAGACTTACACTAGCAACCTTACTACTACCTCTATTTAGTCAACCCATCCTACTAAGTTCTTAGTCATAGCCTAACCATTCAAACTAATAGAAGAATCCACAATTAATGCTACAACCAGTCCACTAAAAGAACAATCACACACGACATGACCTTGGCTTCCTTTCACCTTACCCAGTGCTTGCCACATGGAACATTTTATCAAGACTTTCTATCCTTAAACCACGAATTTCACGACCTAGACCATCATTATTGGCACTCAAACTAACCCTCGGGTGGGACAACCACTACTAAAATATGAAAAATTAACTAAACAAAAAAAAAAGCTATTCAAAGATATGATAGCAGATTTAAATTACTAAACTTTTTTATTAAGGACCTCTCATAAACTATAAAATTTAGTAAACACAAATATGGAAATACAACCCTTAGAACCTTAAAGTCAATATACCAAAACTCTATTTAAGATAAGTCTAAGAACAAGGAGTACAATTCCAAAACTAAACAACCACCTTACACAAATAGTCTAGGTCTGAAGAGCATGGACTTAAACAAGATAGATCCATGTAAGCGTGACAGAATTGGCTCGCCCTTGAATGTGATCATGCTTAATAATCACATAACTAAGGTCCATCTCCTAAAACTTTCAATACAGTTATGTTATTCTCCATATATTAAAAACAACAATCTTAGATACTCTCAAGTCATAATTTCTACACCAAATTTGCTTAACGACAATCTTATTACACAGTTGCATACCGTCAAAATTTTCTACAAACTCTTATTAGCAATATGCCTAGTCAATCTTTACTATCACTACGAATTCAACCTTTTCATCGAGATGAAACCTAAAACTCAAGTCTGCCCATAATATTCAACAGGACTAGCCCAATATTTATACGTGTTTTCTTACTAAAATGCTACAATTACCTTCACCAAAGTATACTTAGTGGGACTTTATTTATCCATTAGCATCTCATTTCGGTATAAATCTTATTCTTTATGTCCTAAGATAAAATTACCACTACTTATATAACCCTCCTTTTTTTTAAGAAACAAGATAGGAGCACCCCGTAGAAAAATACTAGGACGGATGAAACCTTTATCAAGAGCCCTTTGAATTGACCGTCAAGATCTATCTATTATAAAGTGAAGATTAGACCTCAACATCTCGAATATGAGACAATTATGCTAAACAATCCTCGCATACCAGTTTCCTGGCACAAATGGAGGATATGATTCTACCTAGCTTTGACTTCTACACCCGTTCCCACTCAAATCATTTCCTACTGGGTATCTATAGAGCTACCCACTTAGGATTACAATTAAGCCTGATATAATAAGGTGACATTCAAGTAATTTCTAAGATTATATCAAGTCATTCTTATCAGTATAACCAAATAAACCCAAGTCTGAAAATCCATAACCACAATTAGACAAACACGATATACGAGGGTGACCCTAACTGACACTTCAACTGGGGTAGAAACACGATTGAGTATTCAAGTATATCACAAACAACATTAATTCCCAAGGCAATTTAACTAACTCATACGAATAAGTGGAACTCGAATCACACAAGACAATGGCCATCTGGTAACAATTAATAGTTGAACTAGTAACCACTGCACCACACCTTAAACTCTATTTTGCTTGGGTTCCGCACAAGTTTAACACAATTAAAACTTATATTTGATTGCTTAACAAAGAATTAGATCTTGCAGGTTAGTTGATTCATTTCGGGGTCCATAATTATGACAGTGGCCTAACATAAGAGACAGGGCTAAGATTTTGTCTCGTTGTGTCCTACTCTGGAAGCCTTGCCTTGGTGGGAAAAGTCCCTCTCCAGTGGCCTCAACATAAATAGAACCCCGGTCACCAATTATTGGGGTTCTTTTCTTTTCTAAAGTCCCCAACATTATAAAGATATGGCACATGCATTGTTAGAGTAATTCCCTTAGTTAGGACCATCGTTGTCTACACCCTGGTAAACACAATGAATGATACATTTTAGAATCCCTTTACATTGTTTCACCATTACAACACTCATATCCCCATGATACACCCAGACTCTCATATGGTTATTGGTCACAATGCACCTTCACATTTATCGTTTACGAACAACATCATAATTTATCTAGTCCATCGCACCTAATTGCATGATGTCTTTCTTTTTCACAAAAAATTTCACAACACGTAAATAGTTAAAACTTGCACAATTACAACATATTGACCAACACATTGTACATATAAACATTAAGACAAGCAGTACTGCACACATAATTATATCAAAACATTCAAGTAATACACCCTTCACATTAACCATTTAATGTTACAACTCATAGACCAGTCTGATTTATTAAATTAGTTTGTTGCATAGACGACTATTACTGTTCATTTATGCCTTATGCAACCCTTAAGACCAAATACCAATTGGAACATTCTCAGTTCCAATGAACTTGTTTGTGTCCCTCCACCCAGGACTATATGGTCTAGTTCACTTCGTTGAGATACCAATTGCAAACAGTATATACCAATTAGACTCACATCATACCACGAGCGACAACAGTAGCTAAATATGCCCACAAAAAAGCTAATTTCACTCAAAAAACTTGGTGGAACATATTTTCTAACCGCTACAATTTTGAAATTATAATCACCAGACATGAAATAAATCTTAGAGAAAATCAATGCACCTTGTAATTAGTCAAAATGGTCATCAATATGAGACAATGGATACTTGTTCCAAGTGGTATAACTACTCAACTGTCACTATTCCATACACATCCTCTCTTGATAGTGTTGGCGTTACCACTTATGTTTCTCTAGTTCTTACCATAGAGTGATGGAGGAAAATGTATCACCCAGATAACATTTTCATTAAAGTCATAACATGAAGGATTAGGAAAAAGTGGTTTTTCCTAAAGTTCTGTAGTCTCAAAAAATATATTGTCGTGATGGTACCGTTGTACAAGACACTACTAGACTCATTTTGGGAAAAAGATATCAATAAAGCAAGGGCTCTGATACCAACTTTGTCACAACCTAGATTATTGTGACTAACACCCACACTAAACCTCATGGGGGAAACCTCTACTACAACCAAAACAAATAACTAAACAAAAACAAGACATTTAAAGATATAAAAGCATGTTTAAATGACTAATTATTTATTAAGGAGTGCTCATATACTATGAAAATTTAATAAATTAAATGAACTAACAATGGTGCTGAAATACAACCCTAGATATTAAAAGTCAATGTACCAAAACTCTACTAACGACAAGTCTAAGAACAAGGGGTACAACCTGGAAACTAAACAACCACCTTAAATAAATAATCTGTCTATAACAAGAGTGGACGTAAAGAAGAGATATCCATAAAAGACTGAAAGAATTGGCTCGCCCTTGAATTTGGTCATGCTCAATAATCACATAACTGATGTCTTTCAATAGCCGCCAGAAGATTCACTCTACTCAATAAAAATAAGAGCAAGTCCAGTATTAGTAAACAATGACCATGTACTGGTAGGATAACACGAATATCCCATTAAGTGAAACATATACAAGTCATTACCACATAATAAAAATACACAAACCAAACATATCAATATCAATTATCACTTACTATCAAGGTACAATTTTACAAGATTTAATAATTTCACATTTATGACAATTATGTAAAGTAGTTGGTTCTCTCATGGAACGCAATTTAATAATCCTCTTATAAAACCCAAACCCAAAATGTTAGTGCACTGAACTGTGGCACTTGATCCTATGTATCAGATGGAACGTGGCCACCAAACTCATATTTATGCCTAAATTTTGCTATCCGGTCCAAGTTCATTATGCTGAAATGTGATAATCCAATCCAAGTTGGTTATGCCGGAATGTGACAATCCGATTCATCAACACACTATAATCACAAACATAGGTATACTTTCAAGTAATTCAATCAGGAGTCAATAATGGAACATAATCCTTCATCTATCTCATTACAATAAGTGTGATCAATAATGAAATATTTGCGTACATACATGCTTTATAATGAAGAAAGAACATACATATATCATAAAATCATGAAACCAAGATTGATTCCCCTAAGGCACTTAAATATTTCCTATCTAAATTCTTTCCACTTGTTATAGGTATACAAAAGAATGATATATTCAATAATAAACAATTAATTTTCTAATTATCAAGAAGATACTAAATCTAAAAACCCTAGACAAAACCTGAGATCTCCATACCCAGATTAAAGTTTTTTTGTAACATCTTTAAAACGAATAAGGTGAAGCTAAATCCTACCATGTGTGTGAGGAGGATATGAAGTTCAAAAGTTGTTAGTAATAGTGTTTTGTGGCAGTTTCTAAAGTTTGGTTGTTTTTGGAGGTCAAACGTCCAAGATATTCAAATGTTTTTTCTTGAGATGTGCTTGTGTGTTATAGTGTGACTTTGCATGTTTTACGCATTCGTCTTGGTTGAAATTATTGTGAGAGGTTCCTAACATCTATAAGACTTAATTTAGTTTGGAAACATCCGGGAACAACTCATTAAGGACAAACCTAAGGGTCCTTGAGGAGGACCCAACCTTTGGTTCATGATTTCCTAAACAGTCTCCACCAATGAGGCCAATCGTCGCCTCATTCGTTGGACAACGACCCATCATTTGGGTCACAGCCTAATAATTAGTGTGGGAGCTTATTACGCCTTCTGGAAGAGCCTCTGAACCAAACAACGGACATGCAGGACGGTCCGTTGGTGGGTCAACAAGGCATACGTGTTTCCGTCATTTGGTGACCTGCAGATTTCCTGCAGGGTCTCGGCCAAGCCAAGGGCTAATAGAGTATTCACCTAGTGTTATAAAGATTAAAAGGGAGGTTAATTAGGTTCATTTTTTATATTTTAAGTAGTTTCACAAGTCTAGAATCCCAAGTAAAGTCATTATTCAAAAATCAAATCCCAAACACCAAAGAAAAACTCTCTAGAACTACCATTGAAGATTGAAGCATGGTGGGATCTTTGAGCTTGATTTCTCCATCAATTCTTCTTCATTTCGTGGATTTTCATCAATCAAGGTATGGTATTTAATCCTTGAATCTTCTTTCTTCAGGGACACAAACTTTAAAGTATTTTCCAAGACTTTTCAATAGATGAATTCTTCTATTTTGATATCTAGTCATGGGTTCTTGAATAAGACATTTTGAATCAATGATTTATGATTGAGTTGACGTTAATTGAATTCATTTAGATCAAAATTCTATGAACCCATTTAAATCATGAAATCCTTATTATTGCTATATTATGGATGATTTCATCATGTCTCTATTGTATTAATACTTTGTGTAATTTAGTATGGGCTATTGAATTATATATGAAGCGTGTTATAGTTATATATAGGCTGTACTAAATTGATGAATTTATATTGTATCATCTTGGATCACTATATAGTTGATTATTGGGTTGAATTGGCAATTATGGTTATTGGTAAGAGTTTTTGTGGATTGTATTGGTTGAATTTACTATGGACTGGAGTTGTTGTGGATGTCATGGTGGTATGTTGACCTAACCTCCTCTATATTGTGTAGTATAGGTATTTCAATTTTTATATTTGGTAAGGTCCTCTTATGGTGGTGGTTCTTATGTGATATATTTGTGAAGAATGTGGCCTTGTCGGCATAACTTAGTGAATTATGATATTAACATGTTATTACTAGGATAGGTAATAATTATGAAGGTTTATATGACTTATGTGTACATATGAAGTCAAAGCATGTGTTCTTCTAATTGATCATAGGTGATCATGATAGGCTCTAGTGATGTGTTCATGTGTGTATAGTTGCTTTTGAAGTGGGAATGTTCATAGTAGACTATATGAGTGTTGTGATGTATTATGTTGATAATTCTATTGAAGTGTGTATGTTTACTTGTAGTATACTAAGTTGTCCTTATGTGCTACTTGAATGTCATTAATGTGATAAGATGAAGTATGTGTGTCTTGTTGTGGTAGACCTACGTCCCTATACTTGATACATATAGAATGTGAATTTGACTCTTGACTTAGTAGGCTAAAGAACATTTGTCATGTATGTGTATGTATGATTGAAATATGATCCTGAACATAATTAAGAGGGTAACTAATATGGAACATTCAAATTAGATAGAAGGTTATGATACCCTTGAAGTTAAAAGTCGTAATGATATCCTTCTTGTGTGAATGATGGACTTAGGAGTAGGTTGGCAAGAAAGGTATGAAACCATCGTTAGGATACTCATGAAGATATCCTAGTAACATTTTGTGGTAGCCCTAGTAGACCCCCTTTTGTAAGGTGTATTATGATTTGGTTATGACTTTTATATGTTACCTATTCATATATAGTTGTGATTGATTTACTCTATGAGAACAAACTCTAGCACCGAGTGAGTATGCTTGGAGAGTGAATCTTCTTAAGTTGAGACTAGAGTATAAAGAAACTCTTGATATTCCTTAACAATGTGCCTACATGGGATGTGTCCTAGTTCTACGCTTAGCAAGTAGAATACCCTCCATCGGAGTAGGGTAGAGTCCAGATTCCATGCCCAGCTAGTATGGTATATGTCGATTATTGCCTATTCTAATCATGTGGGAGACATTCTATTATTTCATAGGTTCTACAAATGTTAAGTAGTGAAATGAGACGCTATCTAGACATTGCACGAGTAGGCTTTGAAGATGCTATTATGTAGGTTCCCTAGGTCTTCTCCAAGACCGCTGTGTCAAAGTCCTTATTTGTTGGATGTCTCTTAAATGACTTAATGGACATATTTTACTTTATTTTAAATGCATGTAAATGAAAAAGTACATACTTGGAGTAGCTTTAAGTATTTCTTAGGTAAGCTTGAAGAGGGTGTGTGGGCGGTCTCTTCATGTTTTACTTATGGGAGTCTTCGAGTAATTTTAGTTAGGGTCTTTAATTGAATATAGTGAATAATATTATCTTAGGAATCCTTGAGGATCTCTTTGGTGTGTGTGAATGGGTTGTATGGGCGGCCGCTTCATGTCTCACTCAAGTGAGCCTTAGAAGGACCTTTGGTAGGAGAGTTTTAATCTTGTATGGTTTGTAGTGATGATATGATATATTGTGTATTGTAACATATATGTGTATATGATGACTTGACGTTGTTTTTTTTAATTATTTTACAAGGTTGTTTTCAAAAAGAGCATGTTTTATACAAATGTCCTTTTAGTATGGTTTTAATTGCATGCCACCATACTTATTGCATTCAAATGTACTAATTCCACGTGTTTTTTCTTATCTCTAAAGGTGTTGGTGGAAATTGAGAGGAGTCATTGAAGTGAAGCTTGGATATTGTATTCATTCAACCAAAGTTGTGGTATGTCCTCAATTGATTTGAGAACATCACTATGTTTTGTTTTCTTGTTAATGACATTGTAATTAATTTAGATATTTCTATTTTTTTGATGTATGGGCCGTGACCCAAGAAATACGTTTGTCTAACATTGAGACTTTGAGACTTAGTCTTTCCTATGCTTTTCTATAAAAGAGATTTTGAAGTATCATTCGTTTGTGTGAAAAGTTTTAATTTCACACTAATTTTCATACATGTATGTAACAAATGATGTCAAAGGGCTTGTACAATACCTCTGAGAGGTTTAGTACGATGTGCGACGATTTGAGCATATCTTTTCTTCTATGGTATACTCTCGGGTAGTCACGTTTTTCCACCATAAATGCTAGATCAAAATCCTTCCTCATTGATAATAACCCAAGAAAATAGGTTCTATAGATGAATAAACGAATCGTGGGCTTAAAATCTTACATTTATCCTCAAGAAAGTTGGAAAACCGTCAAGAACACCCTTAGGATCGTTCCTTAGCTCTCAAAGTCAAAAATGAAGAAAATAGTGTTTTGGGGTTTATTTACGACTTTAAATTGCATTTGGCCATCTTTGGCATAACCCATCCCGCTTTGGCTCCCCTAATCCTGCTCTGTCACCCCTAATCCCACTCTGGCGGCTTTCACGAAGAAAAAATGTTACCCGTTAATGTTAAGGATTATTTTTGGGAGTTCTACTCCCCCAGATTCAATTTTGTAAAGTCCTACGGATTCCTTAAGATATCAATTAATTTAACAAAATTCATCATTATATATCTCATTCTATATTAGGTTCCCCTAGACCCAACTTACATAGATTTATTCCAAATCTAGACAAGGCTAGAAATTCGAAGTTACTACCAAAAAGTTTTCTATCCGAAATTCTTTTCCCGTTGGCATTTATATTACGATAGAACGCAGTCGTTACAACAAAAATCTTGCAACACATGGACAACCCTTTCTCTTAATTATTATGACCCTTGAAACCTTGGCCCTTCCCCATATATTCAACAATGAGATATGTAACAACTTTACTCGACATAGAAGAACAATAAGATATAAGTCCTTTTAACGATATAATAACATCTCGGGAAATACAATATCAATGATCATTACGAACAACGTTCAATTTGACAATCCTTAATATATACAATTATTTCAAGTCATTGGTCCTCTCATGGAACCCTAACCCATGTTTGTAGCATACTCAAATATGGTACGTGATACAAAGTTTATGTTTGAAAATGAAAACTGGTACCATATTTATGCAAGAACGTGGCAACTGATCCAAGTTAGTGTGTCGGAACGCAACACCCAATCCATTCAATAAGCAAAAATCATAATGACAAGTATATTCTCGTAATTATATAATTAAGTCATGATTTATGGTATACTCGTGCAATTATTCTTATATATAATTAGTGTGATCCACACCGCAGTACCTGCATACATACATGCTTTATAAACATGTAATTACTAACATACATCACACTAATATGAATTGACAAACATCACAATGAGGTATTCATCGACATATATCACTTAAACAATAACTCGACCATAATTAGTCCTACTTCATCATCTAAGCCTTCTTCCAATGATTTAATCATCATTATTTAGGTGCGCTAATGACAAAACATCAATCATTCCATTGATTTTCATTATACTATGTAGTGGAAGCATATTTATAACTACTCAATTAATAATCTGGCCTACCTTTGTGACAAGGAGTTGCACGGAGTTTTGGTTTTGTTTCTTTTTTCTGAAATTCTTGAATGTTATCTTGCCTTGAGATCCATAATACCATGATATAATTATATTAAAAATCTCCTTATCCTCACTTCCCATGCCTAGAGAATCTATTTGGGGTTTTCTAGGGTGGTTTTGGTTTGTATAGGTATTTTATAAAGAATGAGAAAATTATATTTTGCCTTATTTACATTATGTGTCACCTATGCCGCTCTAGCACCATCTTCACCCGTCGTGCCACCGCCGCCCAAGCGGCATCTAGCCTGCCTTGGCAAGACAGCGACCTTGTAATTTCTGAAGTTTTTGCTTTTGTTAATTGACGACTATTCATGTCTTTACATATTATACAAATTTTACCCTTATTTGTCCCCAAAATACTAGTGCATGAATCATCACACGCCTTATCTCAGGTTATTTTTTACTAAAGAATTAGTTCCTTATGAAAACCGTAATGGATGGTGACTACAAATCGAAACACAACAGATGCAATGCGTAAAGGGGTAGCTTAGGAATTTAAGGCAACACACAAAGAAACGAACACGTGAAACTTACATAGTTTGACCTAGCCAGGGCTTCAACCGTTGCACTAATGCGGGGAAGTTGTGGCAAGGATACTCCCGCTAATGTGGGAGAACGAGAAACAATTAAGGGGAATGAGGAATTGATTTTTCATTTCTCCCACTTTCCGTACTCATACTCTTCCAAAACTCTATTGACTCGATCCCTCCAAACGTCATTTCTAAGTTAAGTTTCTCTCTGATTATTCTCTTTACTGCAATACCTGATTAACAATGATTGCGTGTTGTTACCTAAATGATTATAAATAGTTTACGGATAATTATTTAAAAGTTTAGCATATATTGATATTTCAACAGAAAAATGTAGCATGGTTACTCCCCTTACATACCCAACATTTCGAAAACATCCTGGACATAAACATTTCGTAAAAATATGTTTAAACCCATACCAAAATGGTGGGGAGAAGTTGTATAGTCTATTCAGTTAAAACAAGAAATTAGGGGTATTTGGTACTCCTTTGGCAAAAATAGTAGCATATTTAGGTACAAGGATACTTTGTTTGCTCTTATTTAGTTATGTTTTGGGAAAATACGGATTTTTAGGATGAAGTTCCATGATCGTGTATGGTGTTTGTCTAAGATAAATGCCGCTCTAGCGACCATCATTCTGTTTTGGAAGCCTCCATCGTGCTGCTATGGTGGTAGCTAGGTTCCCCTAACTCATACAATATTTCTCTTTCCTTTTAACCTTAAGTTGTATAATCCTATTGTTTTCTGACATAAACCATTCATAACATGCAGGGTTATGATAATGACATGTATAAATGAGGAAAATTGGCGTATTTTCCTATTTCCCGACACTAATAGTCGAGAAGGATTTTCTCTAAGATGGACATTGTATTAGATTGGATGAAGAAAATCATGCCTTCTATGATTGTCTGATTGAGTTCAAATGGGATCAAATGACCGAATCTCTAGGAAGTTTCTTCTAGTTTGTGCTTGAGCGTGTTTCATATAATCATGCCTGCAAAAAGAGTAATGAGAGGTCATCCAACTTGAAGGAATATTGAACCTCATGATCAAGGGGTACCAATTAACCTTAAGTTCTAACCTAGGAGAAGTTACTAATTTCGAGTTTAGAGAGGTGATAAGGATACTTAATCAAGTTGTGAATATTCAATTAGGGCAATAAAGAGGAGTTCTTAAGGATGAATCCTCTAAGCTTCACTGTCTTTGACAAGTTGAAGAAGGTATTCGATGTGATGCATGTTTATGATACAGAGAGAGTTGGGATAGTTGAGAATCAACCAAAGAGTGTTGCTAGGACATGGTTTTATTAGTGGAAAGCGGGTAGAGATGAGGATGCACCACCTGCGAGTTAGGCCTGTTTTGAGAACCTTTTTTGGGTGTTTATTTTCCGAGAATTGAAAGACACCAAGGTATGTGAATTCCTTATGCTTAAGAAGGAATCTCTAAGTGTTCATGAATATGGGTTGAAGTTCACCTAACAATCCTATTATGCTTCGGAGATGGTTAAGTATATGAGGTGTAGAATTATCTTATTTGTTGCCGGGTTAGGCCATCTATGTAGTAAAGAGAGTCGGGCAACAATCTTTATAGGTTACATGGAGATATCAAGGTTGATGGTTTATTTTCAAAAACACGAGGAAGAGAAGTTAAAGACAAGAAATAGTTCAGAAATAAAAAAGAAAAGATAGGGAATGAGTATTGACAGTAGAAGGGTAGTGCCAATCGTTTGTCCTTTAGGGAATCATCTGTTAGTGCACGAGCACCTAAAAACAAAGGTAAGCATAATGGATAGAATTCACAGAACTTCAGAACTAGACTAACAGAATCTCAATGTTGTGTGGCACAAGGAAGGTAGTTGGGTTCCTGTAAGTGGTAGGTGTGGTAGAAACCACTCAAGTAAGATTCTTGATTACCGGATAGGTTTTTTTTATGTGTGGGCAAGACGGACACTTCATGAAAGAGTGTCCTATGAATAAGCAAGGTAGTGAAAATCCAGTCAAATAGATCCCACTCTTCATTAGATGATCCACCAGACAAAGATTTAACAAGAGGAGTTACTTCCAGCAACTGGCGTAGTCCCTCCTAGGAGACAAATATAATTTGGTATATAAATCATTTGAGTATTCATCCTAGCTCAATTCCTTCATCAAGAATGTCACTAGAAAAGTTGAAAGAGTCGAACGAGAATTTAAAAGATCTGTAAGATAAGGGCTTCATTCAACCAAGTGTCTCATGCGCTCCGGTCTTGTTTGTGAGAAAGAAATATGGCTCCCTTAGGATGTATATAGACTACTTCCATATTAACGAGGTTACATCAAGAATAAGTATCCTCTTCCTAGAATTGTTGCTTTTCGATCTGCTTCAGGCTGCTTCCTATTTCTGATAACTTGACCTCGGTTCAGGCTACAATCGAGTAAGAGTAAAGGAATGTTATATTCAAAAGACGGAATTCAAAACCCGATATTTTTGCTATGAGTTTTTGGCATGTCCTTTGGTTTGACTATTGCTCCAGCAACGTTCATGGATCGTATGAACAGAGTCTTCAAACCTTATTTAGTTATGATGCAACACTTCTAAAACTAAGTAGGTGAAGGTGGATCCTAACATGTTATCATGTGGTTTTAAAGTTCTTAAATGGTCTATATTAGTGTTTTGAGGCAGTATCTAAATTTAGGTGATGTTTGGAGGTCAAACGTCCAAGACGTTCGAAAGTTTTGCCTTGAGATGTGTCTGCATGTTTACGTGTGCCTTTTCATGTTTTACGTGTTCTTTTTGGTTGAAATAGATCTTAGAGGTTTCTAACATGTATACGAGTGTATCTGGGTTAGAAACATCCGGTCAAAACTCTCCAAGTACAAACCTGACGGTCCTTGAGGAGGACCTAACTCTTGACCCAGGAACGCTAAAATAGTCTCAAACGAAAGAGGCAATCGACTCCCCTTAGGTCCGTCGACACCCCATCAGTTGGGGAATAGGATGATACATAGCCTACAAAGCATAAGATCCCATTTGATGGATCTATGATGGCCCATCGATGGGTCGACAACCCGTAGTCTGATTTGTTGATTGGAGACGTGTAGATTTTCTCTAGGATCTCGGCCTAAGGAAGGGCAATGTGGGAAATTCATTTAATGTTATGATAATGATTTGGGAAGTTATTTAATGGTTATTTTGGGTATTTTAAATGTTTTTATATGTCTAGAACCCCAAGCCATGTTTCATTATTAAAAATCAAAACCCAAACCACAAAAGAAGAACTCTCTAGAACTCCATTGGAGCTTCAAGCAAGGATGGATCTTGGATCTTGATTTCTCTATAAAATCTATTAATTTCGAGGCTAATTATCAATCAAGGTACAGTGTTTCATCGTTTAATCTTCTTTATTAAAATAGACGATCTTCGAAGTGATTTCTAAGATCTTTTTCAGAAGATGAATTGCCTCATTATGATATCTAGTCATAGGTTCTTGCATAAAACATTTTGAATCAATGATTTATGACTGAATTGATGTTAATTGAATGATATTAAACTAAAATTCCTATGAACCCATGCAAATCATCAATTCCTTATTTTGGCTATATTATAGGTAGTTTGGTCATGTCCCAATTATATTGAACTTTTGTGTAGTTTACTTTGAGATATTTAATTATGTAAGAAACTTGTTAGATTGTATGTAGGTTGTACTAAATTGATGAAATTTATATTGTAGTATCATGAATCATTTTATAGTTAGATTATTTGATTGATTGTTGATCAGGGCTATTGGTAAGAACCTTCGTGGATTGAATTGGTTACTTTTGCTAAGGAGTGAAGATTTTGAGATTGAATTGGTGGTATGTTGACATAACCTTATCTATATTGTGTAATATAGGTCTTGAATGGTGATGATTCATATGGTCCACTTATGGTGTAACATTTCGGAAAATGTACTTGTCCAGTAAAGTGTATATTAGGTTTTAGCTTTTGTGTGTTAGCCAGTTTCTATGTGTTAAGGTATACTTTGATGTTCAAATGATCCAATCCAAGCTTGTTTAGGAATTGTACTTGAAATGAAGAGCCTAAGCGAAAATTTTTGATTCCGTAGCTTATACATATTAGGTACGAGGCATCCAAGTGTCAAGCCTAGGTACCATAGAAAATGATCATTTAAAATGATCATGTAAACCAAGAAGTTCCAAAGGAAATAGTGATGGTACTTGGACAAGAAGTTCACAACAACACATGTGAAGCAAGGACATGTGCTAATTGTCCAAGAGACCAAGCGACAAGCACAACCGAATTCGATTAGGGCGTTTAGGAGGAAGGCGCGCATACGGATGACGCCACGTGGGGCCTAGCTTCCTAACCAATCCTAGTCTCTAACTAACTTACCTAAATAGCTAACTAACCTAGGTCTAACTAAAATAAACTAACTAGTGTACCCGAAATCCTGTGAACTAATCGGGTGACACTAGCCGAGTATCTAAACAAAGAAACACACTAGTACCTACCCTAGCATGGTCCAAAGGGTTGGTTATGGACCTAGTGAATTAGCGGTACTTTAGTAATTACCCAAGGTCACATAATTCATTTAATGAGAAAATTAATTAATTAAGAATCATGGTTAAACCTAAACTCTTAGCAAATACTCAGATTTGGCTATGTCAAAATACTCTCCTATTTTTAGTCAATTTAGGAGGGGCATTTTGGTAATTATCTAATTGATTATTTAATTAACTTTATTAGCCTAAGTTGAATTATTCAATATTCATATCCTAAGACTTAGACTCAAGTTAACCAAAAAAACCCTCGACTGAAAAAGAAAACAGTGAAGAAACTAAGAAAAATAGATTGGTTCTCCTCAGGCGATTTCAAGGGAATTCTTCATGATTCTCGTGAAAATTAGAGGGTAATCTTCATAGATTCAATTCTGTTTTCTCTCTTGGATTCCTTTACCCAGGAGGCTTTTCAAACTTTTTGAATTCAAGAAAACCGAAACTAGGGTTGTTCCCAATTACATTTTTGAGTGTTCATCTCCCTAGTTGTCCCTATTTTTTTATGCTAGTAGTATGTATAATAAAAAGCTCGAGCATGTTGTTGGTATGTGGTGCTAACTGATCATTATGTGTAGGTTTATACGACTTGATATTGTTGAATGAGACCTATACATTAGATCCTTATGATTAGAGTATTGTTTACATAAGATAAGAAATATTTTAATGCCAAATTGTATTTGAGAAGATGAAATTGTTAATAGTTTGCCTGCTTAAGATGATGATATTATTATAGTATATACATGAAGTTAATTGACTTGGATATTGATAATATCATGACAAGTGTTTATTAAAAGTTTTGTTTTTGCGAAGAAATTGGCTAGCAATATTATTTCCAAAATATGATATAGAGTTGGACAATTACTAAGTCATTCTAATCTTATATTACCAATGTAAATTGTGATGTTCTTGTAAGGCCAAATACCTGTTAAAAATTTACTTGACAAGATGTAACTCAATGCACTTATAACCTGGGGTATGCCAATGATTGGGACAAGTCTCAACATACCCTATCTAAATGAACTTGTGAACATTGTAGTACATTTAATATGTCCTTATAACTTTCATAAAGAATGGTACAAGACTACCAAATAACATTGAACAAGATAAGGCGAGTAATGACATAACTAGAAGCTTATGAGTTATGATATTTACCTAGAATGGGGCGTTAAAGGAAGTGAGACAAGTCTCACTTGCACCTAATCAATTAAGTTAAAGATACTTCCATAAGAGGGTGTTAGAAATCGTGACACAAGTCTCGGCCTAAGAGGGAGCAAAAATATTAATTTTGTTCAAGTTGTTTTAAAATTATGTTCATGATTCCAAGGTATTATGTTCATATAGAAAATGAGTTGTGTGCTTTAAATTCATGAAAATATGTCATATTCGTAGCATGATTCATAACTAACGAATTCGGAAAAAAAGTGACTTCACTTTCTAAAAATGGCATGTTGCTATAGGAAGAACTTTCCTTGATCATGCATAGTCCGCACATGTTATGTGCATACCCCCACAATTAATACACGTGTGTATTTACCCATATACTATTACTATTTTTTATAGGTGAGGGTCCTTGAAGAAGATTGACGATCAGTTGAAGCTGTTTGGACTAGTACCTCCAGACTTTAATAGGTCCTCTTGAGTTCAAAGATGCCTACGTTTTATATTCTAGATTTAGTAAATTAAACATAGCTAGTGGATGTTTTCCCTAGCGTTTCCTTTCAAACATTTGTTCAAGCTTTTCTATTAGGTCTGGTTTGGAAACTATTAATGATATTATGATTTCTTCATTTGATTGTTCAATATGTTAATAGATGGTTGTATAGTTTAAGCTATTAGTATATCACTCTTCTGCAGAAATTTTATGATGTCTAAGTAGACTTCAGTAAATTAAAACAAAAATTCCGCTAAATTTAACTGTATGATTGTGATGAAAGCTAAAAAGAGTCTTGTCTGCGACCTTTGAGAGGTTAATGACGCCGGTCTTATCTACGGTCTATGACCCGGTGTGACATATGGTGGCAGTGCTTATGTGATAAAATTGTGAAGAATGTGGCCTTGTCGGCATTACTTTATAAAACTGTAAATAATGTGGCCTTGTCGGAGTTACTTTATGAATTATGATTCTATCGTTCTATTAATTGAACATGTGATTATTTTGAAAGTCTACATGGTTTATGTGTTTATGTGAAGTCAAAGCATGTATTATTCTAAGTGATTATATGTGATCATGCTAGGCTATAGTAATGTTTTATGTGTGTATATTTGATGTTGGAGTTTGAATCTTCCTAGTTGACTTTAGGAGTCTTGTGATGGAGTATAATAGAGTTTCTATAGAAGTGTGTATGGTGACTTGTAAGTATACTTAGTTGACCCTATCCGCTAGTTGAATGAGAGTATACATGTGATAAGGTTATTATGAAGTGTGTCTTGTTTTGGTAGACCTATGTCCCTTACTTGATACTTGAACCATCTCAATATGACCCTTGACATAGTAGGCTAAATAACCTGTAATGTATGTATATGTATGATTGAAATATGATATGGAACATAGTTAAGAGGGTAATTTATGTGAAACCTTCACCCTAGATAGAAGGTTATGCTATCCTTGAAGTTGAAAGTAGTAATGGTATCCTTCTTGAGTGAATGATGTACTTAGGGTTTGATTGGATTGAATGGCATGAAATCATCCTTAAGAAATCATTGAGTTTTCCTATTTGACAATTGTGTGGCAGCCTAGTGGACCCCCTTTTGTAAGGTGTAATATGATTTAGTTGTGACTCATATATGGTACTTCTTCATATGCCCTTATATTTATTTACTCTATGAGAACAAAGTCTAGCACCGAGTGAGTATGCTTCTGGAGTGGCTCCAATTAAGATGAGAATAGAGTACAAAGAAACCATTGATATTTCTTAACGATGTGTCTACGTGGGATGTATTCTAGTTCTACCCTTGGCAAGTAGAACATCCTCCATCGGAGTAGTGTTGACTCCGAATTCCATTCCTAGCTAGTATGGTCTATGTAGGTTCTTGCATATTCATATCATGTTGGACACATTCTAGTATTTAATTTGTTCTACAATGTTTAGGTAGTGGAATGGGAGTCTATCTAGACATTGCATGAGTAGGCTTTGCATATACTAGTGTGTAAGTCCCCAAGGTCTTTTACAAGACAATTATACGAAAGTCCTTAATTGTTGAATGTCTCTTAAATGACTTAATTAAAGTAGCGAATTAATTTAAATGTATGTAAATGTAAATTTAATTATCTAGAGTAGCTTTAAGAATCACTTGGATAAGAATAGAAAGGGTGCGGTCTCTTCATATTTTACTTAGGTGAGTCTTAGAGTAGCTTTAGGTTGGGGTTAATTAAAAATAGTGGATAATCTTATATTAGGAATACATGAGGATCTCTTAGGTGTGTGTGAAGGTGTTGTATGGGCGGCTGCTTCATGTCTCACTCAAGTGACCCTTACGAGAACCTTTGGTAGGAGAGTCTTATGCTTGTATGGTTTGAAGTGATGATATGCTATATTGTGTATTGTGACTATATGTTCTTATATTGCCTTTTAAGTGACTTTTATAGTTTTTTAAAGGTTTTCTCCAAATGAGGATGTTTTATAAAAATGTCCTTTTAGGATGCTTTTAATTGCATGTCACCATGCTTTGTGCATACTAATGTAGTAATTCCATATATTTTGTCTATCTCTAAAGGTGTAAGTGACATTTGAGAGGAATCGCTTCAGAAGAAACTTGGACTAGTATTCATTCTAGAAAAGTTTGGGTATGTCCTCAATAGATCTGAGGACATAACTATATTTAGTATTCTTTGTTAAAGACATTCTAATAGACTTAGATATTTCTATATTGTTGATATATGGGTCGTTTCGCAGGATATTCGTGTGTCAAAGATGGTGACTTTGAGATTTAGCCTTTCCTTATGATTTTCTATAAAATAGATATTTTGAAGTTTCATTATTTCGTGTGAAAAGTTTTTATTCTACACTACATTTCATACATGTATACAATGAATGATGTCAAAGGGATTGAATAAGAGCTCCGAGAGGTAAAGTACATCGTGCCATGATCCAAGGGAATGTCATATCTTCTAAGGTTTGCTCTCAGGTCATGACAATGAAAAATTAATCTATTTAAGGAACGAAGAAGATCATACAACTAATCTTAAAATATTTCTTCAGAATATTTCTTCAGACTTTGAAAGATAAAGATTTGTATTCCAAGTTCTCCAAATGTGAGTTTCTACTTGAATCTGTGGTGTTCTTGGGTCACATAATTTCCGGTGATGGAATAAGGGTTAATACTGTCACGACCCGGAAGCACCCCCTAGAATTTATGGCAAACCATCGTTTCATCACAGGGCGTACTTGTCCCTTTGGGGTCTTATACAAGCCCTTCAACTATCATTCATTACATAAGACATGAAAATGAGTGCGGAATTAAAACTTTTCACGAATTATTTTGATAAAAAGGAAATCTTGCATAAATACTTAAGAAATCTTATTGTCACAAGCCAAACTTGAGACACTACATAACATCTTAGGGACATAGACCTTTACATTGAAAGAGAAATACATAATAAGTCTTAATAATAAAACTAGGAAACAATAGACTATGTCCTCAAATATATGAGGACATACAAATTCTCGAGATAGCAAATTTCCCAAGCTTCGCCTGCAAATCATCAAAAAAGTCTTCAACCTATACTTTTAGAATCTTCCAAAGAGCCTTCAACCTATACTTATATGATACAGAAATTATGGGGTAAGTACAAATAATGCACTAAGTATTGAATATGCAAAAACATGCGAAAAGAGACATTTTAGTAAAATAACACTTCATGAAATTTAAGAAAAACATTCAAGAATATAGAAACAAAATATCATAAGGAACGTCATTCAACACATAGAGAAGAATTTCCATAATTTTACACAAAAGAGGCAATTTACATTAACTTTCCAAACCTTTAAGTGAAATCAAATGACCCTTACAGTGAATTATTTTGAACCATAATAATGAATCATTTAAAGCATTAACAATGAATTATCCTATTCTAAATGAGTGAACTTCCAAGGCCAAGTGAAGAGAAATTGAACTCATTTCCGTAGGTGTTTCCTTACCGCAAAATTATCCTAAAACTCACTAAGGTAAGACATGAATAAAGGATGCATATGCCTTCTTCAATACACACCAAAGTAATCCTCAAGACTACCCCTTTCGGCTTACACACCTCGGGAGAACAAACCCCTCACTCAAGGACAATACATTAAAAGGACACCCAAAAAAACCATCAAAGTCTTCCATTTCGGAATGCCTACTTTGTGCAATGAGTAAACAACCGTCCCATACCACAACCTACCCTAAGTAGCACCTTGTTTTAGAAGGTTTGGCACCAAGTCTTTCCTTTCGGAAGGTCCTACCTAGTGTAATGAGTAGATAGTGTCCCGTACCACAACCTACCATAAGTAGAACCTTCTTTTAGAATACTTAGTTCAATCAATTCTTTTGTGGGGGTTAGCTTAACTTACATAGACCATGAGATCTAGACATGGAATCCCGACATTAACCCCTATCGGATGAGGGATCCTCACTTTCCTAGAGTAAGGTCATTCTTTTAGATTTTATATGGCTTTCCCAAAAGCTACATCTATGCCGGCGCACAGTTAGAGGATAATGAGATTGCTACTAAGTAACTCATTTTCTACTCACGAGGAGTACTCATCTCAAGAGGTACATTGGAATACAACATCTCAACTAACATCTCTACTCAATTAAACTTCATACATTAATTTAGGTGTGTGTGTACTTGTGAGCGCATCTTACATATAAGCATAATTTTATTAACATTAGTTTCTACACATGTTTTAGACTTTCATTCATAACCACACACTCTACATGCTTCACATAATTATTTACTTCATTCAGACATAATGTAGTTCACACATACAATTCAAGCTTCACAAAGCATAATGCAAGACTCATTTTCAATTTCACTTCATTTCATCCATTAGGCCTTCAAAACCATATAAGCAATACATACTAAGTAATATCATGTTCATCAAATAAACACCGCCACCAAGAATGTGGACCATACCACTCAAGAGTAATTTGTAATAAGAATTATACAATATAAGAAACTCACCATTCTATAATGCTATCATCACATGTATTAAATTTCTCAATATATAATAATAATAAGGTCCTTAGGTCAGTAGCTAAACAAAAACAACAACTTAAGAAAACCAAAGCTCATACCTTACCTAAACATGTTCATTTAACCCATTTCTTAAGCTAAAAGTTTGAAATATGCATATACATGAGTTCATTAAGTTTTTTACATGAAAATTATCAATTCATACAAGAATAAACATTGTTTAATCATTAGGACACTTTTAAAAGAAGACTCGTGCTTAAAATAAAATATAAAAGGAAATAGAGTTTGAAAACCCTTTTCGAATTCTTTTGGAAATGACTCCTTGAATGGAAGAGGGTTCAAGTATGGATACCATACCTCAAAGAAAAGGAAACCAAATAATATTTTTATGAAGAACTCGTCCAAACCATACCCTATTTCCCTCCTTGAGTCTTAGCTCTAATGTTGACTTTGAGAAAGTTTTCTTTAGAGAGGGAGTTTGAATATTTGAAGTGAGGGGTCTTGTCTAGGTCTAGGGATTAAAACTAACTTAATATAACTTAAAACAACAAAAATATTGACCTAGGATTATAAAATAATTGGGTGAATTTACAAAAAACACCCAAAGTTGTCAGCAACTTCAGCAGCTCTTTGAAGGAGCCAATCGACGACAAAAGCTACTGCGCGTCGATGGGGCGACGGCCTGTCCTGCTGGGCGTCAATGACTTCAGTGGATGAATCAATGGAAGGTCTGGAATTCCCTCTTAGTATGGTATGATTCCCCCTAGTCGACAGGGCATCGATGAGCCTATGCCTAGTAGACTGCCTTGTCGATTGAGTAGTGTTCTTGGAAGTTGTGCAAATCTTGGGTCCTTCATCTAGGGCCCCTTGGGGGTCCTATGTGGGGTCGTGCCCGGAGGTTAAACCCCTAAACTAATTTTTTTGTTTAAAAGGAACACCTCACATCAATTTCAAGAAAAACAAACACGTAAAACTCACGCAAACACAACAAGACGCAAGAACACCTTCTAAGGCATATCTTCCGAACGTCATGGACTTTCTTGGACGTTTGACCTCCAAACATAACAAAACTTCACACACTGCCTAAGAACACTAATTTAACTCATTTTAAAACAAATTTAATTCAAGAAACACTCACGAGGCTCTAGTTCACTTTAGTTCATTTTGGAGCGTTACATTCTCCCCCACTTAGAATAACATTCGTCCTCGAATGACACTTAAACTTCAAGAAAAACAAGGACTCACTTAGGATCACATAACAAATTAAAATCATGATCAACACACTCAAAATAAAATCATCTACTAGCAAGGAGCATCATTTCACACTTCCAAACACTTAGCAACATAGGCAACTCTTGCAAACTTCAAAATTTTCAATACACACCCTTAACTCTTCTCCTATGGAGGAACTACCTTCTCCAACATTAAACATTTTCATATACAACACTTTGCAAACATTAAAATTTCAGTTAAATACAATAATTTTCTTTTCAAAATGCGAAAGTTTTACAGTGACAGTCACTCTAACACTGTCCAACATACTGAAAATTTTATAATTCCATTATTGTACGACACTCTTTCTCCACCAAGCTATTCACTCTCATCAAAAGTTTATTCATCCTATCCCTAGGGATTGATACCATGCTTGGGGAATACTTAGAGAGTTGGGTGAATTTGATAGAATACTCTTGAACACTCATTCCTCTTTGACGAAGGTTCATGAATTCAACAATTTTATTCTCCCTCCACTCTAGGGAAAAGAACCTATCTTGGAAAGCCTCTATTAATTCCTACCAATCAACCGTACATCTCTCTAAGGGTCTCGAAATCCTCCATTGCTCAAACCACACTTGAGACACATCTTTGAGTTTGTAAGAGGCTAACTCTGCTTTCTCCCTAGGGGTCACACCCATAGAATCTACCACTTTGAAAACCTCATCTTTGAAACCTTGTGGATCTTCATCCACCTTAGTGCCATGGAAAGTGGGAGGGTTCATCCTCATGAGATCCCAAATTCTAGAAATGGGAGTACTCGCATTAGGTTGGGGTCCAACTCCTTGGTTAGATTGGGCAATAAAGTGATTGTTGACGACATGAAATTGAGCAGTTAGGAGTTGGGTCAAGTTTATTAAGGCATCCCTAAACTCTGCATTAGTCATATCTCCTTCAACAAAAGGATCTTGGGGCATAAGAGGCACTTGAGGCACTTTAGGTTCTTGAGGTTCTTGGGGTTCTAGAGGCACTTGAGGTTCTTGAAGGGGAACCTCCTCATTCTCTTCCTCTAGGCCAACAATAGGAACTTGGTCAGCACGGGGAGGGATCATCTCATTAGCTACAACTCCCTCCTCCCTTCTAGCATTTGATCTCCTTTTATTCATGTCCTATAAACACAAAGAGAAGAAGGTTTAGAAAATACACCTTATATGACTCAACTCTAAGGAATGACATTAGGATATAGAAGAAAGTGAAACTTCTATCATCCTATAGCCTCTTGTCCATGGATGTGTCGCGACCTACACCAATGAAGAAGATACTACTAGATGTGGCTTGTGAGACTTTTAAAACCTAAACTATTTCCCATAACTTATGCTCTGATACCAGGTCTTTCACGACCTGAAAGCACCCCGTAGAAGTTAGGGCGACCCCTCGTTCAGTAACCGGGCGTACTTGTCCCTTTAGGGTCTTGTAGAAGCCCTTAAAATATCGTTCAGTACACAAGACATAAAAAGTAGTGCGGAAGTTTTCACAAATAATTTTATAAAAAGGAAATCTTTCATAAATACTTAAGAAATCTTATCGTCACAAACCAAACATAAGACACAACATAACATCTTATGGACACAACCCTTAACATTAAAAGAGAAATACATAATAAGTCTTAATAATAAATCTTGGAAACAATAGACTATGTCCTCAAATATTGAGGATATACCAATTCTTGACAGAGCGAATTTCCCAAGCTTCGCCTTCGCATCATCCAAAAATTCTTCAACCTATACTTATACACTCTTCAAAAGAACCTATAGTTATATGGTATAGAAAGTATGGGGTAAGTACAAATAATGTACTGAATATGGCATATGCAAAAACATGCGAAAAGGGACATTTTTGAAAAAAACATTTCATGGAGTGTAAGAAAAACTTTCAAGAATATAGAAGAAAAATATCATAAGGAACGTCATTTAAAAGATAGAAAAGAATTTCCATAATTTTATACAAAAGAGGCACTTTACAGTAACTTTCAAAAACTTACTATGAAATCAAATGACCCTTACACTGAACTATTTAGAACCATCACAATAAATCATTTAAAGCATTAACAATGACTTATCCAATTCGAAATGCGTGAACTTCCAAGGCCAAGCGAAGAGAAAGTTAGCTCATTTCTATAGGCGTTCCCCTACCTCGGGATTATCCTAAGACTCACTAAGGTAAGATATGAAGAGAGGAAATATATGCCTTCTTCAATACACACCAAAGAAATACTCAAGACTACCCCTTTCTGCTTACTCACCTTGGGAGAAGAAGCCCCTCACTAAAGGACAAGACATTAAAAGGACACACAACAAACCGCCATAGTATTCCCTTAAGGAATTCCTACTTAGTTCAGTGAGTAGATAGCGTCTCATACCACTACTTACCCTAAGTAGCACATTCTTTTAAAAGGTTTGGCACAAAGTCTTCACTCTCGGAAGGTCCTACCTAGTGCAATTAGTAGATAGCGTCCCATACCACCACCTACCGTAAGTAGCACGTTTATTTAGAAGACTTAGTTCAATCAATTCTTTTGTGGAGGGTTATCTTAACTGACATAGACCATGAGAGCTAGACTTGGAATCCCGACATTAACCATTATTGGATAATGCATCCTCACTTGCCTTGAGTAAGGTCATTCTTTTTTGCTTTTACATGGCTTTCCCAATATCTACACCTATGTCGGCGCATAGTTCAGAGATAAGGATATTTCTACTAAGTATGTCATTTTGTACTCACGATGAGTACTCATCTCAAGAGGTAGATTGGAATACAATATCTCAACTAACATCTCTACTCATTTTAACTTCATACATTCATTTCGGTTTGTGTGTGTACTTGTGATTACATCTTACATATAAGCAACATTTTATATATTTTAGTTTCTATACAGGTTTTAGACCTTCATTCATCAAAACACTCACTCTACAAGCTTCACATAATCATATACTTCATTTAGACATAATGTAGTTCACACAAACAATTCAAGCTTCAAACGACATAATGCAAGACTCATTTTCAATATCACTTCATTTCACCCATTACGCCTAACATATTAGCAATGAATACTATGCAATATTAAGTTCATCAAATAAAAACCGTCACCAAGAAGGTGGACCATACCACTCAAGAACAATTTGTAATAAGAACTATACAATATAAGAAATTCACCATTCTATAAATCCATCATAACATATAATCAATTTCACAATATTTCATCATAATAAGGCCCTTAGAGAAGTTGCTAATTAAAAACAACAACATAAGAAAACGAAAGTTCATACCTTACCCAAACATGTTCATTTGACACATTTCTTAAGCTAAAAGTTTTAAATATTGATATACATAAGTTCATTAGGTTTTGAACATGAAAATAATCAATTCATACAAGAATAAACATAGTTGAATCATTAGAACACTTTTACAATAAGACCCATGCTTAAAATCAAAGATAGAAGGAAATAGAGTTTGAATAGCCTTTTTGAAATCTTTTGGAAATGACTCCTTGAATGGAAGAGGGTTCAAGGATTGAAACTATACCTCAATTAGAAGGAAACACACTAATGTTTTATAAAGAACACGTCCAAACCATCCCTTGTTGCCCTCCTTGAGTCTTATCTCCAATGGTGACTTTGAGAGAGTTTTTTTAGAGAAGGAGTTTGAATATTTAAAGTGAGGATTCTTGCCTAGGTGTATGGCTTAAAAGTAACTTAATATAAATTAAAACACTAAAACTATTTAACTAGGGATATAAAATACATTGGGTGAATTTGCACAAAGCACCCAAAGTTGGCAGCAACTTGAGCAGCTTATGGAAGGAGCCAATCACGACCTAAGCTACTGGGCGTTGATAGATTGATGGCCCGTCCTGCTAGGTGTCGATAACTTCAGAGGCTACATCAAGGGAGGGTATGGACTTCCCACTAAGTATGGAATGACGCCCCCAAGTCGACGGGGCATCGATTGACTTACGCCTAGTAGACTACCTCGTCAACTAAGTAGTGTTCTTGGCAGTTTTGTCCAAGTCTTTAGCCCTTCATCTAGGGACCCTTGTGGGTTCTTGGTGGGGACTTACCTGGACATTAAACCCATACATTAATTCTTCTATCTCTAAGGAATACCTCACATCAATTATAAGTAAAACGAACACGTAAAACTCACTCAAAGACAACAAGACGCAAGAACACTTTCTACGGCATATCTTCGGAATGTCATGGACGTTCTTTGACGTTTGACCTCCAAAATTAACCAAATTTCACACACTTACTACGAACAATAATGTAACTCATTTTAAAAAAATTTAACTCTAGAAACACTCACGAGGATCTTGTTCACCTTAGTTCGTTTTTGGGCATTACATTCTCCCTCATTTAGAATAACATTCATCCTCGAATGACACTTAAACTTAAGAACAAAAAGGAACAACTTAACATCACATAAAACATTAAAATCATGATTAATACACACAAAATCAAATAATAAACTAGAAAGGAGCATCATTTTACACTTTAAAACACTTAGCAACATAGGCAACTCTTGCAAACTTAAAAAATTTTAAAATTCACCCTTAACCTTCTCCTATGGACGAAGCACCTTCTCCAACATTAAAATTTTTCATACACAACACTTTGCACATATTGAAACTACAATTCAATAGAAGAAATTTTATTTTTCAAAATGTAAAAATTTTACAGTGAGGTTCACTGTAACACTGTGCAACATACTCAAAATTTTCAAAATTACATTCTTTGAGCAATTCATCAAGATTACATGATCATATGAACTATATAACCACATACACTCATTTAATCACATAAAGAAACAATTATAAAGATTTAAGACTTACCAAGACCATTCAATCCGGATCATTTATCCTTCCTAGCTCCCATCCCATAGGGATGGTTCATATGTGGACCATTAGGATCTAGGGAAGGTTGCTTGACCTCTTTATCTCTTGCTTTAATGTTAGGGAATTCTCTCATATTGTATACCTTATTACTACATGAAAAACATCCATCTATTCCGTAAAGAAACGTATCCAAATGTTGTTTCCCACAAGTAGGGAACCTAGTCCTCTCAAAATAGTAGCCACCACCTTGGGAATTTTGATTTGGAGCCCACTACTTGTTTCCCATGGAAGAATCTTGGTGATATAACCTCTTCTTAGGCTTTTAGTGACTAGAATATCCGACCTAGGCCTCTTACCCTCTTGCCTTATCTCCCTCAACTCCGCATTAGTCATATCTCCTTCAACATAAGGAGCTTGAGGCATAGGAAGCACTTGAGGCACTTGAGATTCTTGAGTCTCTTGGGGTTCCGGAGGAACTTGAGGTTCTTGAAAAGGAACTTCCTCATTCTCGTCCTCTAGGCCAACAATAGGAACATGGTCAACACGGGGAGGGATCCTCTCATTATCTACATCTCCCTCCTCCCTTCTAGCATTTGATCTCTTCATATTCATGTCCTATAAACACAAAGAGAAAAAGGTTGGGAAAAGACACTTTATATGACTAAACTCTATGGCACTACATTATGATATAGAAGAAAGTGAAACTTGTATCATCCTATAGCCTCTTGTCCATGGATGTGTCACGACTCACACCAATGACAAAGATACTACTAGATGTGGCTTATGAAACTTTTAAAAGCTAAACTATTTCCCATTACCTTATGCTCTTATAAAAAGTCTGTCACGACCCGAAAGCATTCCCTAGAAGTTAGGATGAACCCTCCTATTGTTACCGGGAGTATTTGACCCTTTGGGGTCTTGTACAAGCCCTTCAACTATCGTTCATTACATAAGACATATAAATTAGTGTAGAATTAAAACTTTTCACGAATAATTTAATAAAAAGGAAATCTTCCATAAATACTTAACAAATCATATCGTCACAATCCAAACATAACAAATAACATAATATCTTACGGACACGACCCTTTACATTAAAAGAGAAATACATAATAAGCCTGAATAATAAAACTAGGAAACAATAGACTATGTCCTCGATATATAAGGACAGACCAATTCTTGAGATAGTGAATTTCCAAAGATTCACCTTCGAATCTTCCAGAAAGTATTCAACCTATACTTATAGAATCTTCCAAAGAGCCTTCAACCTATAACTTATAATGTATAGAAAACTATGGTGCTGGTATAAATAATGTACTAAGTGTGGCATATGCAAAAATATGCAAAAATGGACATTTTAGTAAAATAACATTTCATACATTTTAAGTAAAAGTTTCCAAAATATAAAAGCAAAACATCATAAGGAACATCATTTAAAACATACAGAAGAATTTCCACAATTACACAAAAGAGGCAATTTACAGTAACTTCGCAACTGTTATAGTGAAATCAAATGACCCTTACAGTGAACTATTTTGAACCATCATAATAGATCATTTAAAGAATTAACAATGAATTATCCTATTCTAAGGGAGTGAACTTCCAAGGCCAACCAAAGACAAAGTGAACTCATTTCCGTAGGAGTTTCTCTACCTTGGGACTATCCTAAGACTCACTAAGGTAAGACATGAAGAAAGTATTCATATGACTTATTCAATACACACCAAATCAATCCTCAAGACTACCCATTTTGTCTTAATCACCTCAGGAGAACAAGCACCTGACTGAAGGACAAGACATTAAAAGGACACCCAACAAACCACCAAAGTCTCCCCTTTCAAAATTCTTACTTAGTGCAATGAGTAGATAGTGTCCCATGCCACCACCTACCCTAAGTAGCACATTTTTATAAGGTTTAGCACCAAGTCTTCCCTTTCGGAAGGTCCTACCTAGTGCAGTGAGTAGATAGCATCCCATACCACCACCTACCCTAAGTGGCATCTTTTAGAAGACTTAATTAAATCTATTCTTTAATGGAGGGTTAGCGTAACCGACATAGACCATGAGAGTTAGACATGGAATCCCGACATTAACACCTATCTGATGAGGGATCCTTACTTGCCTAGAGTATGGTCATTCGTTTTAGGTTTTACATTGCTTTCCCAGTAGCTACACCTATGAGGCCGCATAGGCAATTGATAAGGAGATTGATACTAAGTAACACATTCTCTACTAACGAGGAGTACTCATCTCAAGAGGTAAGTTGGAATAAAACATCTCAACTAACAAAGTGTAACCACCTATTCTTCATATCCTCTCAGTACTAGACATAACCCCCACGGATTCTAAATACATTAAAATATAGGTTAGGGATAGCTAGTGAACACCACATCTCAACTCACGAAGGATCTCAACACACGAAGCGCATTAATCCTCCGACCTATCTTAGAAAGCTCTAAGGATGAAGTGAGGTTGCTACTAAAAACATCATCTCAACTCACAACGAGTCTTCTCCTCAAAACTCCTTTATTTACTCAATTTAATTTCATACATTAATTTAGGTGTGTGTGTGTACTTGTGAGCAAATATTACATATAATTATCTTTTTATTAACATTAGTTTTTATACATGTTTTAGACCTTCATTCATCAAAGCACACACTCTAAAAGTTTCACATAATCATATATTTCATTTAGACATAATGTAAGTCACGCGTACAATTCAAGCTTCACAAGACATAATGGAAGACTCATTTTGAGTATCACTTCATTTAACCCATTAGGCCTTCAAAACCAAATTGGAAATACATACTATGTAATATCAAGTTCATCAAATAAACACTGCCACCAAAAAGGTGGACCATACCACTCAAGATCAATTTGTAATGAAAACTATAGAATATAAGCAACTAACCATTCTATCAAGCCATCATCACATATAAAAAATTCTCAATATTTCATCATAATAAGGCCCTTAGGTCAGTACCTAACCATAAACAACAACATATGAAAACAAAAGTTCATACCTTACTAAATATGCTCATTTAACCCATTTCTTAAGCTAAAAGTTTGAAATATGCATATACATGAGCTCATTAGGTGCTTAACAGAAAATAATCAATTATACAATGATAAACATATTTGAATTATTAGGACACTTTTACAAGAATAACCATGCTTAAAATCAAAGATAGAAGGAAATAGAGTTTGAAAACCCTTTTTGAAATCTTTTGGAAATGACTCCTTGAATGGAACAGGGTTCAAGTATGGATAAAATACCTCAAAGAGAAGGAAACCCACTATTTTTTATGAATAACAAGTCAAAAACAGACTTTCTTTCGTGCCTTGAGTCTTAGCTCCAATAGTGACTTTGTGAGAGTTTTCTTTAGAGAGGGAGTTTGAATATTTGAAGTGAGGGGTCTTGTCTAGGTCTAGGTCTTAAAAATAACTTAATATAACTTCAAAAACACTAAAAATATTTACCTACGATTATAAAAGACTTGGGTGAATTTACACAAAACACTACAAGTTTGCAGCAACTTCAGCATCTTTTGGAAGGAGCCAATCGATGACCCAAGCTACTGGGCGTCGATGGATCGACGGCCCCTCCGACTGGGCGTCGATGGATTTAGAGGCTGCATCAAGGTATGGTCTGGAATTCCCACTAAGTATGGGAAGATTGCCCCCAGTCGACGGTGCGTCGATGGTCTACGCACAATAGACTGTCTCGTCGGTTGAGCAGTGTTCTTGGAAGTTTTGTCTAAGTCTTGGGCCCTTCATCTAGAGACCCTTATGGGTACTACGTGGGGTATTTCCCGGACTTTAAGCTCCCAAACTAATTCGTCTAGGTATAAGGAACATCTCACATAAATTGCAAGAAAAACGAACACGTAAAACTCACTCAACACAACAAGACATAACAACACTTTCTAACGCATATCTTCCGAACGTCATGGATGTTCTTGGACGTTTGACCTCTTAACTTAACCAAACTTCACACACTGACTAATAACAATAAATTAACTCATTTTAAAACTAATTTAACTTAATAAATACTCACAAGTCTCTAGTTCACCTTAGTTCTTTTTGAGGCGTTACAAATACGCAAAAGCTAGCGGCAATGAAGAATTGGCCTACACCCACATCTTCAACTGTCATTAGGAGTTTCTTGGGTTTGGATGGAAATTATAGAATATTTGTAGAGGGGTTCTCATTTATTTAATCTCATTTAACCATGTTGAATCGTAAGACAGTAATGTTTCAACGGTATGAAACTTGTGAGAAAAGCTTGTGGGAATTGAAAAATAGGTTGACTACTGCCCAATTTTTATTTTATCAGAATGCTCAAGGTTTTTTGGTGTATTGTGATGTATCTAGGTTTGTTGGGTTGTGTATTAACGCAAAATGTCAAAGTTATAGCTTATGCGTCCTGCAAATTGAAAGTTGATGAGAAACATTACCCAAACCATGACTTAGAATAGGTTGTTGTAGTATTAGATTTGAAAATATTGCTTCTCTATTTATATGGTGTAAATGTCGATATTTTCTCTGATCATAAGATCCTTCTATTTGCATTCATCAAAAAAGAGCTTAATCTCAAACAGAGGAGGTGGTTAGAAATACTAAATGATTATGGCATAAGTATCTTTACCACCCATGTAAGGCTAATGTTGTTGCTGATGTTTTAATCATGTTACGTATGGGTAGTACCACCCATGTTAAGGAAGAAAAGAGAGAGTAAGCAAAAGATGTGAACAAACTTAAATGCTTGGGAGTGTAACTCTCCGAAAGTTCATGACTAACGTCCGGAGAATTGTAAAATGTGTGATAGTATGCCTTTGCATGTTTCATGGGGTTTTAAGATTTAAAATTTAGTGAAAATTTGAAAACAAAAAAAGGGTTTTAATTGATAGAATAGTGTGTAGGTTTGAAATGTCCGGGTACGACTCTGCAAGGACCACCCTAAGGATTCTTTTAGAGGAACCTTCCATTTGGACCCAAAACTTTCAATTGGATGTGTGCATTCACAAGCGAAACGACGAGCCGTTGTTTGATCAACGCTCCATCAATGTCTCCATTGGATTTCACTTAGATATTTTCCCAAATTTCCAAAAACACAGTCTCTTAATCAAACACCGTCTTTCCTGTATGGCACCATCGTTTGATCGACGCCCCGTCGACGGGAAACAGTCGTTTGAAGTCCAAAGTCGACTGCCAAATATCAAAGATAGGGATTTAATTAGTGTATTTGTTAGGTGATTAATTAAGGGTTAAGGGGTGGTTAGTTAAGTTAGATGGGGGACTATATAAAGACTTAACCTCATTAAACTAACCCATCACCCCATATTTCCCAAACTCAATTCTCTCAAGCAGTTCCTCTATTTTCCCTCTATATTCAAAGATTCCACTGGAGACCAAGCTTCAAGGATCACTCTGGATTCAAGAATTAATCTTTTATCCATTAAAAATATATATATATTAATAATGGAAGCTATTCACCCTTTGAATCTCTTTTCTCAAGAGGCTCTTCAAAATTGGTTCCTAATAAAGTCAAAAACATGGGTTTTCTTCCAATTTCGTTGTTGATCTTTCAAATTGATTTGATGTTTGTTTCCATTGTTTAGAATTGATAAATTATGATTTTTAATTGGTTAATTGTTGTAGTTAATAGTCTTTGACATAGTTCTATGGAAGAAATGATTATAAAACCCTTTCCCCCAACCCTAGGTTATGAATTAGGGTTTAATTGATTAGTGATGATAAAATTCACTTAGTTCTTTTATACATTACAATTATATTATGTTATTAAGTTAATTGGTGAATGAATATTATTTTGTTGGTTGTAAGATCTTGAAGGAGGATGATGAAGGCAAATTGGTAAGACTTTATGATCTTGAGTTCTTTACTTCAATGATGATGACTTATACTTGATAATGGTATTCAATTGAAGTATTATATGTGATTAGCCTAAGAAGATGATGATATAATGATTATCATGAAATGTATTGACTATTTGAATTGTTAGATAATGTTAAGGGTATTATGATTCAAGGTTGAATATGAATCAATTGTGTGCCTTACTGTGTTATGACTATGTTATGTTGATCTCACAAATGAAGGGTTGTTATGAAAGGAAATTCTCATGCAATACCAAATGAGATAATGACATGATACACAAGTAGTTAGTCTCCTATGTTCTATACTAAGATATGATGATTAAGAAAGACTTAAAAACATTTCAAAAAGGAACTTGATATTAGTACTGAGTGAACTTGACAATGAGAAGCGTTCACTCCCAAATAGAAGGGAGATTCACCAAATGTTCCCATGAGATGAGGCCTCCAATGCTAAAGGGAATGTATAGTGTTAAAGACATACCTCCTAGTTTCTTAACTATGTTACCTCCATAGGAATAGTAGCTAGTGGATCCACCTCGAAGGCTACATTCATGTTTTGTTTCAACCTTGGCAAGTAGACACCTTCTTTCAGTATAGGATTTCATCACACCGATTCCATGTTTAGCTCACAAGGTCTATTATCGGTTAAGGAGAATGTTACCAAAAGTAAAACAAACTTATAAAGTGAACAATAACTAGCGTGACTTAAGGGGTTCTACTTTGTGTAGGTAGGGGCATAATACTCTACTTATACAAAGAAATGGTTTGCCTTTAGGGGAGTCCTAGGATGTTGTTCATACGTACTTATGATTTGAATGAAATGTATATGATGACTTTACATGTCGATGAGCTTATATTTTGTTTGTTTCATTGATGAACATGCTATTTGTCTAAATGATACACATGATTATTAATACGTATGATATGAAGATATATGAAATATAGGCATTCCTTATGATCCCTTTGTTTGATTTCCTTGATTATATGATGTTATGAGGCTTTACATAAGCATTGCACTTGTAGGCTTAGGAAGGTATTGAGTAAGGGTCTTATATGTTGTGATGTTTTGAACTCTTGTACATGAATTGTTGTTATGATATTATGTTGGAGATATTATGTTTATATAATCTTAATATGATGCCAATCATGTTGGTATGACCTTATGTGGATGTCACGACCAGAATTTAGACCCCAGACGAAATCGGCATCGTTGACCTATCAGAGTCACAGACAAGTCTACATACGTCATCGTTACTTCATCAAGGTTAATTTTAGCAGAAAATTTGAACTTTTTGTTGCTTAACATTCTTACTAATCATTTCTAATATAATCATAGTTTGTTAACCATCAACCATCTAACATTAAGATCATCAAATGAAAGAAATAGTTTAATATAGCAATAACTGAATACTTGCCAAAATGGCTCAAATACAAGTCTGAAATAATACGGGAAAGAAATGCTAGTGGAAAATACTCCACTAACTCAATCTTATGACTAAGCTAGAATATAAATCGTCAAGCATCCGCAAAAGCATGAGGTTCTACCACGTCTGGATGAATGCTTGACGTCCGGATAGCTTCAGCGTCAACCTATAGCTCTAGCGTCCACCTATTCCTGCACCTAAAATTGTAGAGTTGTATAGGGTTAGCACACACTTGTACTAAGTTTGGGTATATGAAAGAACACACCACGGACATGCATGAGCAAGAATAGCTCTTTCCTAACAACATGAATATGGGAAGTCAAATCAGTGGACTTATCAAATTTTGATTAGGAAAGTTAATGAACTTTCCAAATTTTGATTAGGAAAGTTAGAGAGCTTGCCAAATCTGGATTAGCAAGGTCATGCCATTAGAGTAACATGCATCATCATACATATCATATTGCACACAGCACATAACATTTTACACATAACACATATCACATAGCATATAACACATAACATCTTTTATAACCTTCATTCATATGCCATTAGACGTTGGAATCATAGGCTTGACATTACGACTTTCCAAAATAAGGGCTCAACATATGGGACCTTAACTACGAAATCTTCCTTATAAAACACAGAGTCTGCTTCGTTGATTCATAAGTACTTCATTTATTTCATTCATAAGATAGTGTAAACACCAGTTATACCTAGATTGTAGTTTAAGACTCATCGGTTTGTTGTGCAATGATCAAGAATAACCTAGTATCATTACTTGAGTCTAGCTCACATCTTGATTATCCTATCCTAACACCTTTGGTATAATTCATTTCATTGTGTACATCATTGAGGTTGGCCTCATTCATTCATTGGGAACTTTAACTTTAACCGACTTAAATCATGTGAGCATCATGAAATCTAGTGTCTCTCCCACACCGAAAAGAGGTGGAATCACTGGCCAAAATTACCCAAAACATGCTAGCTTACATGGAAATTAACCCTGCTAGATCCCTATATTGGCAATATAGGTTCGAAGACCAGGAGATATAAGGAGATCAATACCCGGCATGCGGGACAGTCTCATCTCATGAGAGTTACGTAAACCTCTGCATTTCCCGAAAGAAGGCATCACCGATTATAGCAAGTCTATCGGTTCTTAGTATAAAGTTCCATTACATTCAACACATACATCATGGAATATGGCTTCTACTATAAGGACATCATAGCTCAATAGATGATATCTCATCTCATCATTATCATTGAGTGTGTTAATCTCAATACTTTCATTAAAGTGTTCATAGAGACTGGTCTCTTCATTAACTTTACACTATCATTGGTGAGTACGTTTTGGTAACATTTACTTAGGCTCATTCGAGATTGCTCTCACCTTTTACATTAGCCTCATATCATGTTGTCACCACATTCGTTAACATTAGCACATTTTCTCTTCATAATTACTCACCTGTTTCTTTTACGTGAATGTTTATTTCATCATATGCCAATAAACATGGCCATTTAGTGTGTTTCACAATCTTACTTAACCCTTCTAGGGTTTCGTCATTTCATTGTTCAATTTATCATTTGATTTTTCATTTCATCATATGCCAATGTACTTGTCTATTTAGTGTGTTTTACACTCGTACTTAAACCTTCTAGGGTTACTTCATTTCATTACATAAATCTTAGGTTCACTTATTTTTAAACGTATGCTAGACTAACGGGTCTATACATAGAAGCCATGAGGCTTCATCCATCATTCTTAAAGTGACTCATAACTTCCTAAGATTATGTCTTACAAGACTTATGTATCTTGTGTGTATGACAAGATCTCAATTTCGATCTAAGTAGGTGGCATTATTCTTGAAGATTTAATTCACGTATGATATATGTATCAATACGCAAATTTGGGCAAGAGCACCTAAGTTCGAACCCCTTTGACACTACTTACATTTTTCCTTCACTTTATTTTTAGTCTTGATGACATTTGGACTCTAGATTGAGCCCCAACATCAACATTCTCTCTTTATTTTTTTCCTTGAATTCTTCTCTTATTTTGCCGAAGGGTTGTGGGATCAAACCTCCACAACCCCTTTTATTTTTGTCATTTAATTCTTCCTGTCCAATTCGCATGGACAATGAGGTTGTGGTATTGAAACCTTACAGCCTCTCTTTAATTATGCTTTATTTCGCTAGGGGCTATGAGGTTGTGGGTTTGGGCCCCCACAGCCTACTTATTTTGTTTTCAATTAAAAGTTTACTTGGCTATGCATTGGCTGTGAGGTTGTAGGATCGATCCCCCACAGCCTCTCTTTATTTTCTTATTTATTTAGACCTTTCTCCTTTCCAACATTGAGGTCGTGGGTTCGATTACCATGCCTCACACTTCTTTTGATTTTCTTTCCCTTCATTCACTGCCTGGATGTCGTTGGTTTGATTCCCACACCTCCCATTTTATTTATTTAAATTTTTACTCTCTCATTTCTTAGCTAGTACACCCCATTTCGAATCCCCTGACCCGTTTTCCTTTCTTGCGAATTTAAGGTGTCACACTGGTGTGGTCACATGTTCGATTCCTGGTGGTCTCATCCCTTTTAAAACAATTAAATTTCCAGATTACTCCTCTATGCTTTAGCCTACACGAAACTTTTTGTTTTTGCAGGAAAATTAGTCATTTTCGTACCTTATTTTCCCCAATATTTCAACTTGAAAATATAGGAAAAGTCATAGATCATTTAACAACTTTTTGGGGTGTATTTTATGGATTCGTTTTAACACATTGTTAGGTGTAGATTCATTGTTGTTTTAGCTGCAACTTTTAACTTAAAATCAGTCACATTCACCTCATATGAACATCACGAATTACACATTTTATGCACGTTAATTTCAGCCATCAAACTAACAATATTAAGACTTCAAAACGGATAACAACAACAACACAAATTTACATATTGCACCACATAATTTTCGGTTGACATCATTGAACATGCTTGCTATTTCCAAACACAAAATCACAAAGAACATCATATTTCACACATACCTACCAGCAACCATACCAAGAACATGATTTCTAACCTAATTTAGATTGAAATTGAAGGGAGACTAGGGACAAGGAGTTCAACATTTAAAGGGACAACCCTAGTTTCATACGTTTGAATTTTGTAGAAAGAAATTTCTCTTAAATAAAGGATTCCAAGAGAGAAAACCCATACCTTGTTGTAGATTTCCACAACTTCAATGTGCTGCCCAAATCCTCCCCTAAACCTTCAACAAAATCCCGTAGAGAATACAATATAATGTTTTCGTTTCTTAAGTTAGCTTCCTTGCTTGTATATTTTTTTTCTTTTAAGTTCTTTGAGTGTAGAGAAATTTCTATTGCTTTCTAATGATTTATCTTCTGTTTTTGCAGCCAGGAAAAACAGAATGAATAAGATAGATAGAGAGATTTAGGCGTGACAGAGAGAGAGAGAGAGTGTTTGTGTGAGATAGTGTCTCTTAAAACTAGGATAGTTGGCAAGACTTAGTCAACTAAAAAAACATCTATTAATAAATAAATAATTTAAAAAATCTGATTTTTTTCCTTTTTTCGTAAATCATCCATTAAATATAAATTTATTAAATTAATTCACCAATAAAAAAATCACATTATATCATTGCTCCTACCTAGGTTCAAACCCCGGTGGAGCAAGACTTCATCTCAAGGGCTCAATTTTGGCCCTCTCTCCCCAAATTGCAACTTCACATTATTAATTAATTAATTAATTACATATCTAGAATAATTATAATACTACCCTTATCCAGGAAAAGACCATTTTACTCCTAGACCCTTCAAACCTAAGATTTCTTCTTCTTAAGTCCTCTAAAGACTCCTACGAGTAAATCTTCGTATTAGAGAGCCCTATATTGTTGGACCCAACCTTTCCTAGCTCAACTAACTCCCCATGTTAGTTGGATTGGCTGTAGTAAGGGTTTCGAGGTTTGGTTCTACGCGCATCAATCTGTGTGAACCCTGATCTAATCGTAGCATTCTTGACACATTAAGACTTTCTTATCTTATTCATTTTTAGGGTGGTTACATTATCCCCCATTAGGAACATTCGTCCCCGAATGACACTACTACTATCTAGCGTAATGCCAGTTAGATCATAACATAATCACTATGCACAACCAAGCAATAACAAAAAAATATGGAGAGATAAGGAAACTTAGACTTAAGAGTAGGAAGTTAACCTCAAGAGCTGAAAAGATTAGGTAACGGGATCTCATGTCGGCCTCAGCCTCCCACCTAGCACCCTCAACAAGATAATTTCTCCACAATACCTTCAGTGTAGCAATCTCCTTGTTCCTCAGCCGCTTGACCTATCTGTCTATGATCTCAACATGTACCTCCTCATAGGACACGTTTTCATCGACCCCTAAACCTTCCACATGTAGAATCGATGCTGGATCACCTAGGCACTTCTTTAACATGGATAAATGAAAGACTGGATGGAAAGAAGTTAGCTCCGCAGGCAATGCCAACTCATAGGCCACCACACCAACACGATGTAGGATCTCGTAAGGCCCAACATACATCAGACTCAACTTACCCTGCCTGTCAAACCTCATCACCCCCTTCATAGGTGATATCTTCAGATAGACCTGGTCACCAACATCAAACTCTAATGGCCGTTGTTATGTGCATATGACTTCTGCCGACTCTAAGCAGTAGTCAACCTGTCCCTAATCACTCTGACCTTCTCTATGGCCTCATGAATGATCTCTGGACCGAAAATGGGTGACTTTCCAATTTTGAACCACCCAACTGAAGATCTACACCTCCTACCATATAGTGCCTCAAACTGTGCCATCCCAATGCTGGATTGATAGCTATTATTTTACGAGAAATCTATTAAAGGAAAATGGTCATCCTAGCTACCCATGAAGTCAATCACACACACACTCTCAACATGTCCTCTAATGTCTGAATGGTGTGCTCTGCCTGCCCATCAGTTTGAGGATGAAAGGCAATACTATGCTTTACTTGCGTTCCCAAGATTTTCTGGAAAGATATCCAGATATGTGAAGTAAACTAAGCTCCTCTATCTGAAACGATAGACACTAGAATCTCATGCCATCTCACAATCTCATCTATGTAGAGTGTCGCATGGTCCTCGGCTCTATAAGTAGACTTCACATGGATAAAGTGGGCAGACTTAGTTAATTTTTCCACAATAACCCATAAGGAGTCATGCTATCTCCTAGTCCTTGGAGACCAACCACGAAGTCCATATTAATGGCATCCCACATCAAAGTCAGAACCTCAATAATCTAAGTAAGGCCGACAGGCTTAAGATGTTCTTCCTTAACATGCTTACAATTAGGTTACTTGGCCACATATTCTGCAATATCCTTCTTCATGCCATCACACCAATAAATCTACTTAAGATCATGATACATCTTGGTGGAACTTGAATGTATGGAATATCTAGAACCATGGGCCTCTACAAGAATCCTGGTCACAAATCATCCTTATCTGGTACACACAACCTATCTTGATACCTAAGTATGCCATCACCTCCCAAAGCGAAAGACTCATTCATCTTTATAACCACTGAGTCCTTCAGCTCCATCAACACATGATCGAGATGCTGACCCTACTTGACTTCAACTACCAAGGATTATTAGGAAGTAAGATGAACTGAAACACCCCCACTAGTAGAGTCAACTAATCGCATACTTAGTCTTGAAAGTCTGTGTACAACTTTCGTTAACTCCTTCTTTTCATCCTCAATGTGGGTTGTACTTCCCATTCTCATCCTTCTCAAAGCATCGGCTACAATATTAGCCTTACCTGGATGATAGTGCACATTCATTTCATAATCCTTCAACAGCTTCAACCATCTCCGCTGACATAGATTCAACTCCCTCTGTTTGAACACGTATTGGAGACTCTTGTGGTCTGTGAACACATCCACATGCACTCCATCCAAGTAGTGCTTCCACAGCTTCAGTGCAAACACCACAGCTGCTAACTCCAGGTCAAGAGTGGGATAATTTTTCTCATGATCCTTGAGATTTCTGGACTCATAGGCTATCACCTTACCACCCTGCATAAGAACACAACCCAAACCAACCCTAGATGCATCACAATAAACAATGTAATTCTCACCACACTTTAGGCAAAGTAAGCACCGGGGCTGAAGTGAGTCTGTCCTTGAGCTCCTGGAAACTCTTCTCACAAGACTCCGTCCATTCAAACTTGGCCTTCTTCTTAGTTAGAGCTGTTAATGGGGCAACAATGGAAGAAAAGCCCTCGACGAACCTGCGGTAGTAACCAGCCAATTCCAACACGCTACCGATATCTATGGGAGTAAGAGGTTTTGGCCAGTTCATAAAAACTTCAGTATTCCTGAGGTCCACCTCTACACCTTGATTGGACACAACATGACCCAGGAAGGTCACTAATCTGAGCAAAAATTCACACTTGCTGAATTTGGCATACAACTGATGTTGTCTAAGTACCTGCAAGGTTAGTCTCAAATGTTGTTCATACTCTTCCTTGGTCCTAGAGTAGATGAGAATGTCATTAATGAATACTATGACGAAAGAGTCAATGAAATCACGGAAGACCCTGTTCATAAGACCGATAAATGCAGCATGTGCATTAGTGAGCTAAAATGACATAACCAAGACTCATAATGACCATAATGGGTACGAAAGGCTGTCTTTGGGATGTGTCCATCCCTAAACATAAGCTGAAGATACCCTGAACGAAGATCAATTTTAGAGAAGAAACTAGACCCTTAGAGCTGATCGAACAAATCATCTATTCTGGGAAGTGGATACTTATTCTTTATAGTGACTTTGTTGAGCTGCCAATAATCAATACACATTCTAAGGGTTCCATCCTTGTTTTTCATAAACAACACTGGAGCGCCCCAAGGGGATATGCTCGGCTGAATGAAACCCTTATCAGTGAGATCTTTTAACTGCAGCTTCAACTCTTTGACTTCAGCTGGAGCCATTCTGTAGGGAGGAATCAAAATTTGTTTAGTATCAGGTTCTAAGTCAATACCTAAGTCAATCTCTCGAGGATGAGGGAATCTAGGCGAATCATCAAGAAATACATCTAGGAACTCATTGACAACATGATTCTATGGAAAGAATGTCATGATGTAATTCATTAACACTATAATATAACATAATAACACCTTGGACATCATTTTATTGGCCTTTGGGTTTGAAATAAAGGGATTAGGACGACTCGAGCTGTACCCCTCCCAAACTAGTTCCTCTTCATTAGGGAAACAAAATCTTACCACTCTACTACGACAATCCAAACAAGCATAACAACTGTGAAGCCAATCCATGCCAAGTATAACATCAAAATCATGCATGGGTAACTCAACCAAGTCTGTACACATAGTCTTACCACTTATAACTATTGGGCGATCCTTGTATACTCTATCAGTTCTTACATTTTCTCCTAAAGGTGTACTAACCACTATAGGATCATGCAAAGCTTCAGGCAATATTTCAAAAATGAGAGCAAGCAAAGGATTTAAAAAGGAAAGCGTAGACCCTGGATCAAGTAAAGCATAAACAGTAGTTGAGTATATTTGCAGCATACCTGTGACCACATCAGTTGACTACTCCTGCTCCTCCCTGCCCTTTATAGCATAGAACTTGTTCCTCTAGGAGGCTCGGCTGCTGCTGCACCCTGTGGATTTGGCCTAGGTTGAGCATTACCTCCAACCTGACCTGTGTTGTGTGGGCAGTCTCTAACCACATGCTCACTCTTATCGCAACTGAAACAGGCATAGTGCCCTGTCTGCACTCCCCACTGTGAGCACGGCCACACTTAGCAAAGTTCTTTTTGAGACGCTACATCTCACCTCCATTGCCTAGAACTCTGCTGCCCATTCTTGAACCTGGGCTACTCATGGACGCCAAAATTGTTTCTATGGCCTCCATGAATGGGACCTGCCTGATCTTGAGGCTTCGGCCTCCTAGAATCACGAACGCCCCTCTTTTTGTGGCTATTCTCTACCTGCCGAACATGCACCATCAACCTGGAGAGGTCCATGTTATGTGGAGCATCATCTACCGACACTCCTCCTCTAGATCTCTGTTGATTCCTGTATGGAACCTGGTCATCTCATCCTTGCTGTTAGATACAAGGGAAGTGGCATACCTGGATAACCTAACAAAATTTAGTACTCCCTGACTGTCATTAATCCCTGTTTAAGGTTGTTAAACTCCTCAAACCTCCCTTCCCTCATCTCTTGTAAAGAATCTCTCCAGGAAGGCTGTCTTAAACAGCTGCCAAGTGACCAGAACTCCGATCAAAGCTCCGCTATCCTACCACATCTTGCACCAAGTCTGTGCAACATCCTTGAGCTGATAGGAAGCCAACTCTGCTTTCTCAGTATATGTTGACCCATAGCCATAAAAATCTTATGAAACTCATACACAAACTCCTGGGGGTTCTCTAAAGTCTTAGACTCTTTGAAAATAGGAGGGTTTATCCTCATGAAGTCTCTTCGCCTATCAGCCAATGTACGCACTAGTGGGTTCTCCCTCTCAACGTACTACCGGTTTACCTGGGCAGTTATGGGCTGGGCCTGTATAGTGATGGCCTGTGCCATCTGGGCCATAGATGCCCGCACATCCTCATCAGTCAACCCATCTAGGTTGTCTGGCATAGCTACTCCTTCAGCTGGAGCTTGGGGTTGAACCTGATTGTTCCCAGCAGCTACTCCTCTTCTCCTCTGACCAACGTTCCTCCTAGTATTAATTCTCTTAAAACAATAAGGATTGATGTTATACACGATCATAACAACAAGAAATCGAACATTAGTAAAGACACAATAAGATCAAAAGACAGGAAATTTTCCTATACACCATGCAATCTCTAATTCAGGATAGTTGTGCACTTCATTACTTTGACTTGGAAACTACTCAATGAGGTTGATGTGAACTTATTATTCTCGGAGTATAACCTAGTGCTCTGATGCCAACTTTGTCACGACCAGAATTTAGACCCAGACGAGACCGGCGTCATTGACGTCTCAGAGGTCACAGACAAGCCAACATATGTCATCGTTACTTAAACTAGGTTAGTTTTAGCAAAAAAAATTGAACTTTTTGTTACTTAACATTCTTACTAATCATTTATAATATAATCATAATTTTTTCACCATCAACCATCTAAAATTAAGGTCATAAAATGAAAGAAATAGTTTAATATAGTAATAACAGAATACATGCAAAAATGGTACCAATACAAAGTCTGAAATAATACGTGAAAGAAATGTTAGTGGAAAATACTCCACTAACTCAATCCTAAGACTAAGCTAGAATATAAATGGTCAAGCATCCTCGAAACAATGAGGGCCTATCTATCAAGTTCGGATGAATGCTCGACGTCCGGATAGCTTCAGCGTCAACCTATAGCTCTACCGTCCACCTGTGCCTGCACCTAAAATTTGAGAGTGGTATAGGGTTAGTAAACACTTATACTAAGTATGGGTATATGCAAGCACACACCACGGACATGCATGATCAAGAATAACTCTTTCCTAACAACATGATTATGGAAAGTCGAATAAGTGGACTTGCCAAATTTAGATTTGGAAAGTTAATGAACTTTCCAAATTTGGATTAGGAAAATCAGTGAGCTTTCAAAATCTGGATTAGGAATGTCATCCCATGAGAGTAACATGCATCATCATACTTATCATATTGCACACAACACATAACATTTTACACATAACACATATCATATAACATATAGCACATAACATCTTTTATAACCTTCATTCATATGCCATGAGACCTTGGAATCATGGGCTTGACATTAAGACTTTCCAAAATGTGGGCTCAACATATGGGACCTCAACTAGGGAGTCTTCAATAGAAGACACGGATTCTGCTTCATTCATTCATACGTACTTCATTTCATTCATTCATAAGCTAGTGTAAACACCATCTACACCTAGGATGTAGTTTAAGACTCTCATCGCTTTGTTGTGCAATGATCAAGAATAACTTAGTATCATTACTTGAGTCTAGATCACCTCTTGACAATCCTATCCTAACACCTTTGGTATCATTCATTTCATTGTGTACATCATTGAGGCTGGCCTCATTCATTCATTGGGAACTTTAACTTTAATTGACATAGATCATGTGAGCATCACAAAATCCAGTGTCTCCCCCACACCAAAAATAGGTGGAATCACCGGGCAAAGTGACCCAAAACATGCTAGCGTATAGGAGAATTGATTCCCGATAGATCCCTATTTTAGAAGTATAGGTTTGAACAGAAGGAGATATAAGGAGACCTATACCCGGCATGCAGGACAGTCTCATCTTATGAGAGTTACGTGAACCTTCGCCCTTCCCGAAAGAAGGCATCACCGCTCATAGCTAGTATATCGGTGCTCAGTATAAAGTTCCATTACATTCAACTTATACATCATGGAAGTTGGCTTCTAGTATAACGACATCATAGCTCAATATATGATTTCTCATCTCATATTAGTATTAAGTGTGTTAATCACAATACTTTCATTAGAGTGTTAATAGAGGCTGGTCTCTTTAATAACTTTACACTCTCATTGGTGAGTATATTTTGGTAACATTTACTTAGACTCATTTGATATTGCTCTAACCTTTTACATTATCCTCATATCATTTTTTCACCACATTCATTAACATTACCACCTTTTCTCTTCATAATTAATCACCTCTTTTTTTTACGTGAATTTTTATTTCATCATATGCCAATGTACTTGGCCATTAAGTGTGTTTCAGACTCTTACTCAACCCTTCTAGGGTTTAATCATTTCATTGTTCATTTCATGATATGCCAATGTACTTGGCCATTTGGTGTGTTTTTCAATCGTACTTAACCCTTCTAGGGTTATTTCATTTCATTACATACATCTTAGGTTCACTTATTTTTAAACGTATCCTACACTTATGGTCTATATATACAAGACTTGAGGCTTCATTCATAGTTCGTTAAGTGACTCGTATATTCCTAAGATTATGTAGTACAAGACTTAAGTATCTTGTGTGTATTCCAAGATCTCAATTTTGATATAAGTAGGTGGCATTATTATTGAACTTTTAATTCACGTATGACTTATGTATCAATACGAAAATTTGGGCAAGGGAACCCAAGTTCAAACCCCTTGGACAATACTTACATTTTTTCTTTACTTTATTTAGTCTTCATGAAATTGGGACTCTAGATCGAGCCCCAACATCAACATTCTCTCTTTATTTTTCTCCATTAATTATTCTCTTATTTGGCGAAGGGATGTGGGGTCATAACCTCACAACCCCTTTTTATTTTTTGCATTTAATTCTTCTTGTCCAATTCGCATGGACAATGAGGTTTTGAGATCGAACCCCCACAGCCTCTCTTTAATTATGCTTTATTTCCCTAGGGGCTGGGAGGTTGTGGGTTCGAACCCCCACAACCTCCTTATTTTATTTTTAATTAAAAGTTGACTTGGCTATGCATTGGCAGTGAGGTTGTAGGATCGACCCCCACAGACTCACTTTATTTTCTTATTTATTTTTCCCTTTCTCCTTTCTAGCCTTGCAATCGTGGGTTCGATTCCCACGCCTCACACTTCCTTTCTTTCATTTTTCTTTCCCTTCATTCACTGCCTAAAGGTTGCGGGTTCCATTCCCACGCCTCCCATTTTATTTATTTAAGTTTTTGCTCTCTCCTTTCTCATCGAGTACACCCCATTTTGAATCCCCTTGACCCCTTTTCCTTTATTGCGAATTTAGGTGTCACATGGGTGAGGTCACAGGTTAGAATCCTGGTGGTCTTATCCCTTTTAAAACCAATTATATTTCCAGATTACTCCTCTATGTTTTAGCCTAAACAAAAATTGTTGTTTTTTCTGGAAAATAATAATTTTCTTACCTTATTTTCACAAATATTTCCATTTGAAAACTTCGGAAAAGTCATGGATCATTTAACACCTTTTTGGGGTGTATTTCATGGATTCGTTTAACACATTCTTAGGTGTAGATTCATTGTTGCTTTAGATGCAACTTTACACTTAAAATCAGTCACATACAACTCATATGAACATCACGAATTACACATTTTATTCACATTAATTTCAGCCGTCAGACGAACCATTTTAAGACTTCAAAACGGATAACAACAACAAACATTTACATATTGCACAACATCATTTTCGGTTGACATCATTGAACATGCTTGCTATTTCCAAACACAAAATCACAAAGAACATCATATTTCACATTTAAGTACCAAAAACCATACAAAGAACATGATTTCTAACCTAATTTAGTTTAAAATCGGAAGCAGACTGGGGACAAGGATTTCAACATTCAAGGGGACAACCCTAGTTTCATACCTTTGAACTTCGTAGAAAGAAATTTCTCTTGGAGAAAGGATTCCAAGAGTGAAAACCAATACCTTGTTGTAGATTTCCACCACTTCAAAGTGCTTCCAAAATCCTCCCCTAAACCTTCAACACAATCCTGTCGAGAACATGTTATAAAGTTTTCGTTCCGTAAATTAGCTTGTTTGCTTGTATATATATTGTTTTTCTTTGGAAGTTCTTTGAGTGTAGAGAACTTTTGATTGCTTTATAATGTTTTTATCTTCTATTTTTGTAGCCAGGAAAAACAGAATGAACGAGAGTGATAGAGAGATTTAGGCGTAACGGAGAGAGAGAGAGTTTATGTGAGATTGTGTATCTTAAAACTAGGATAGTTTGCAAGACTTAGTCAATTTAAAAAGACATCAATTAATAAATAAATAATAATTAACAAAAATCTGATTTTTTTCCTTTTTCTTAAATCTTCCATTAATTATAAATTTATTAAATTAGTTCACCTATAAAAAATCACATTAAATTATTGCTCCTACCTAGTTTATAACCCAGGTGGAGCAAGACTTCATCTCAAGGGCTCAATTTCGGCTTTCTCCCCAAATTGCCCCTCAAATTTATTTATTAATTAATTAATTACATATTTAGGGTAATACGATACTACCCATAGCAAGGAAAAGTTATTTTACCCCTAGACCCTTCAAACCTAAGATTTCTTCTTTTTAAGTACGTTAAAGACTCCATTGAGTAAATCTTTGTATTCGAGAGCCCTATATGGTTGGACCCAACCTTTCCAAGCTCAACTAACTCCCCATGTTAGTTGAATTGGATGTAGTAAGGGTTTCGAGGTCTTGTTCTACGCGCATGAATCTGTGTAAACCCTTGTCCAATCGTAGGCATTCTTGACACGTTAAGCATTTCTTATCTTATTTATTTTTGGTTGTTACAAATATCCATGTTTACATGACTTTCTGATGAAGTTTGTCTTTTGTTGAATATGGAATTTATCAAGTAATCTTATGTCTATTGTGTTGTATATTTTCTTAATTGTCCATAAAGTATTTTGAAAGTGACTTAGCCTGATTTTGAACTCAATGTCCTCTTAAGCATGATTTCAATTGTTTTACTTGCATATGTTTCCATAATTAGTACATGTGGTTGTACTAACCCATATACTTTCCCCTTTCCCAAAAAATGTCGGTTTTGGCCATTGAAGTGTAGGAGGATACCTTGCAAGAATACTTGGAACTAATTCCCCAAGTTATTGGTAGGTCATCAATGTTAAGGGATGTTACCATTTCACTATTCTAGCTATGAAGTTTTTATATCTAAAGACACATTTCATTCCTTTATCCTTGAAACTATTGTTGTAATCCTCTGTGTGTCTCATTGTATTGAAATACGGGCTATGCCCAAATGTTGTAATACTCTCTAGATGGATTAATGTGAGACAATGATATTAGACTAGTTCCTATGTATTTGTTATGTTGCCTAAAAGAGAAGTCTATTTATGCTTCAATGAATAAGGAGTCTATGTAAACTCCATATATGATATGTGAGAGATATATGTATACCTTACTATGTAGAAAATTTTAATTTTTTGCATTTTGACCTACGATATGCTATGACGAATTCTATGGGCTTGTCAAAGTCCTCTCCGGGGACAAAGACATCGGTTACGTCTATGGGGTGCTCCCCAATCATGACAAATCTTCTATTAGAGAATGATGTTTAAGTAATATTAGGATTGATGACTCACTAAACCACGACTACGTTGAGTCTTGTTCATGGGTGTGAAGCGCGCCACCCTTATGAATTAGAGTCTACGTGATTCTTAGGAATTCTCACTATTTGGTAATCGTGAAAGTCGTGCCTTAAGAGTTGTAACTCTATGTGTCCCTTTGCCTTCTAATATTTTTTTCTACGGTTATAGGAGATGAATATGAGAAGGGCAGCTGCTAGGATAGTGGAGGAAGATTTGTACAATGACGGAGTTCCTCCCAAAGAGAACCAAGATCCTCTAGAAGGCAATAATGTTCCTTCGCAAGACTAAACTCTGGCCATTCCTCCACCTATGACTGATGGAGAGATAAGGTCTGGTTTTTTATGTTTGGCCCACGCTATGACTAGCCAAGACCAAGTGGTAGCTACTCTAGCTCAAGCCATGACGGCTCAAGCGAACCAGGAGGTTAGACCCGGTGTTCAACAAAATGCTAGTTCTATGGATTCTAGCTTGAGAGACTTCACAAGGATAAACCCTCCAATGTTCTTTTGGTCAAAGGTGAGTGAAAACCCCCATGATTTTCTTGAATAAGTCTATAAGTTCCTATATGATATGGGAGTGAGTTCTAATGAGAAGTTTGTTCTAGCCTCCTATCAACTCAAGGATGTGAATCAAACTTGGTATACCCAATGGAGAGATAATAGGGCTTTGAGAGCTGTACCTGAAACTAGGGAGATGTTCAAAAGGGCTTTCCTTGATAGGTTCTTCCCAAGCAAGAAAATGGGGAAAAAGTGGATGAATTCATCAAACTTTGGTCAACTAGGTATAAGTACAAGAGTACTCCTCAAATTTCACTAAATTGCCAAAGTATGCTCCTTTCTTGGTATGTAATCCTAGGGATGAGATTAGTCTCTTTGTGACGGGAGTGCCCGATGATCTAGTTGAAGAGAGTTGTTCGGTGATGCTCCATGACAATACAGATATTTCCTTTATATAGTTCATTCTCAACAAGTTGAGAAGACTAGACTCAAGAGGAAGAATAATGAGTTTAAGAGGGTCATCTCTTATGAGGGAAGTACTTCTAAGGGTAGGCTTGAAATTCAAGAGAAGCTTGGGTTTAAGACGAGGGTTAACAACAAAGTCACTTCCAATTTTACTAAGTACAACAAGTATAGGGCGTCTAACCCTAAGTCTGAAAACAAAAGAAGTTGAAATTAACCAATTGACAAACCTACTTGTGCAAAGTGTAGTAAAAAGCATAGGGGTTAATGCTTTGTGGAAACGAGTAATTGCTTTGGTTGTTGAAAGAATATCCATAAGGTTAGGGATTACCCTAATATGAGGGGTGAATATAAAGGTAGTATCCAATATCAAGAAAGCATTCCTAGTTCCGATGCTCCAAAAAAAACCACTTCTATGCTCTTCGTTCTAGGGGTGAGCAAGAAGAAATCCTAATTTGGTCACCGGTATGTTACAAGTATTCTCTATTGATGTTTATGCTTTACTTCACCTTGGTGCTACTTTATAATTTATAACTCTTCTAGTATCTAAAAAGTTTGATGTTATACCCTATACTCTAGTTTAACCTTTTGTATTATTACCCCGATGGGTGAATCCGTTGTGTCTAGAAGAGTCTTTAGGAGTTGTCCTATATCTTTGCCCAATAGAGTTACATGGGTGGATTTTGTAGAAGTTGATATGATTGATTTTAATGTTATCCTGGGAATTGATTGGTTGTATGCTTGTTTTGCTTCCATTAATTGTAGGAATACGGTGGTTAAGTTAACTTCTTAATAAACCCTTCTTATAGTTGAAAGGGGTTAGTCAATCCCTAGAGGTCGAATCATTTCGTGTCTAAAATCTTGTAAAATGATCCATAAGGGGTGTGTTTACCATATTGTGAGGGTTAAGGATCTTGAGTTCGACATTCATCCTTCAAAGTTGGTACCTATAGTAAAGGATTTCTAGGAAGTCTTTCCCGACGAGTTGCCTGGAATTCCTCCAGAATGGTATTTAGACTTTGGTATTGACTTGTTACCGGATACGAATCCCATTTCAATTCCTCCTATTTGATGGCTCCATCCAAATTGAATGAATTGAAGGCTCAAATAAAAGACTTACTAGACAAATGTTTAATACAATCTAGTATTACACAAAGGGGAGCTCTGGTGTTGTTTAATAAGAAGAATGATGGGCCCCTTGGATGTGCATTGATTATCGTCAACTTAATAAGTTCACCATAAAGGACAAGTATCCTCTCTCGTTGATTGACGACTAGTTTCATTAAATCCTAGGGGCAAGCTACATTTCTAGAATTTACTTGAGGTTGGGGTTTTAACAACTTAGGATAAAAGGTGAAGACATATCTAAGACAACATTCCAAACTAGGTATTGTCATTATGAGTTCCTAGTGATTTCTTTTGGTCTCACTAATGCCTTGACGACTTCTATGGACCTAATAAATAGAGAATTACCTTGATTCCTTTGTGATTCTCTTCATTGATGATATCTTGGTATATTAGAAGAATTTGGGTGAGCATATGGACCATTTGAGGATCATATTGCAAGTCCTCAAGGAACACCTACTTTTTTCCATGTATAGAAATGTGAATTTTGGTTGAGATCGGTGGCGTTCTTGGTCATATTAAATTAAATGAGGGTATAGAGGTCGATCCAAACAAAACTGAAGCTGTTAAGAATTGACCTAGACCTTTGTCTCCAATTGACATCAGATGTTTATTGGGTTTAGCCAGGTATTATAGGAGGTTTTTGGATTGGTTTGCATCCATTGCTTCTCTTTTGACTACTTTGACCCAAAAGAGTGTTAAGTTTTAGTAGTCGGAGTCTTGTGATAGAAGCTTCGAAGTTTTGAAAGGTAGGCTTACCTTCGTTGTGGTGTTCACCTTACCGGAGGGTAGCATAGGTTTTGTGATGTGTTGGATGCTTCACGAGTAGCTGTGGGTTATGTCTAATTCAACATGGTAAGGTGGTAGCCTATGCCTCTAGACAAGTCAAGGTGCATGAGAAGAATTATCCAACTCATGATTTTGAATTAGCAGTCGTAGTGTTTGCCTTGAAAATATGGAGACATTGCTTGTACGGCGTCTAATTACAACATGAGCGTTCTCTACCACCCCGATAAAGCCAATATGGTTGCAGATGCTTTAAGTTATATGACCATGGGTAGTGTGTCTCATGTGAAAGAAGGTAATAAAGACCTAGTAAAAGTTATTCATATATTGTCTCAGTTGGGTGTTCTGTAAGAACATTCCCCCCAATAGTTGTTTTATGGTCCACCATAACTCCGAGTCATCTTCACTGGTTGAGGTGAAGTCAAAGAAACATGTTGAGCAACTATTGATGGAGTTTAAGAAATCGGTACTCAGAAATTCTTATGAGTTATTCTCCCATGTGGGGGATGGTGTGCTAAGGTACTAAGGTAGGTTGTGTGTATCGGATGTTGATAATTTGAGGGGGAAGATTTTGGAAGAAGCTCATGATTCCCTATATTCTATTAATCTAGGTGCCAGCAAAATGTATCGTGTTCTTATACAGGTATATTGGTGGGATGGCTTGAAAAGGGACATACCGGAGTTTTCAGCAGAGTGTCCAAATTTCTGAGAAGTTATAGCCAAGCATCAAAGACCGAGTGGTATAACCCAAGTAATGGATGTTCATACTGTAGGTGGGAAGACATTAATAAGGGCTTTGTTTTTGGGTTGCCGTGGACTCAAAGGCAAAGTGACTCAATTTGGGTTATTGTGGATAGATTGATAGAATACGCTCACTTTATCCCCGTCAAGTCTACTTATTCGGTGAAGGATTATGCAAGAATATATATTAATGAGATTGTGATCCTACATGGGATTCCTTTTTACATCATATCGGATAGAGGTGCTAAATTCACTTCTCATTTTTAGAGGTCTTTTCAAAAAGGGTTGGGTACTCAAGTAAAGATTAGCACCGCTTTCCATCCCCAAACGGATGGTCAGGTTGAGCGTACCATTCAAACCCTAGAAGACATGTTAAGAGCTTGTGTGATATCTTTTAAAGTAAATTGAGACAATCAGCTACCGTTGATTGAGTTCTCCTATAATAGTAACTACCACTCGTGTATTTCCATGGCACCTTTTGAATCACTCTATGGTAGGCAATTTAGGTCTCCGGTTGGATGGTTTGAGAATTGTAAGTCTTCACTCCTTGGTCCCAAAATTATCTACGAATCTTTGAAAAAGTTTAAGTTATAAGAGAAAGGTTGAAAACAGCCTATAGTGGGAAAAAATTCTATGCCAACAATACAAGAAGAGACCTCAAATTTGAAGTAGGTGATACGGTGTATTTAAAGCTTAGTGTCAAGACCCCCGACTACACCCTAGAAGCGAGGGAAACTCTTCGATCGCAACACGGAGTAGTTAACCTCTCAGAGGTCTTGTCCAAGCCTTGTTGTATCCTTCATTGCATATAGATATATGTAAAGTAGTGCAAAATTAAACTTTTCACAAAATTCGAATAGTCTTTCAAAAACACTTTCATATAAAAACTATTAGACATACCAAGCCTCATATCACCAAATCCTTGACACAATAATACTTGGGACACGTCCCATTCAATAGAAATATAGCACTACTAAGTCTATTACAATACTTTGAAATAAGAAATCTAAAACATCCATGTCCTTGAGTCAAATGATGACGGACATACTTCAATCTTTCTTGAAAGATCCTATAATCCAAGCTTCGCTCCAAAAAGCACCTTAACCTATGAAGAACTTTAGAGACAAATAAAAGCATAGAATTAGTACAAACACATTTACTAAATATGACATAATGCATAAAAATAATGATAACGGAAATTTAATGGAAATATGCTCTTTTTGATTAAAACGCCATAATATAAGCATAAGAGAAACTTTTAACACCTTATAAAAACATAAGATAACACTAAAGCATTTTATCATGTTTTGAGAAACATTATAGTAAACCATGTCACTTTACAGTGAACTAAGTCCAATGTTACAGTGAAGTTCTTCAACTTCATAATGAGCCCTTTCTAGCATGTAATACTCTCACTAAAGGCTATCCTAAGACTCACTTTAGTATGACAAAGAAAGACCGCCCATACACCCTATCTAGGCACACCTATTTGACTAGCTTTTTAGAGTCGAAAATTCATAAAATTTGGTGGAAGGGTGTCTAATATGTGTTTAATATGAATCATGGTTGAAACGTCCGGGTAAGACTCCCCAAGGAACAACCAAGGTCCCTTGAGGAAGACCTTTCCACTTTGGGGTCAAACACTGCCTGGGCATTGTGCACCCATTAAGGGAGTCGACGAGGCGTGTGTGGATCGATGGGTAGTCGATGTCATCCATCGACCAAAACTTAGAAATTTAGTATAATGGTCCATTTGTACAAGTATCTAAACTTACGTGCGAAGGTGCAACACGAAAGGGGGTAGGAACCGGCGATTCACAGACGGACTGTTGGTCGAGGTCTCGTCTGTGAGGGGCTTGACTTTTCTGCACGTTTTAATCTAGTTTCAATTAATTAATTAAGGGTTTAGGTCGTTAGTTGGGGGTTAAGGGAATCCAAATTAAGTTAATTAACACCCCGTATAAAGACCCCAACCCCATTAAACTAACCACAGCTCTCATAACTTACAAAACAAAACTCTCTTCTTCCTCTCTTTTCTCTCTCTCTAGTGAAGAGCACCATCGAAGACCAATCTATGGAAGGGTGTAAGGGCTGAAAATAGTCAAGTATCACCATAAATGTTCATCAATGAAAAATGTATGTGATCTAATTAACCTTTAAGACGTCTTTCCTCAAAGGTTCCATCAAATTGATTCCAAAATTGAGTTTTCAAGTGGATTACATCAAATCTCAAAATTGATGTTATGAATTTCATTTGTTTATGATTTATTTTGGATATTATGAATAGATTAATATGTATTCTAACTCAATTATGTTATTTCTTGATGGATCGGTATAACTTTTAGAAGATGACCTATTCCTCTTAACCCTAGGTTGTGTTCTTGATAGGAATTGTATTATATTGGTTCAATTGAATTGGTTATTGCTTGAATTAAAATTAGATGATGGTGTTGTATCAATTATGATTAAATTAGGATGAATTGTAGTCATATAAGTCTAGTTCTTAAGAAGTGATATAGGTTATGAAGTTTGTTATGAATCGACCTAAGTATCTTGTCTTAAGCTATGAACTCGTATTGAATTGTGATGTAGTGATTCATTAAGCCTTGATTATCATGTTGGTCATTGAATTATGATGATGTTATACCCTAATTTGGTTGATGTAAGCGTTGATGGTAAGACCTTGATGATGAATTATGAAGGAGACCTGGTAAGTCTTATGATCCCTATCCTTTACTTCAAATTGTGGTTAATTTTGATTACGTCATGATGTTGTATTGGTGTATCCCTTGTATTAGGATTGATAGGGTGGTATGATGTTTAATTGAAATTTCTTTACTATGATTTGTGACGTGTTGGTATTAAGATATAAATGTTATAAGGTTGGCTAATGATTTACCAATGTGCGTTATCAAGATATGAAAATTTTAATATGCTAACATCACCTATATTAATTGTAATGAAAGGACAATACTCATTCAATTTTTATTGAGCTATGATGATGATTTTATACAAGGGTTAGACCCTATGAACTATATAAGTTATGATGATTGATAAATACATTAGAGTCATATCAAAAGGGACTATATCTTAGACCTGAGTGAACTAGAGTGAGGAGTGTCCCTTCCCACATAGGGAAGGTAGTATAACTAATGTACTCTTGAGATTGGAGACTACAATGCATGTAGCATAAAAAGGTTCCCAACTATTTTTGCTAGTTCTTGAATTATGTTGGCCCCATAGGAATACTAGCTAGTGGATCCACGTAGTTGCTATGTTCATGTTTTTGTACTACCTTGGCAAGTTGTCCACCTTATTTTGGTGGGGTTCCATGAAACTGGATTCCACATTATCTCATGTGGTCTATGTTGGTTAGGGAAAGATGTTCCCAAAAGGTAAAATGAACTAAAGAATTGAACTCTAACTAAGAGGACCTAAGGGGTTTAGCTTAGTGGTATGGGTATGGGACAATACCTAAACATTGCACTAGTTAACATTGAAGGGAGTCTTAGGAGGATGTTGTTATATATCAAAATCCATATAATGCAATAAGACATGCATATGATGAACTTGCACATTGTTGATACTATATGTTGATTGGTCTCACTTATGAATATGTGTTGGTCTATATTGTTAAAGAGGTATACTATGTACTCTTAAATGTTATGATACGTGAAGTAGGAAGTTAGTCATGATTCTTGCTGGGTTACTAGATTGAGTATGGTTATGGGACTTTGCTTGGTCATTACACTTGTTGACTTGATAGGGGTTCATGTGTAATTGTCTTGCTTTAGTTATGTTGAAATATACTCTTACTCATGATTGAAACTATTATGACTTGATGGTAGAGTTACTTGGATATGTATATCAACTATATGCTAAGCATATTGACTTGACTAGACTTGATTTTGTTGTTCTTGTGATATACATGCCTATGATTTAATGAATATGCCAAAGTGAATTGGTATGGTCTTGTTGAATATGCATAAGTGTTTTCAATGTAAATTGCATATCTTTATGAAATGTCCCTTTTCTTAGCATGTTTTCAAAGTATGTGTCCATATGGTCTCATACTTGGTACAAGCGGTGTACTAACCCTATTTCTTCCTTTTCCCCAACATTTTAGGTTCTTGTCGTTGAAGTGATTTTAAAGACGACTTGAAGAAGGCTTGGATCTATTAATCATCCATGTAGGGTAGGTCCTCACTTTCCGATGGAGATGCCCCTATCTAGCTAATAGAGTTGTTTTCAGTTTAAGACTTCTAGGTTTCTTACTTTACAATTTAGTATGAAAAATCGTATAGCCCATGTGAAGCATTCTTACTTTGATGTATGAGCAATGCGCAAGTTCTACACTCTTATTCGATGGTTATGAAATGAGACGACTATTATGACTATGTTATATTTTATGTACCTATGTGCAATAAACGTAGAATACTAAGTAATCTTCCTATACGAAGGTTCTATCTATACTTGATATATATATATATACTATGTGTATGTAGAGGTCTATGTAAACCTCCGTGTAGAAGTAATGAAAAGTTTTAAATGTTTGTCTAAATTTTACCTATGAATCTAATGATGTAATCTAAGAGGCTAGTCTTAATCCTCAAAGAGGACGAAGACGTCGGTTATGCTAGGGGCTATTCCCGAATGTGACAAAATTATTGTTTCAAATGTAATATCATATATTTGTTGCTTAATTACTGTTCAATGAACTAAAATTTAGTAAGATTTTACATTTTTCCATTCCTAAATTTGTCAATTTATTGATTGACCCATCCTTGAAGCGTCATTTGTGGTAACATATACATGTTCTGTAAGAAAAATTGCTATAGACATGTCATATGTGGCAACATATATACATCCTAAAATGTGTTTTGGGGGGTTGATCTTTTTGAAATAAGATAATATTGCAAAATGGCTAATAACTTTAACAAATAAGTGATAAAACCAATAATGTCCTGATTTACTACAATATGTAATTCAAAACTCAGATTAAATTTTGGATGAGAAGATATTAATGATAAACTAGAAATGATGAGGACAGTGACGCCTTGTTATTGAATTTCCCATATAATGTATAAAATATTGCAACAATTATATATGTGAAGGAATAATGAACGGGAGAAAGGAAAACAAGAAAAGAAAATTGGTATGGGGTCAAAATACAAATTTTTAATAATTATTTGCCTCACATTTATTCTTTTTAAATTTGTTCTTTTTTCGCATGGAATGTATGAATTGTGCTTAGTAGTATATTTTTTAGAACTAAATTTGTGTGAAGATGCAGAAATTTAGAGCTAAAATAAATTAAAGATGAAAGGTTGAAGAAGGAATAAAGCAGGAAGCTTAATGGATTAAAGTAAATACATACATAAATACATAAATACATACATACATATATATATATATATACATATATATATATATATATATATATTTATATTTATATTTATATTTATATTTATATGTATATTAAATTTGAAACAATGAAGTATTAGAATTGCAAAAGTGACCTTACATGCTAGCCATGTGTCAGGCGACAAGAACTGCACAAATTTTTGAATGCAGTGAATCACGAGTACAATGGCGAAATTCTATTAGATTTTGGGTTTCTAATTTGGTTTGGACTCAATTATCAATTTAGGGTTTTCTACATCTTGAAATAGTCCATACCAATAATTATTAGAGGGGAGGAGATAATGTAAAAAGTATCTTTTGATTAAGGGTCTTCTCTTTTCTTTATTTTACATTTTTTTTCTTTGAATGATGGGTTGTAATTGCTCTATATCTAGGTGGAGTTAAACTTCTCGATCTTGGATTATATTTACCTACTAAGTGATTGTTTAGTGTAATTCGTCATGATTTTCTTATCATATTAGTTGTTCTTATATTCTTGTGATTACTATTTTGATGCTTTATCACCATTAAAATAAACATATTGTCCAAATTGAACCTGGAAGAGGAATAACAGGATAGAACGTGGAACATAAGGATCTTGTTTAACAATAAATAGTTAGGGTTGATTAATTTCTAGCATAGGGATAAACCTAGAAACTTTGCTTGGATCACCATAGAGGAAGATAACATTAGGCTCGCTATTTGATTATCCAATCCCATCTCAACGATATAGTTAGGATGTTACCTATCGTAGGTTATTAGAGGTTGGGAGACCATGATCATACATTTAAATAAATGATTCAACGACTAGATAATCAAATAAGTTGATAAAATTGTTGTTAAACATGATTATTAGTTAAATTATAATCCTTGATCGATTCATTCGTTGCTTGTGTGAGACATTTTTTTTCTTAGCTTATTGCTTTTTAATTAGTCTTATTTTTAGTTTAGTTAATATATTCATCTTTGAAATCCTCCCTTAAATAATGAATTATAATTAGTATATTTAGTAAATAGTTAATTGACAAATCCTTTGGGTTCGATAAACTGGCCACTATATTACTTGTGTGACCGCGTACAGTTGCATGTGAAATTAGAAGAAACAAGTTACTTTTTCTTTTTATTTGTCTATTTATTTGTTAATTTATTTTGATACATTTTTTTCCTACTAATTAATTCTTTTTGTGGAATGAAAATGAATGAGGATTATTCACAAGTGGTAAGACCTTATCATTACTGCAAGGGAACTCACTTTTGTCAACAATGTAATTATATTCCTGAGGGAGAATTGTGTGCACCATCTCTATCCTATGAATTTTGTAGGGGGTTGTGGGTTGTTGCATCATATGATGCTACCCTACTCCAAAACCCTCTCATTATGATGCTAATAATCTTTGTTCCACAAATAATATGAAATATTGCTGGAAATTACTAGAGGAATATGAAGAGTACTGTAGGAAAAATTATATATATGATGTCACTCCTATACATAGAAAAGTGAAGCACTCTCAATATATTAATATGTTTTTGTTGCATACTCATAACTTAAGTAATGAATTAAATACAAAGGTTGCTACGTTTGACGCTCCACAATTCAATTATTAGTTTAGTGATACTTAAAAGGCTCTCAGAAGTCATATTGATGATCTAAAACGGGAGGAGATACAACACATTCAGACTTTTCTTGAAGATGTCACATTTGTTAAAGAGTATAAAACTGAGCATGTTGCAATTAGTGTATGTTTGGAAGAGGGACGTATTGGACCCCATTCAAATCACTTTTAAACATTATGTTCAGATGATGGTGTATAATTTGAGTTATGTAAACTATTAGAGAATTGTATAGATGAGGAAAAGGCCCCTAAATCCTAAGGTTTTCTTGTCCACATAAACAAATGAATATTCCTCACATAAGGTAAAAGAAGTGCAAGATGTGAAATTTATTACTTGGTTCTTTTATCTTTATACCAGCATCCCTTGAGAGGCGCAAAAAAAAATAGATGTAAAGTTAGAGGTACAAATCATAAGTTCAAAGTTGAAATAAAAGTGGTGGAATTATTTGCATCGTCTTGCGACGTTAAATTTGGCGCTTATTGGGAGACAACCCAATTTATAGTGTTATTTCTAATTTTATTTTGTTTTATTTTTTGTGTCATTTTTTGTGAGGTTTTACAGGTTTTTGGAGAAGTCCGAGTATCAAAAATTTGGAGATAAGGAGCACATTTGAACTTATCATTGATGAAAATTAAGAGAACATGCTACTAGCTAAGCCTAGAGGCCCAGGGAATTTTCCAACCCTCATATTAAAATTTTAATTAGTGTTTTGGTCAAATAGCATCTTTTCAAGTGTGAGGTGTGAATTCTTCCGCATACTTTTTGTTTTGGTGAAGTGTGCGTAATATATATCTGTATATATATATATATATATATATATATATATATAT
>NC_028648.1:27461270-27463218 GCF_001406875.1 Solanum pennellii | reverse complement strand
ATATATATATATATATATATATATATATATATATATCATTTCTACACAGAAAAATCCGTATCTTGTCCGCTTCGCAGACCGGGTACAAAAAATAATCGTAAGAATATAAACAAAAAAAGTTCTTTTTCTTGAGCAAGATCACACTTATACCAACCTAAAAATAAATTCTTTCTCTCACAAATAAATTCTTTCTCTCACTCATTATCTTTTGTTATTGCACAGGGTACAGTGTGATGTCTTAAGAGTGGGGTGGGGGAATGAATTCCGTGTTTTTATTATTTAATCGAGTCTTTTCATTTTTTTAAAGATGAGTTCCTTGACTTTTGTTTTCCGTTCTTTTTCCGAGAATAGTCTCTTTCAACCGAGTGTCTTTTATTACTTTTTTTTTGGAGAGAAAAGAAAAGACCTTTTTTCTTGGGTTATATGATACTTACTATTTGGGCCTAATTTGGAGTAGTACCTTTTTGTGAATGTTGTATTGCTAGTGACATTGCAAATTGAGATGTAGGTTTATGGTTGTGACTTTGTATATAACTTATTTTATTTTGTAGTTTGTTATGATCCTGTCTCTCTTAGAAGTGGAATTGATCCATCTTGATTGATAATTGTTCCATGTGTGGTGAGATTTTGTTTATTGCATGTTTTGCATCTTAGTCTAGAACTTGTACTGCATATAATTGAGCGAAGTAAAAAGTGTTGTTTGGTTTAGGAGAAAATAATAGTATTTCTTTTATTTTTCTAGTAAATATTAGCCTTTTCAATTATTGTATCACTAGTTAACCCTTTTGAGCTTGTAGCCTTTTGCTGGCAGTCATATTTTGACCTAAACTATTTTGTTAAGTCCCTAGTTTTTGCAACTTCCTTCCTTTAGAATATTATGATAGACTTATTCTAATTTATAATTATGAAGAAAAGGGATGGTTGAGTGAAAAGGTAACCAATGGTTGCTACAAAGTGCTTAAAAGCCCTCGTTGAAAGAGTGTGATCTGGAAAAAAAAAGATGAACAAAAGAAGTTACCTTGATGATGGACCTTGTCCTTCTAAAGACACTGTGTACCTTAAAAGATATAAAACATGTAAGTTGAGGGTGTCCATTGTAAAGGGAAACTAAAAACAAGAAAAGAAAAGAAGAAGAATGAAACATTCTTGATATGATAAGAATTACTTCTCAAATAATTGTTGAAGAGGGGTTGAAAATAAAGAGAAGAAAATAATGGGTGATGAAGTCTAAAATTGGAAAGTTCTTAAGGAAGTGTAAGTCACTATTATATAGTTTTCTTACCCGTCCCTCAGCCTACATTACAACCCGTTAAAATCCTATATGATTCCATTTAAAGCATGCTTAATTCGTGGAGATTTACATAATTGGCAAGCTTATGGTTCTTTGTTCATACATGTGAATTTTATTTGTAAGTGTGAGAGTTTTTCTTTGATGCTAAGTCCTTAATTTATATTCAATGTTTTGATTTGAGTGTGTGGACTATTTCTTCTTGTGATGACACTTATTTAATGATAGATATGTTATTTTATTTCATTTCTTTGATGAGAGTAGGTGAGCAAGCTTATATTTGATAACTTCAAAATCCTTCCTTGAGATTAGGAGGTTAGAGGTTTGTAGTGCATTTCTATATCTTTGATACTGATTGAGAAATGCACGGGATGTTTTGAAATTTGTATACGGCCTTAGTGATTTAGCAATATTTTGAGATGATCCTTAATGTCTGCTCGAGGAATAACAAAAGTTTATGTGTGGGGTAGTGATGTGAGGTCGAAATACACACTTCTAATCATTATTTGCTTCACATTTATTATTTAAATTTATTCCTTTTTAGCATGCATTTTGTGAATCGGGCTTAATATTATATTTTATTTGTAGGATTAAATTTTTGTTAAGATGAAGATGTTTGGAGCTAAAACGAATTGAAGATGAAAGTTTGAAGAAGGAAAT